>NC_089220.1:8942062-9242062 GCF_963924675.1 Phocoena phocoena
GGCGCTTCTTTTCAGGAGCCTTCCCAGAAGCCCCACCCAGACACGTCCGTGGACATCTCACTGGTCAGAACTGTCACATGGTTCCTCTGCATCTCTCAGGAGTCTGGAAACATCCTCCACAAAATGGGCATCTCTTAGCGACAAGGAGGGGTAGAGTGGATTGGGGTGGCACTTAGGTGTCTCAGCCCCAGTCACCCTGACCCTCCGTGTCTTGTTCTCCTGCTCTGTCAGCAGAATTTGGGGGCGTTCATCATTGAGGGGTGAAAATGACCTTCCACCACTGCCCCCCACCTGCCTCCCCCGGTGACGAGGGTCCCTGAGTTTTTTCAAGTCCCTCTCCCTCCCCAAGGTGTCACAGCCATTCGCTCCACACGCAGGACACTTCTAGGTCCACCTTCTTGCAAGACTTGGGAACAGGGTAAATAAACCAAAATAATCAAGTGCCCCTCTTGGCCAGAGTGCGTGCAGGGGCGACCCTCCACGCGCCACCCGTCCTGGCCGTGTAGGCTCAGGGATAAGCTTTTGAACACTTGTGTGTCTGTATCCAGCCTAGGAAATTTGTAGTTGCTTTAATTTCTTCTGGAACGTGAGTTACTCCTGGGTGCAAGTCCTGGAAAGAGAGGCTCTCTTGAGCGTTTCCAGGCTGCCCCCCTTCCCCCCATTTTCCAGCAAACCGCGGAGGCCTGGAAAGGGAACGTGGGAGGACACAGCCACGGGTGGCTCCCAGCGTCCGACTGACGGAGCCTCCAGCAGAGGAGCAGATTGAAAGGATTTAAATCATCATTTCTCCCTCGGTTTCAATTACAAGAGAAAGGCCTTCTATTCGTCAAAGTAAGCAAAAGGGGGAATTCATTTTTAAAAGAAATTAAAAAGACAGAAGCTCATGGTTTAAAAACAGATCTCAAATCAGAGCACCCAGAGCCTGAAAGAACAGTCAGCCAATTCAGCATCCTCCAGTGCCTGCCTTTTGGTTGTCATGGTAATGTGACAGCTGCTTACAGGTTGGTACCCAACCAGCTTGTTCAGACAGGGGACAGTAATCATACAGAGGAAGCTCAGTTTCCCCAAGGGTCCCAGGCTTCCTTTCAGGAACGCTTACTTCCAAGCTCAGCCACCAGAGCACAGGGTGGCAGCCCTCTTCCTATTCTGACGGAAATGGGAGGGAAGAAACGAACTGAGGACCTGCAAGATGGCCCTGACTCCTTCCAAAACCCTCACCATGGAGTCATGGTCTTGTTTTTAGATGATGAAACCAGAGCACAGAGACGGTTAGCAACCTGCCTTAAAGCAACCAGCTTGTGAGTGAGTGGTTGATTTGGGGCTTGTGCCCCGGGATGATGGGCTCCAGGCCTCCGTGGAACTTCAGCCTCAGCTACTTTTCTTTCCTTGGCAGGCCTGGGCCACTGCTACTTTGGCAGCCGGTTAGCTAGTTGAGGGTAATGTTCCAGAGGAGGGGTTGCAGGGCTTCCTTCTGATGCCCACTGCCCCAGAGAGCTGACAGGGTGATGTGCTGGGGGACAGAGACTGGGTGCTTACCATCCCCTGGAAAAGCAGAAATAGACCTCCTCTTGCAGGGCAGCTGGAGGGCAGAGTCGGCTTTGGGATGTCGCTGCCTGTAGAACAGTTCTGACTCCTTCCACTGGAGAAAAAAAGAGGCATTTCTCTCCAGAGGCAGTGGCCTCGCATGTTCTAGAGTTTTACAGGCGAGGAAGAGGTGGACAGAGGAAGTTTTGTGTGAATGTGGTATGTGTGTGTGTGTGTGTGTACACGTATATGTGCATGTGTGTGTATGTGTACTACGTGTTCATCTCCACCCAGAAGCACAGCTACGCAGCCCTTGTTTCCAGCCCTGGGCTTCCGGGCAACAGATACCACCAGCCTGTGGTCTCTGGGAACCTCAGGGTGACCATGCTGGACCCAGGATGTTTCCCCAGGTTCCAGCATTTTATGCCTCTTATGGAAGCAACTCGTTGTTCCCCCTGCTATTCTCCACACAAAGGGAAGGTCAGCTGACCCCCTGAGACCTCTGCCATCTGGAAACTCCCTCAGGCTGGTTTGGAAAACGATGCCCTCTCTTTTGCTCTGGCTAACATACAACCTTGCTCTTAGAGGAGGACTTAGCTAAGTGGGCCCTAATTTGCCCATTTCTCTCTTGCTCTGTGTGTCTGTCTGTGTGTTTTAGAAACCAGTGACGTTCAAAGATGCTAAAAACCCAGGAAATGATCATTTAACAGCTTGTGGATAAATATATCTTGGTTTCTGTCCATTTTTCTGCTCTCAACCACTGTTTTCTTAAAACATTTATGATCTAAGTACATGTGAACGTGCAGTTACTAGCTCTGCATTCTCTTTTCATTTATGTTTGATGGTGTAGGACTCCACTGAGGAAGTGTCAACTTTTATTCTTTTCACTTGCTTATTTATATTCATGCGTGTTTTCTTTTAGAAAATGTTTAAGGCAAGATTTGAATGTATACATGGTCAACACAAGAATTGTGAGGGTAGAAATAACCTGTTTATTGATGTACACAATCTAGTTTTAACCAATAAATGGATTGGCTAGTTTTAAAAGATGCATCTAGAATCAAGAAAGAGAGAGAGAGGGAGAGGGAGGAAGGGAGGGAGAGAGGGAGGAAGAAAGAAAGGAAGGAACTAGTGATGTTCATAGAATTTGTTGAGCACCTAAAGTACCAGAAGCAGGAAAAATGGCAAGTTTCCAGTAGCAGCTTTGGAGGAATGACCGCTTTCCCCTCCACTTCCAAAAGACCAGCCCTCTCACTCCAAAGCAGGTGAGCCTGGTGGATTGGTTAGTTTCTCTCGTCACCCCTCTAAAGGGAGGGCTCAGGAACCAGAGGGCACCACACCTCCTCAGAACCCCACCTGGAGGCATCACTGCCTCCCTGCAGTCTGTCTACCATCAGTCAAGTCCACAGAGGCCAAGTCAGCCCATCTTTGCTCTTGAAGACCTGGTGACACTAACCTAGTACTGACCAGCTAGCTATTCATGTTGGCTGGACTGGTCTAGTTAATGCACGGTGAGCCAGGCGAGGGCATGGTGGAGTGTGTGTGTCTGTGTGTGTGTGTGTGTGTGTGTATGTTTGATGCTGTGTCCGTGGGCTTTGTTGTCAAAAGCAAACTAAATTTTTGTCATTGTTTAAAATGTTCTATTACGTAAACAGTAGACACAGGGACCATATCCACTCCCGTCATATTATTTGTGATTGTAAAACACACGTTTGCAATAAGTTAAGCTTTCTGGAAAGGCAAGCAGAGTGGGAGCAATTGACTGTCTTGGAACATGTGTGTATTATCTTGGTTCATATCAAGTCCAAAGCCGGCCGAGAGCCTCCCCTGCCTTCCCTGCTCGGTGGGGGGAGGGACTCTAGTTTCTTGTCAGTGCTGTGTTTTAAAGTCATGTGAAGTTTTCATCCCCTTTCTGTTGTTCAAGTTGGAAGCAGCCATGTTCTCAAAGATGGTTGGACGTTTTTGCTATTGCTTTATGTTTTCTAAAACGTATCTACTTTATGTTTGGAAATAAAAATCTCTATTTTGGCCTATGAAACATTGTGTGGTTTGGAAGTTCTTTTTCTGAGGTAAAAGGGTTTGTCTGAAGAGATTATAAGGAGAAAGATGCCATGCAGCTAAGGCCGACTCATTGTTAAATTCTGACTTCCGGGCAGAACGGAGGCCCGGTTTATTCAGGGGTTCAACTCAAGGCAATAGTGTCTCTCAATCCAATGTGAGCGTCAAATCACCTGGGAAGCATCTTCATAAATTTTGCCAGCATCTCCCCAGACCTCCTGGGTCACAGTCTCAGGGGTGAGGGCAGGCCAAACAAATTGTGGAAATTCCAAAATGCGTTCTGAGTAGAGAGATGGCCCCAGGCAGATCCAGGCTGCGGGGAGGTAACAGCAGGCCCGTCTCCCCATATCAAAACCCCACTGTGATGGTTTGTTTAACAAACTGTTCTTAGGTCTGGGGATCTGGTTTCCCAACCGACAGTGATTGGAAGCTGCAGAATTGGGGGAAGGGGAGCCCCGTGCCCAGGTTCGAGGAAAGGTCTAAGAAACCAGCAAGTGAACCCAATTAATGAAGGCTCCTAACTAGGGCCCTGGCTTGCCAAGAAAAGGAAAATTTAGGTCCAGAATCTGCTGACAAAGGCACGGGTGTGTACTCTTCAGTCTAGAACACATTCCGTGAGAAGGATTTAAAACAGAAAGGGTCTGCCTCTTGCGTAATTGATTCCCCAAGTTAAAAAAAACCTGCCATTGTTTTAATAATGCATGTAATACTTTTTCTAATCTGTTACCTTAAGAAAACTTCCTCACCTTTTGGGAGGAGAGAGAGGAGGACACCTCAGGTGAGAAGTGATGTGTCTGCAATCCCTTACTCCTAAAATGCTGGGATAAGGTAGAACAAGGTTCTAGACTCTGCCTCAGCCTAAGCGGCATCCAGAACTGTGAGTGAGAAAGACTTGGAACTTTCTAGATTCAGGGTCAAGTCCCACTGCACACGCCCTGGAGTTCGACATTGTTGAAATCACTAGCTGAGGGGTTTTTTTTCTTCATCTTAACACACCTTACTTTAAATTTATTTTTTCTTTTTTCAAAACTTTTTATTGAAATATAGTTGATTTACAATGTTGTGTTGGTTTCAGGTGTCTAGTAAAGCGATTCCATTATAATGCATACATACACACACACACACACACACACATATTCTTTTTTAGATTCTTTTCCATTGTAAGTTATTACAAGATACTGAGTATAGTTCCCTGTGCTATGCATCTGAGTTTTTGCCTTGGTGGAGCAGCTCTGCAGACAAAGATCAAAGGATCAGACTGCAGTAAGAACAATGTTTGTTTGTTACAAGGAATTTACAGCTGGAAGAGGGGAGTCACCAGGCATCTCAGGACCATTGACTAAAGTCTCAGCGTAATACCACATGCCCTCAAAGAATCCTTGTAGTCAAATGGCCGGGGATACGGAGGTCCCTCCCTCCTAATTAGTTGTCCAAAAAAATAAAGCATATCCACTGAAGGAAGACAGAACTTTGCCTGCTGGGGTCCCTTGCCCCTTAGGTGAATATGGAATTGGCCATGGTGTAGCTGATTTTAAGCTTTAATTCGTATAATGGAATAGTGTGCCGGGCATTGTCTATAGTAACTAAGCACGCTGTACCTGTTTATTTCTACAACGGAGACATCAAATCTTGGGTCAGAAACTTCAAGTGTTAAAACACTGACTCAGTGGGAAAACTAGATTCAGTCTCCTTCGTTTTAATTTCGCACCTTTGGGGGAAATCCAGCCCACTGTGGGGGAATCCAGCCCACTGTGAAAGTTATATTAAACACACATACGGTTTCTAAATCTTTACAGAGCTCTCTCTCCTACTCCTGGCTGGGTGATTAACTCATTTTTATGACTATGGATTTTTTTTTTTTTTTCACAATCAGGCATGCTATGGAAGTAATTATCTTACCTCTGTTTTCATCTGTGGCTTCCAAGCCCAGCCGTGACATGTTTAATAGGAGAGATTCATCATCTTTCGTGGAAACCCCTTAGTGGGAACGTTAGTCAGCTACTTGGCCTTGGCCTTTTCTGTCACTGTCTCGCCAACCCTGGCTCCAGCCGCTCCTGCAGTGACCTTTCTCCACTCTGCTTCCCCCAGTCATGCATCAAGAGGGGCCACATGTTGGGGCTTCCATCGCTGGGATTTGGTACGGCCGTTGCCCTCTGGCATGCATCCTGGTCCCTGCTCCCGGCTTCCACTTGGTCTTCACTGTGGCTTCTGCTGTCAGTTTCTAACAGGAGGGCTCCTCTACCAATGGGCATCAAGGGAGATTGTTCCAAATTGTCCTGCCGCACAGCCCCTCTCACTTGGAGAGTGCGTGGTTCCCGTCCTCGAGCATCTGCAAATAATGGAGGTCCTTCTGCTTTGGAATGAGGTGATGGGAAGACAAAAAGTAAACATTTTTTAAAAAGGAAGCCACATGGAATTTGGTATCCTGGACTGCATCCTAGAACAGAGGACATTGCCCAAAAACCCGATGAAATGCAAATGAAGTCTGCAGCCCTGTTAATAAATCCGTGCCAGGGTTAATTTCTTGGTTTTGACAGATGTCCCATATGGTAACGTGAGATGTGAGCCTTAGAAGAGATCAGGTGGAAGGTGTATGGGAACTTCGTGCTCTTTCTGCGATTTTTCTAAAATTATTCCAAAATAGATTTTATTTTTTAAAGCGTAGAGTTTTATAGCCTTGGAAAAAAAAATATGAGTGTCCGATTTTGCCCTTAACTTGCCCCCTTAAAATAGGGATGAATCTGTTCTAGGAGCAGGATTGGAGGCAGTCTGATCGATGTTTGGCTCCCAGCAACCGCATCTCCAAGATAATGGACCTTGAGAAAGTTCTTCAATCTTCCTGAATGATTCAAAGGGATGTGGTTGTGAGGATGAATGAGACGGTACTGAAGAGCTTGCACAGGGCTTGGCACAGAATAAACACAACAGTGGGAGCTGTTTATTCAACTCCCATCCCAGCGGCTTCCTCAGTCGTGCTGGGCAGGTTCAGAAGAAGTGTCTTGTTTTAGCCATCTGAACTTGGAGTTTCTAGAATACTTAATTTGATCCCAAAGTACTGCCTTGCAAGCACTGCTAGGGGTTTGGGGTGTCCCCTGTGGGCTCGCAAGTGTCCTGGGGATACTTGTTGGGGGAGATTCTAGAATCAGTCAGGGTTCAGTTGCAGACAACAGAATCCACTCTAACTAGTCTGAGAAAAGGATTTATTATGAGGTATTAGGTGGCTTACAAAATTGTTGGAAAAGATTGAAGCAGTAGGCTGTTGTCTGAGATTCCAGGAGTAACTCTAGCCACTCTGCCTCGTCCATGAGGGAGAAAGGGGCCCTCACCATGGTAAGAAGCTGCCAGACCAGGAAACTGCCGAGTGAAGAGTCTCATTGTCTCCACGGCCATCCTCAGCAGCAAAACAAATACCTGATGTCAGGCTGTCTCCTTAGTGCTTCCCTTCCATCCTGAGAGCTGTGCAGGAGAATCTGAGTGGGTGAAATCTAGGTCACATTTGGAATTGGCAGCAAAGGAGTCAGGAAATATCATTTTAGCTTTATCCTTTCTGCATTACAGGAAGACATCTTGCAAGGAGTTTAATGAGTGATAAATGAGCAAAATCCATTCGATGCCCCGCAGTCCACCCCTCTGGAGACTCAATATCTGTGCACACTCCCATTTCCATATCTAAACTTCCAAATAGAAACCACAGCACAACATTCCATCTCATGGAGCTACCTCTGTACAAACAGGTGCATGCATAGCAACGTGTCACTAGTCAGCTTTTTTATTTCTACACTCTATCAGTTTTCTTCAGCTTCATTCACAGTCTTGGCTTGATGTCCTGAAGTCTGCAAATTAAATTAAAAGTTTAAGCACCCCCATTCCTGCCGCCATGCCCACATGGTTCATGAGTGGGCACAGGGGTAGCTGGGGAAAGAGACTGTGTGACGTCCATGGGATGGACTGCCTTGTCCACCCATCAGGAACCTCTTCTGCATGGACAGACTTTTGGTGAAAGTTTCTAGATACCACCCACACTCTTACACCCGAAAGGGCTACCCACAAATCTCTTCCTCAAGCCTCTTTGCTATCAATCCCGAATCTTATTCTTTTCAAGCCCCTGATCATCCTTAAGTCAAGTTAAGAATTAAGGAAAGAATATTTAAGTAAAGAATATTATTGATCTCCTACCAAATATCAGGTATAAATGTGAACAAAACACTAACTTCCTGCCTTCCCGGAGCTTACTTTCTAGTACAGGCTGCTGCCCACCAATCCGTGTAAATCTGTACTCCCAGCCACTTCTCCCGGGCAAAATGGACCACAAAAGAGGTGCAACTGAAACGTGTGTGGGGCTCTCCCTTCCCCACTCTCTTTCATCACCAGCCTCCAGCAGGGTTATAATCCTAGAGAACTATACTTCTGGCTGGTTCTATCATATCTTCCAAGGCCACACTCTTTACTCCAAAGATAACTGGTCATACGGGCCTCCAGGTGAGGCCATAGGGGTGTGGGTTGAGGGAGAGAGGGCTGTGCAGGTGTAGGTGCCCTGGGGTGTGAATCACATGTGCATTAGGCTCATAGGGGGACCAAATTGGACAGTGGGCAAGGACTTTGGGCCTGGGCACTCATCCAGCAACTGGGCAACGGCATTGGGATCAGACGTTGTGTGATGGATAGGTGGGACAAGCTGCTGGTGGGCTCATGACCACTTGAGCACTGCCTCGCCATGGAATTCCTCTCCACTGACGCATCTTGTGCTGCTGAGATGCAGCCCCTCCTCTGAAAACACTGCATGATAGAGTCTCCTACACCAGGGGCCTGACCTCCCAGTTCCAGAAGCCAATTTGTGACCATTGTTTTGCACCTTCTCACACAACGCCCAGCCTTGTTCTTTGTTCCCTGTTCCCGTCTCTCTTCCACTGGCTCTGACCCTGTTGTCTTTGGTCCAGTTTCTGGTTCCATAAATTCAGATTCGTCTATTCTGATGCTTCTATCCTCCAAAACAAGGGCTAGCCTGCGAGTCAATTTCGGTTAATGATTTTTAAATTTTTAAATGGTTATCTGTCTAAATGGTTATGTAAGTACCTACATAATATCTTCAAGTGTGTCTCTTAGCCTGCTAAAGTCTAAAATATTTCCCATTTGGCAATTTAGAGAAGCATTTGTCAACTCACGCTTATGGTATTGCTTGCACAATTTCCCGCCCAGCCACTCCTCGTATCTGAGCTGTTCACACCTGCCAATCCCACCCAGGTCCTTCTGTAAGACCAGCTCCCTGACAGGCTGGCCCTGACCCCCCTGAAGGGGATCAGGGAGAAAGCACATTGGATCGGGCATCAGGAGGAATTGCTTCCAGCCCCGGCGATGGCCACCAACTTGCTTTGTGATTCTTGGCAACTCAAGTTGCCTCTCTGCTCCTCGGATCCCCTCCCTGTCAAGTGGAGATTTGGGTGTGAATGATTCTGGAGATCGCCCATGGCAACCTCTTCAAAGCATCCTTCACATCATCACAAGGAACACGCGGAGAGAACAAGGCACCAGGCAGAGTCCAGAACCTCCGGATGGAGCCCGCGATTCATCCTTCATGCCGGGGCCGTGGACGATGAGCCACGCAGGCACACATGTACACACACACACACACACACACACACTACACACCCTTGATACATGCACGCACTTGCACATACACGCCACACACACCTGCAGGCAGCATACACATACCACACACGCGCCAAACACATGCCTAGATGCACACATACAATCACACCACAAACAGACACACGGAGATGCAGACACACACCACGCACAGAGACACACACCACACCAACAGGTGCACAGACCCACGTGGACACACGTGGCTTTTCATGGGTCGTTCAAGTGGGAACCCCACTGCAGTTCTGGGGCACATCCCTGGGGGGAGCCCTCCTTGACTCTCAGCCCAATTAAGTCAGCTCTTCAAGAAACCAGAAAATTAAAATTGGGGCCATTTCTCTGTTCCGGATATTTTGCATAATTTGAGGATTACTCTGGGCAAGGAAAGGAAAATGAATGGACTTCTGTCTCTTTTTTTAAAAACTGGGCTTGAAAAGAAAAACACTGCTGTGTGGGTTAAGGAGCGTTTTGGTGGGCGAGGTCCGGAGGGTTGGGTCCGGGAGCAATCAGAGCCGTGAGCGCCCACCAGCTTGCCTGCTGGGGTCGGGGAGGGGGTCAGAAACGCAGGGGCTATAAAGAAAGAGATTGCATTTAATTAAAGAAACATCTTACAATCATGATTTTGCTGAAAGGTATGTCCAACCCCGACCAAGGGCTCAAGGGGCCAAACACAAAACGTGTAGTCAGGTTGCTAGAAAACCTCCCACACGTTATATTTTAACCCGTGTCAAAACTCCAAATGACTCAGGAGTTGGGAAAGTGAGGGAGGGAGGCCTTTATTTGATGGGTCATGCATACCAGGCTTAATAAAATGAAATAGTCACATTTTGCTAGACACCTTTACACACATTATTTGGTTCTTCCAAAAGACGTCAAAGGTATTATTGTGTCTAACCCCGAAGACTATTTATTGGGTGTAGAAGAAAGAACAAGACCTTAAGGTTAATAGGGCAGAACTGGAGGATCTCGGACAAAATCTCTTAGCCCAGAGGTATCTGATAGGTTACTTGAATGACTGCCCAAAGCACTGTGTTAAGAAGGGCTCTGAGGGTGTAATTAAACAAAGACCTCCAAGATCTCATGGGGGGCGGTGGTGAGGGGGGTTGGTTATGGGAGGGGATGGGGGGACTCACATTTGCATTCTTTTCTTAAGCCTTAGTTTCTTTACCTGTAAAAGTGAAGGGATTGCCCTCAATCTGGCCTCATAAACTCACGTGCATGCAGAATCCAGACAGGAAGCCCAAGTGAGAGACTAAACAAAGTGTAAAAGATATCGTGAAGGAAGGTTTTGGGGACGCTGTCCAGTTGTTGTCATGTGGGTATGCAAGCTTTGGGTCCCTGTGTCTGACAGTTTCGAGATCATTCAAGATTTCAGATTTTAATGTGTAAAAAGAAATACAATTTTTAAGTGGCAATTAATCTGAATACTTAAAAAATACCTGTGCAAACTGTGTGTGTGTGTGTGTGTGTGTGTGTGTGTGTGTGTCTTTCATCTGGATGTGGCCCCAAGACTTCACTTTGCATCCTTTGGTCTAAACAGTCCCAAAGATTCCTTTTAGTTCAAAACTTCTAAAAGTTTGTGTGGAATGCAGATCCACAGACCATGTGCATGTGATACATTTCTCAGTGGACCCATTGTTCTAAACCTGGTCCCTCATCCACTTGGCCTGAGATCAATTTGAGCACCTACTACCTGCCCATCACCAAGTTTTACAAACATTATTTCACTCAAGCTCTACAATGGCTCTTGCAGCTAGCTCCTCTCTCGTTTTTTTGTGACAGAAGACACAGGCTCAGAGAGGTTACAAATTTGCCCAAGGTTGCACAGCACATAACAAAATGAAAACTTACTCCTTGGTGATTTTTCAAGCTTTTGGGTTTTTTGGGTGGAAATTCCCTGACATAGTCAGCACTAGTGGAAAAACACTCTGATAACTAGCACAAAGCTAGCAAGGACTTGAACCCAATGTTGCATCCGGATGCACTGTGCATTTCCAGTGCTCAGAAGATTGTAACTCGATCCTCTTCAGTGAATATCCCTGTAGGCCTTATCAGGGCTGGGCGGGTACCAGAGGCCCCTGGGCAAGCAGTCCCTTGGCTGCCTTCCAGCCCATAAATTGTCCTAAATGGCCTCCTGGTTTTGGCTGTTGGTGGAAGGTGGGAGACATAGGGAGGCCCTGAAAGGCAGTGTCTTTCCCATCTGTTTCACATTATGATGCTGTTAAATATTTTATGCTCTCCATTGTCTCAACAAATAAAAGCAGAACTAATCTCTTTAAGGTTCCTTGACTGACATCACTGGTGATTAAACAATGTAGTTATTTTCCCATAACTGAAGAGGACTGCTTCTTCAGGAGGTTTGGAAAGAGAATGGGCTCTCGCCCACAAAGCTCAGCGAGAAGCCTCCCGATGCTGACAAGGTAGAATAAAATGACATCTGTAGAGGTGGGGGTGAGAGAAGCTTTGCAATTGTTTCAGCCTTGGAGATGAGACTCCGAGGAGACGAAAGACTTTCTGGATGTCCATCCATCCGTCCAGCCAGCCAGCCAGCCTTTTATCCCCATTGCTGGAAGGGGCCCACAAGCCAAGGGATGCACATGGCCTCTAGAAGCTAGAAAAGGAAAGGAACTGATTCTCCTCTACAGCCTTCAGAAGGAACACAGCCCTGTTGACACCTTGATTTTAGCCCAATTTTCAAACTTACTTTGAATTTTAGTAAGACTATTAAGCTAACTATTAAGATTTTAAAAATCTGTCTTATTTTAAGCCACCAAGTATGTGGTAGTTTGTTACAGCAGCCATAGGAAAGTAAACCACAACCTCACAGGAGCATTAAGTGAGCTAATATATAAAAAGCACAGTGCCTGACACATAGCAAGTGCTCAAAACATAGTTTCTCTTGTTTTTATCGTTACCACTTTTAGGACGTGCTGTCCTCCAAGGTGCACTCAGCCTAGTGGGGGACAAGAGCACATGCATAACTTGATAAGACCTGGATAAAGGGAAGGTAAAGAGAAGCCCTGAGGGTGAGTAAGCACTGCTGCCTGAGACTGGCCCTGGGAGCTCCAGGGCTACAGAAGGGTGAGGGGCACCTTATCCTCTTATCCTAATGTCATGGGTGATACCTGAGCATCTTAGCCTGATCCAGAGCAGCTCGCAGGCCTGAGGGAGAAAAGAACTCTTCATACCCTGCGGCGGGGCTTCTTTCTGGGCAAACCATCCTTCCACACTCCCTGCAGTTTACAACGCATCCCCTCATGCGCTGACATATATATATATTTTTTTTTTGCGGTACGCGGGCCTCTCACTGTTGTGGCCTCTCCCGTTGCGGAGCACAGGCTTCGGACGCGCAGGCTCAGCGGGCACGGCTCACGGCCCAGCCGTTCCGCGGCATGTGGGATCTTCCCGGACCGGGGCACGAACCCGCGTCCCCTGCATCGGCAGGCGGACTCTCAACCACTGTGCCACCAGGGAAGCCCTTCGCTGACATATTTAAATCACCTTTAATCCTCAAAATAATCCTCTCTTGTTTCCTAAGCCCTATTTTTGTTTCAAAGTGGAAATAACACGGTTTTTTTCTGATTAAAAATGTAATGCATGATCATTGAAACAAATCTGGGAGACAAAGAAGGTGCAGTTCTGTTATTTTCTAAAACAATACTCGCTATAGATGGATTGAGTGTCCCGAATCATCACTCTCCCTCTATCCTCTCCCTCGGGCATGTCACTTATCAGGACCCTGCCACTGCCACTCTGGCTGGGCTGCCGTCCATGCCTCAGTTCTCAGCTTGGCCAGGTGACCTGTTTTGACCACTGGGATGGAGGCAGACGCGATGGTAAGTAGAGGCCCGAAGTACTTGAACCTCTGCCATCTCCGCGGGAACATGCCTAGGCTAGCCAGCTGGAGGATGAGAGTCTTGCGGCCAGGGTCCCGCGTGGTTCCAGCTGACAGTCAGCTGACGTCGGGCCTGTGAGTGAGCCTAGCCAAAACTAGAAGGACCACCCAGCTGAGCCCAGTCTAAGTCACCGACCCCACCTGTTCACCGACTATACAAATGCTCATTGTTCTGAGCAGCTGGAGTTGGGGGATAGTTTGTCACATTCCATCACTGTTGTAATAGATGATACAGAATAGTAATTACAGCAACTACCAATGACATGGACTGAGGACTTATTATACGCTGGGCTCGGTACTAAATCCTTTTTAAGCATCAGTGTTTCTTACTGACACACCCGGGTGATAATCACCTAGAAGCTTGTCAGAATGTCCCAGAGCCCCAATTTAGTTTTACTTAATGAGAAAACAAACAAACAGACAAAAACCTAAGGGGCCTGAGGACCTGCATTTTAACCATCTCTCCCTTTGATTCTTGTGCACCCTGATATCTGGGAACCATTAACACTCATTATCTCATTTCAGCTTCACAGCCTCCCCACAAGACAGAGATTCTCATGCCCATTTTACAGACGAGGGAAGTGAGGCTCAGTGAAGTTACTTTGGCGAGTTTGAGGTGGAGCCAGAACTTGAACCCAAATGTCATGACAGTCAAAGGGAGGCTCTCCATCAGTCAGCACACATCACCATGGGGTGGCTCCGTGCAGCCCCGCCCTCTGCCTGACATTCTGGGGGCCACCCCTGGGGACCAGGGATAAGTGTTGTTCTGGGTCCCCCCTGAATCTGGGCCTGCTCTGGACAGAGGAAGAAGTGTCAAGGGATTGATGAAGTTGGCTTTTTTTACTGAACCGGAAATTGCTGTTAAATAAAAGCATAAATATTTAATTACCTACGGTGACTACTCTTTGCATAACAATTTGGAGTCCAGATTCAATATGAAATAGGCTTAACACAGACACAGCACTTGGGTCCACGTCCAGTGCCTCCCTAACTGAAGGCAGCTGTGCTCTCCCTCCAAGACTGGCTTCCCAATCCGCCCTGAAGAGAAGAAGCCTTTTACTGTTTCATCCTCACCTACGGTGCTTCCAGGTGACGAGAAGTGCCAGGTACCTGTCTACAGCCTTCTGATACCACTAATGGCCCCGAGGTTAAAACCCTCACCTCTTTGCTATGAAAGACCCTTCGAGAAAACAGCCCCCACTGCCTGAGGTGAGAGGCGCCGGTTTCCTCCTGCCGTGGCCTGCTCCCAATTGCTCCCCGAACAGCAAGTTTCTGGGAATACTGTGAACGGTTCTCTCCATCACTTAGAACCCTCTGCCTAGATTTTCCCTCTTCTAAGTTCAGGGCAGAAGAGAGGCAGCCACCTTGCACGACACCCATCTCTGCCCGGCACAGGACGGCTGCGTCTTGCCCGCCTGGATGCTTTTCCTGACCTGCCCATGAAATGGTTGCAGGCGACAGATCATTTCTCGGGACAGCTCTCTAGCGTTTAACACGCAACCCCTCCTCTGAGAACTATTTCTGGGGAACCTGCTATTTCAAGGGGCCTGTCTCCTGCATCTAAACACTTGAAAGACGGCAACAGAACCGTGAAACAAATTCCGCAGGAGTTTCTGCAGCTGGGTGGAAATTTGAAATGGTTTAGCCTTTGAGAGACGGGAAGTTGCCTTGGGGTGGCTGGCGTTTTGGGGGCAAGAAGATGACAAGGCATAGAAATGGAAAGAAAGACAATGGCCAGGTCATGAATAGGGAAGTGACAAACAGAAACCAACAGCAGTAATAGAAGAGCTAATTCTTTCATTGTGTCACCATATGTCAGGTTATGTGTATTAACTCAATCAATCCCCACAGTGCCTCTGGGAGGCAGGCACTGTTACTATGCCCATCATACAGATCACAAAACTGAGGCTGCCTTGGTTCCTGCCCATTTCTAAGCTAGATCTTCTAGCCTTTTCTTATTTTTAAGGAATGTTCCTCCACCCCTACTCTATCCCTCCTATATGTTGCCTTTTGGGGGAATGTTAGCCAGAATTGACTTCTGTCGTTTGCCACCAGAGGTCCTAACCAGTGTGGGGCAAGCTGAGGAGCTGCCACTTGTTCCGATAATTGGATCTGTGTTGACTCTGCAGCATGTGGGTGTGCCCCGCAGATCCCAAACCTGTTCAGTCTCCAGGTCCCCCGAGCCTCAACCGGGGACAATTTTGCCCCTCCCAGCCCTGGGAGCATTTGGCAATATCCATCTGGAGACATTTTTAGTTGTCACAACTGGGGCCACTGTATTATGTACTATTATGGGCATCTAGTGCGTGGCGGGCAGGGATGCTGCTAAACACTGCCATGCACAGGACAGCGGTTCACCACAAAGAATGATCCAGCCTTGAATGTTAACAGTGCCAAGGGCGTGGACCTCTGCTCCTGCCTGACTCGTCTCGGTCCCTAGTGTGACAGTCTGACTTCTGAGTCCCCCGCTTTGATTCCTGCCTCCACTTATGGCCACCTGCTCCCTGTCACCCTCATCGCACGCCATGGATCACGTGGATATCCTCTCACCACCCACAGTGTGTCCCCTCCCAGCCCACCTGCCCTCCCCCAGTGCCAACCTTGCCACACGGGCCCGGCTGCTCCCAGGTCTTGGCAAGACCAGCTGCAGTCACCAGGCTCTGCCCAGACGCAAAAAAGACCCCCCACCAGGACGGGATCTTCTTCCTCCAGGACACAGTGTTTGGCTCAAGACAGAGCGACCACCCACCCTGCACGCTGCTGCCGCCACTCGCTTCCCAGGCATCCAGGGGCCAAGTTCCCTGGAGTTCTGGTGCGGGGGCGAAGCCGGCAGTAGAATGAAAAGGCTCGGTGACCCGTGCCTAAAAGTAAAAATATTATCCAGTTGTCATGTCAGACAGACAGAGCGCCTGACGCAGAAGGCAAACCCATGGCAACGGGATAAACACACTGGAAACCTTTTCTCTCGGGGGAATTAGAATAGTTCCCAGCTCGGCCTTCTGGAGACAGAGCCCGAACTGGCCCCTCCACAGCTCTCTGGTTTCTGGGCTTGGGTGGGGTTACGGTGGGAACGGGGAAAGGAGAGGGCAATGGGCCCCCTCGGCTGGCCCCGTTTGTTGGGGATTCCACTGCTTTTGGGTGGAAAGCAGCTTCGGAAGTGGATTTCCATTAGAACAGGACCTGAAGGGTAAACACGGACACTCCATTCTCATCCCCATTAAAGATACCCTCTTCCCTTTTATACTCATAGGAATATTTGGGCTCTCGACCAGCCAGACAGAGGTCCCCCTTTGTCCCCCCCAATACCTTCCTGCCTTTAGGTCTTCTGTTCATTTTGCTTTGTCCAAAACATCCTTCTCTGCCATCTCTGCACAGTAGAATCTGACCCATTCTCTGGACCCAGTTAAAACGTCACCTCCTCCAGGAAGGATTTCAAGATGTTTTCCCTCTGCCAGCCCCACCGCAGCCATCTGCAGACGGCCGAGGCCTTTATCCACCCAGGCTTCCCAGGGCACTTTACAAATCTTTATAGTGTGCCCCTTATCTCAGCAGGGTGGAGCCAGGCCAGAGAGCTCAAATCGCAACTCTGCTCCTGAGAAGTTGTGTGACCTGGGACATTTAGCCTCCCCATGCCTTAACTTCCTCACCTGGAAAATGGACCCATGCCTACCTGGTAGGCCTGTTGTGGTTTTAAAATGGCAAAAGGTGAGAAATCGCCTACACGGAGCAGCATGCTGAAAATGCCTGGCCGAAAGAGCCTGTGCTCTGCAGTCAGACCTGCGTTTGAGGCTGGCTTCGCCACTCAGTGGGTTTTAGGAGTTAAATCATGCTGCCCCCTAAAATACATGTTGAAGTCCTAACCCTCCGTACCTCAGAATGTGACCTTTTTTTGGAAATAGGGTCGTGGCCGATGGAATTAGTTAAGATGTATTCACGATGGGGTAGGATGTGTTCCTAAGCCAGGGTGCCTGGTGTCTATAAGAAGACGATGTGAGAACACACAAGAAGATGGCCGTTGATGATGGAGGCAGAGGTTGGAGTCGGGCATCTACAAGCTGAGGGACACCAAGGGATGCTGGAAACTCCCAGAAGCTCGGAGAGAGGCAGAGGACGGATTCTGCCTCGCAGCCCTCTGCAGAAACCAGCCCTGCCGACACCCTGGTTTTGAACTTCTGGCCTTCTGAACTCTACGAGGATATATCTGTGTGCTTCTAATCCACCCCCACGTGTGGTACTTTGTGGCAGCAGCCCCAAGACACTAAGACAACGGCACTCACCTCTCAGCTTTTCTCCCTCTGCTATAAGCAGGGCTTAGATGTGAAAGCTCTGGGCATCTAGTAGGTGCTGAATTAATATTTAGGGAATCTGGACTCAACCACCTTCAGAAAAAGGAAAACAGAGGTGGGGAGATATGTGTATTCCCAGTCCAGACTAAAGGGAGGCCACGTGGACCCCAAGTGAGAAATCCAATCAACAATGTCTGCTGTGGCACTTCTGCGTGTATTTATACTCTGACACCTTTCATGGCGGTACCAGGACACTCACCGGACAATAAGATAGAAAAAGAACCTGCCAGATAAAGTACAGCTAGACTAGAAATATGAGGAGGGGGAATAAATACCTCTGAAAACCCAGGAGTCCTGCCAACCTCCACCCGCAGGAGAGGTGGCGAGGAGGTCAGCTGCTATTTTTATTTGCCCAGCTTCCCTTCCCACGTCTTCTTTTTTTAAACATTTATTTATTTAATTTATTTATTTTTGGCTGCATTGGGTCTTTCTTGCTGCGTGCGGGCTTGCTCTAGTTGCGGAGAGCGGGGGCTACTCTTCGTTGAGGTGCGCAGACTTCTCATTGCGGTGGCTTCTCTAGTTGCAGAGCACGGGCTCTAGGCGCGCAGGCTTCGGTAGTTGTGGCTCGCGGGCTCAGTAGTTGTGGCTCGCGGGCTCTAGAGCACAGGCTCAGTAGTTGAGGCGCACGGGCTTAGTTGCTCCGCGGCGTGTGGGATCTTCCTGGACCAGGGCTCGAACCCGTGTCTCCTGCATTGGCAGGCGGATTCTTATCCACTGCACCACCAGGGAAGTCTCCCCACCCCCACGTATTCTTAAAATAGGATCATCCTTCTTTGAACTGCTCTGTCCTCCAGGCACGTGATTCTAGTACAGCTGCCAACCAGCTCCTGGTGGGCACGTGACCCAGACCTGGGCAATCTGTGCCTCTCATCTCTCTGGCCATCCTGGGGTAATGCTACAAGAAATGCAGGAGACTCAGTTTGACCAGTCCCCAGCTGGGATTCTCCATACAAAGGCTGGGAGGGAAAAGGCCTCCTTTACCTCAAGATGGCCGAGCCGGGATGACTCTCACCTGGAGCTTTCTGCAGCCACGACCCACCCGTTCCTCCTACTGGGTGGAGCAGCTCACCTGGAGTGGAAAAACTAGGTTCCATACAAGGAGAAGCACACAGGTGTGCGTGTGTGCGTGCGTGCGTGCGTGCGTGTGTGTGTGTGTCCCAAAGAGAGAGACAGAAGGAAATGGAGGCCTGATGAAGAGACATTATTTTAGTCCCTAGGCCAGCCCCATTCATGGACTCTGTTACACAAGCCAATACATCTTCATATTTAAGCAGTTTGAGCTAAGGTTCTGCCACCCACCAGGAGAAAGTCCTGCTCAACCCAGTGGGGCTGGTAGACAGGAAAGATATCCATCAGGGAGGTCTCTAGGCCCAGGGCACCCCCGGATGTCTAAGGAAGAGCGATTGGGCGCCCCAGGGGGGCTGCGGGGCTGGGCTTGCCTGGGGGTGTTTGGTGTAAATCTCAGGAAGTGGAGCTTTACAAAAAGGCCGGCTGGTCATCCAGTGAGGCCTCCAGCTCTACCCGTACTTCCCAGAGCCGCCGCCTCCCCTCCCCTGCTGGCCTTTTGCCCGCACTGCCATCTTAGGTAGCTGTGGAGCAGAGATGCTGGCTGATTTGCTTTCTGGGGACAGATCCAGAGCACAGAGGGGGAGATTGGCCCCAGAATAGAAGAGGGATGTCTCTTCTGCTAAGACAGGTGAGTGGGCAGGTGGGGGTCAAGTGACCACTGCTAGACTAGACGTGGGCTGTAGGTGGGCAGAGGCCCCGGGCGGGATGGAGTGGGAAAGGGATCGTAGCTTAGCAGACGTGAGGAAGAGCAGAAAGCCTGGGACTTGGGGCCCTGTGTCCCCAGCCCAGCAGGCACATGCCCTCTCCTCCCTCAGGCCTCTGCCCCACGGTCCCCTTGTCCTAGCAGCCCTTCTGCCACCCCTTCTCAAATAGCACCCCACCGTCACACAGCAGACCCCTGACGTGCTGGGGTTTTCTTTATTGCTCCCGTCACCCCCCCTCCCCTACAGGTTCGTCTGATGCTACTTTTATCTTCTCGCTACGCTGTAAGCCCCCGGGAAGACAGGGACTTGGTTCTGTTCGGTGGTGAGAGCTCAGAGCCTGGCACAGTGCCTGTCACGTGACGGGTCTCCAGGATTTGTTCTTGGCAAGGCTGGCAGGAGGTGGCACGGGGCCTCGTAGGCTGCAGGGAGCGGCCTGGGCGGATTCCACACGCCAGGCCTGAGCCGGTTCAGGGATTTGACAAGGCCCCCGTGGCTGCTGGTGGGGAGGGAGAGTTGGAGGGGCAAGATGGGAAACAGCGGGGGTGGAGGGGGGCCCTGTTAGGAGGTTATTCCCATAACCCAGCGAGAGAGAAGCGTTGAGTTCGGACTCTGAAGGCACAGAGCCAGACTCGCAGTTCGGCTGGAGGGTCCACTGGCGCTCCCGGCACACACTCTCCTCCCTCCTGGCACACACAGCGGCCCAGGGCAGGGCCGGACTTACTGTGGGAGAGGCGCAGGATGGAGACACAGAGCCTGGCTCTGAAACGCCCAGGCCTGGGGGTGGAGGCGGGTGGAGGCAGAGAAGGGAAACTGAGTCCTGCTCCCTGGTGCTTTGAAAGCAGCAAATTGCCCTCTGCCTTTTGCTACGGAGCAATCCATGCTTGCTGCCAGGTCAAGACTCTTTCTCGTGCCTGCCCAGCCTTCAATCTGTTCAATCATGTGAAAACTGTGGGATGGCTCAGACTCCTAAAAGCAGCAGACGATCTGCTGTGAGATGTTCCCTTCCCCCAGCGCTTTCACATACAACTAGGACTGAACACGAGGCTTCCACTACCCCTGCCTACCTCTTTTCTACGTGGGAGCCATGGACACAGGCAGAGCTGGCCCGGTCCTATCTTGACCCCATTTGGTCTTGCACAACCCCTTGGGGCTCCCAGTCCCTCGCCTGTGATCCCCCTTGGGGTTGCTGTAAAGACAAACTGAAGCCCTGGGCCAGGTCCAGAGAAAGTGACCAGTGAATGTCAGTTTACTCTTCCCCCTCGGCCTGCTTTTAAAAGCTGGGACTGTCTCGGCTTAGGAGAATCAGCCTGGTCCCCAGTCCAGGGATGGAGCTGAATGATGCTGGGTGAATTGAATTGACTCAGGACACAAACCACCCAGAGAACACAATTTGATAAATTAATCCTATTTTGGAAGCTTCTGCTTCCCTAATTGTAGGGAAACCAAGATATTGCACTTTGATGACCCTCTCCTCTTCCCCAAGAGTTGTAAATCCTGCCAGCAAGTGCTCAGATAATAAATGTTTTCCTTGTGAAGTTTTAGCCTTCCCTTGAACAATAAAGGTGACCCTTTGGCCTCACTTATCACATTTCATGATAGAGTCAGGCCTCACTGATGGGCCGGTTTGGAGATCATAGAAACATGTGTTCAAAAGCAGAAGATGATACCCACTCATCACAAGGGCTTCAAACGGGAGAGTTCCATGCAATATAAAATCCCCACTTCACTTCCACCACTGATAAAACTTCCTTAGAAACTCAAATCTGATTTGGGCCCCAAAGGAGAAAATTAAAACCAGAAACTGAGACATGAGTACCATATTCTGTTCTGTTGGTTTGGGTTTTGTATGTGCATTTTGGAAGAAAGAAATGCAAATAACCTGCTGTTAGGATTCTACTTTCAACAAGGTTAAGCTCATGAGTCATTATTCCCAATAGCAAAAATGTGAGTTTAGAGGCTTGGAAATATTTTACAGAGGTGCATAAAGTTTTAATTTTATGAATAGGAGAAGAGGACAGTGTTCACTTGAACAGACACCATCTGTCTTGTTTGTCCCTGTATGCCCCAGCCCCCAAAACAAGGCTTGCCCGCAGCAGAGGCTCACCCAGTATTTGCCCACTAAATGAATTAAGCCACAATCATAAATATCATAACCAGTTTGGCCACCCTTTTAGACTCACAGTGAACTTCGCTCGCTACGTCGATGGAAAGCCCTAAACAATTCAAGTCCGGTACGTCTGGGCTTCAGAACAGACATTCACCCAAAGGAAAGTACTTGGAGTTGTTCATTTCCTTTGAGAGCCCAAGTCAGACTCTGGCTCTCCCATATCTAGGCTAAACTTGCCTCCCTACTGTGGGTTAGTTGTCTTTTCATTTTTCATTTGAGGAACATCACACACACAGGGAAGCTGCTGCCTCCATTTTGTTCTTTGTCAGTTACATGTAGGCATCTCACCTTCAGAAATACTCTATGAAATTCCTTGGAAAAGTTCAAAGTCAGGGATCTATTCATTCCTAGTTGTGTATTAGAAAAAGCATAGGGTTGGGATCTGCACTGAGAAGAAATTGCTAGAAGGGGAATCAAAACAGTAATATTGGAACAATCAGAGTGATGGAAAGAGAAGGACAGATAAACGTTGGGCGAGGAACAGTCAGAAAATTCACAGCTGGATACATTTTTTTTTTAATTAATTTATTTTGGGGGGCTTTGTTGGGTCTTCGTTGCTACACATGGGCTTTCTCTAGTTGTGGCGAGCGGGGGTTACTCTTTGTCCCGGTGTGCGGGCTCCTCATTGCAGTGGCTTCTCTTGTTGTGTAGTATGGGATCTAGGCACGCGGGCTTCAGTAGTTGTGGCACACGGGCTCAGTAGTTGTGGCTCACGGGCTTAGTTGCTCCGCAGCATGTGGAATCTTCCTGGACCAGGGCTCGAACCCATGTGCCCTAGCATTGGCAGGTGGATTCTTAACCACTGAGCCACTAGGGAAGCACTGGATACCACATTTTTAAATATTACATGAAAACAACAGAAGAAGAAGGTCTGCAAATTGGGAAGAGATATCTGAACCATAGTCCCTTGAAAATGTTCATGGAAACTAAATTAACATTAAAATGAGAATCAAAAATTATCTGGGAAAATCCTATACTAAGTTAATATAAGAAGAAAGAGAATAAGGAGAACAATATACCTACAAACAATGACGCATACAAGAAAGACATGCTCAGAAAATAGGTCAAAACTGAAACCTACTATTATTTTTTAAAAAGCTAAAAGTCATTAATAATATGATACAAGACACAAAAATATATAAATTATATTTCAAAAACCAAAAAAAAAAAAGAGACAGAACTCAAGAATTGGAAATAGAAGGAAAAACCATTTTAGAAATGAAGACAAAAATGGAAGAAACCACAGCAAACAACATGACAGAACATGGCTTAAGAAAAATAGAAGATAAAATGCAGATAAATTTTTAAAATATGAAAAAGAAGAAAGAGGCAAAGAAGATTTGATAGGAGGTGAAATAGTGGAAATAGGCAAAGAAAATACAATATACAGATAATGGGAGACCCTACAAAAGAAAACCAAAGCAAGAAAATAGAAGAAATACTAAAAACCATAATTCAAGACCACTTTCCTGAAAGAAAAAGATTGAAAGTTTCATACTGAAAGAGCACACTGTGTACCTAAGAACATTGACCAAGAACAATCAACACCAAGACACAGTCTATTAAAACCACTTTAAGGAGCTTCCCTCGTGGCGCACTGGTTGAGAGTCTGCCTGCCGATGCAGGCGACACGGGTTCGTGCCCCGGTCCGGGAAGAGCCCATATGCCGCGGAGCGGCTGGGCCAGTGAACCATGGCCGCTGAGCCTGCGCGTCCAGAACCTGTGTTCCGCAGTGGGAGAGGCCACAACAGTGAGAGACCTGCGTACCACTAAATAAATAAATAAATAAAGTCTATTTAAAAAATCTTTTCAGCCAAAGAAGAGGCCAAAGCCATGCATAATTTTCTATAAAAACTTTATTGTTACAATTTTCTGTTAAAACTATAGTGACAGGGGCTTCCCTGGTGGCGTAGTGGTTGGGAGTCCGCTTGCCGATGCAGGGGACACGGGTTCGTGCCCCGGTCCGGGAAGATCCCACGTGCCACGGGGCGGCTGGGCCCGTGAGCCATGGCCGCTGAGCCTGCGCGTCTGGAGCCTGTGCTCCGCAACGGGAGAGGCCACAGCAGTGAGAGGCCCATGTACTGCAAAAAAAACAAAAAAAAAACTACAGTGACATTTGAAGTGCTGACAGAAACAGTTGATGGAACCATCAGTTAATGAGACGTTTGTGGTCCCTCTACTGAGGGGCCCCATCTCACTGAAGAGATTGCGTTCAACCAAGGTAGGTTTTATAATATTTTGGCTCACAAAAACGGTATAAGGATATAGTGTTTTTCCTAAAGTTGTCTAGCTCACATAGTCTCTCCAACCACTCACATTGTCAGCTACTCTCTTATTTATTTTACTATTTGAAAGTTCAGAATAATTTTTGCGCCTAAAATTAACAACTTTCACCCTCATAGTTATTGGAGCACGTCTATACAGTAATACACGTTTTTTACTTCAACTGATTGATAGAATTTCAACATATAAAGCACAAAAGAGATTCTCACACCAAGTTGCACCAAGAAGTCTTGTTTATATTTCAAGATGGATGTTTAGTGGTGAATAAATCTGAATGTCATGGCTTGTTCATATCACTGCTGTTGTTATGATGGTTAGATGTGATGCAATCACATGATTGTCGGCCACAGCAATGCCAGAAATGATACTGAAGTTGGCATCAGCTATCTGACTTTCCGAAGGCCAAGACAAAGCTGAAGACAAACATCATATTTTGGCCACTACCAGAAGGCTGAGGGTGAACTTGGGTGCATCTCTAACTTAGTTTTGTCTACACCATTTGTATTTAAGAAGCATATATTTCTTATATGATTTTGAACAGATATTTCTATTGAAATCACACATTAAAAAAACTAGCAATCCTCCACTCCCCTGGAAAAAAAAAGTATCGGTAAGAACATTGGATTGAACCTCTAAATAGTTTCCATCCTTTTTGAATAGTGAAAGGAAAAAAAAAAAAAACGCACACCATTTATGTGCACCAAAACCAAGTGAATTTTATGGTATATAAATTATACCTCAATAAAGCTGTTAAAAACTTTAAAACATGCTCAATATTCTGTAATAACCTATATGGGTAAAGAATCTGAAAAAGAATGAACATATATATATGTATAACTGAATCACTCCGTTGTACATCTGAAACTAACACAATGTTATACATCAACTATACTCCAATAAAATTTAATAAATTTAAAAACAAAAGGCAAAAAAAAAAAAAGAAAACAGAGCTTTTTTAACATTTATTTATTTATTTTTTGGCTGTGCTGGGTCTTCATTGCTGCACCGGGCTTTCTCTAGTTGCGGTGAGTGGGGGTACTCTTCATTGCGGTGCGCGGACTTCTCATTGCGGTGGCTTCTCTTGTTGCGGAGCACGGGCTCTAGGCATGTGGGCTTCAGTAGTTGTGGCTCGTGGCCTCTAGAGCGCAGGCTCAGTAGTTGTGGCACACGGGCTTAGTTGCTCCGCGGCACGTGGGATCTTCCCAGACCAGGGATCGAATCCGTGTCCCCTGCGTTGGCAGGCGGAGTCTTAACCACTGCGCCACCAGGGAAGCCCTTTTTCTCTTCATTGTAAAACAACAACAACAATGAAGACTCCATGAAAGAATTGAAAAGGCAAAGCACAGACTGGGAGAAAATATTTGCAATCCATCCACCTGATAAAGGACTTGCATCCAAAAAATATAGAGAACTCTTACAACATAAAGAAACAAACAACCTAATTTTAAAAACAGGCAAAAGATTTGAGCAGCCATTTCACAAAAGAAGATACGAATGTACAGTAGAGATGCAATACCACGACATGTCTTCCAGAGCAGCTAAAATTTTAAATTCTGAAAACACCAAGGGCTGGAGATGACAAGGAGGAACCAGAACGCCCATGGGGGGCTGGGAGTGTAAAATTGACCAACCCTTTTGGAAAACAGTTTGGGAATTTCTCAAAAAGTTAAACATAAACCTACCATATGTCTTATCAGTTCTACTCCTAGGTATTTACCTAAGAGAAATGAAACATGACTTCATAAAGTCCTCTACAATAGAATACAACTCGGTGGTAAAAAGGAAAGGACACCTGTGAAAGAAGAGGGCACTCTATATGCTTCCACGCCCATGAGCCTGCGATGTAGGCAAAACTGTTCTAAGGAGATCGAAATCGATCAGAAGCTGCCTGGCTGGGGTGGTTGTGAATGTTTGGCTGAGATAGGGTAGAGGGGAACTTTCTAGGATGATGGAACTCTTCTCCATCGTGAGTGGGGTCATGATCACTGAGGTACCTACTTTGTCAAAACTCGTCAAACTGTATATTTGATTGCATGAAAAGGATATTTCAGTAACATTGATTTAAAGTAACAAAGTAAATGCGAAGGAAGGATTGGGAGTTTGGGATTAGCAAATGCAAACTCTTATATATAGGATAGATGAACAACAAGGTCCTACTGTATAGCACAGGGAACTCTATTCAATACCTTGAAGATTTGATAGGAGGTAAAATACTGGAAATCATTATGGTGATAAACCATAATGGAAAAGAATACGAAAAAGAATATATATGTGTATAACTGAGTCACTTTGCTGTACAGCAGAAATGAACATAACACTGTAAATCAACTATATGGCAATCAAATTTAAAAAAACAAAGTAAAAAGATAGTCATATTCGTATAAATATCGGGGTTTGGGGAAATGCCAATTAATCATACCTCTTTTCTCTTTGTGTTCAGAAACAATTGAGAAATAGATCCAGGAACCAGACAGACGGAGTTTTTTAAAAAACCAGGTTTATTACTGAAATGGCCAGATTACAGAAGGCAGCTAAGCCATGTGACCACAGCTGGGGTCCCTAACCCCCTGCCTAAGCTGGCAAAGCAGATACACTCGGATCATAGCATACACCCATCACACTCCAGCACTGGGCACAGAGGGATGGGGTCTTCATTTGGAATCCCTGATGGCAGAGCTTGAGACATGGACTTAGGTGAAAGCGGTTTACTTGGGAGGCGATCCAGGCAAGCAGGGATGAGAAGACGGTGGGGAGAGTGAGGCAGGACGGAGGAGGGGCCTAAACAAGGGAGCCTGTCCGGGTGGCTGCTATAGGTGTGCGGGCCCAATCCCAGGGGCCCCTCTGAGAGGCATCGGTACGTGACACCCCACAGAACTCTGCCTGAAGGAAGAAAAGCTGGAGCATTTACCCACTGGCTCCCTCCCCCAACATGTGACCCTCGTGGCCACTGAATTGACAGGGCAGCCCTAGACTTTCAGAAGGAAGAGTGGTTTGGGCTGGGATGACTGCTATTTGCAGAGCAAGGGGGGCAAAGCTGGCTCTCGCCATCAGACTGGGAACTCCTCGGAGGGCAGAGAGTTACTCTCTTAGTGTCCCCTGCCATCTTGCTGGGCACAAACCAGGCACTTAGTGTCCACTGCAGAGCAGGTGCTCAACAGATATAGGAGGGAGGGAGGGAAAAGCTCTATCCCTATGAGAGGCTGAACCTGGAGAAACTTCACAGCCTCAGGGTGACACCAAATGTCACACAGGGCTGGTGAGTGATGGGGGGGGGCGTCACTCACCCTCCAGAAGTGCGAGGGTCCTCAGCATAAGAGGAAGAGTGCCCTGGAGTGTCCAGGGGTGTCCTGGAGAGACCAGATGTCGGCAGGTCCAAGGGCCCAGTGTGGAGCCAAGAAGGTCCAGGGTGAGGCTGGTTCTGAGGGTATGGTCAGTGAGATCACGGGAGACTGAGGGCATGCAGAGCTCGATGAGTGAAGGCCGTTGGTGCCCCATCCATCATTCAGTCCCCCTGGGAAGACGTTTCCTGCCCCCCGTGGTCTCCTGCATCTCTGGCCTGACCACCTTCTCCAGCAGCTGGAGTAACCCTGGGGTAGATACACGGGGGTCCACAAATGAGGGACAGGATGGCTGGAAAGACACCCCAGCTTCCTGCCCCTTGCTGGGACGGTTCTGAGGGGTACTCCAAATAGCATCTTAGAGGGTCTCCAACAGGATCGACCTCTTATTGTCTAAAACAATAACCACTCAGTAACTCACATATTTGGGGCTTTCCTCCTGTCCCCATCCCCTCACGTGCTTCCTGGAACCACCTCCCAATAAGCCACTTATACACAAGCCTCAGAGACCACCTCTCAGGGAACCCAGACCACAAGTGAGTGAGTGATGAAAGCAAAGGGCAGCCAGGATGAGCTGCAAATCTGGGGTGGACGGGTACAATTCACCACCTTGGGACCAGTGGGCATCCCCACTCTCACAGCTGAGACACTGCTCCCTCACCTTAGTCAAGTATAAAAAATAAAGTTTTACCTGATGACTTCCTTCTTGTTGTTAACTGTATTAGTTTGCTGGGGCAGCTAAAACAACAGAAATTTATCTTCCTCACAGTTCTGGAGGCTGGAGGTCCAAGACCAAGGTGTCGGCAGGGTTGGTTTCCTCTGAGGCCTCTCACCTGGGCTTGCAGACAGCCGTCTTCCCCCTGTGTGTTCACATGGTCTCCCCGTGTGTGTCTGTGTCCTAATCTCCTCTTCTTATAAGGGCACCTGCCAGACTAGATTAGGGTACATCCTTGGGACTTCATTTTAACTCCATCACCTCTTTAAAGGCCCTCTCTCCAAATACAGTCACGTTGTGAGGTCCTGGCGGATGGGACTTCAACATATGAATTTAGGGGAACGCAGTCTGGTCCCTAATACCAACTTTGAATCTGTTATGAAGAGTGGACTGGTTGTTCATTTGGTTTGGGGCTTCACTAGATGGAGAAAGGCCTATATGGGAGCCTCTGGGAAGGGCAATCTCTCCCACAGCACTTCCTTCACTCCGCTGCTCTGAGCTGAGAGTGACCCGAACTCACAGTGGGGTTTTAAAATTTAAATCCCCTTGCAGAATATTAATCCTGCCCACCTCTTTTTCCTATTTGGGATCCCAAAGGGGTTGACAGTCATTGAGACCCGGACATTCAGTCTCCTCACAGGCAAGCTTGGGTTCCCAAGGTGTAGATGGTTTGGAGGGGCTTTTATTTGTGTTTTAACGTGTTCAAACTCCATAGCATTTCCCCAGAGCACTGGAGGGACCTGAGCGCTTTCTGTTCCACCTGCCCTTGTCCCTGGGCTGTGGGGAGGGGGTCACCCCGTGCCACTTCATCCTCCTGCAGCCACAAAGGGTCCAACATGAGGTGGGGATCAAAACAGGCCAGGCCCAGCACTGCCAAGACAAACACAGAGGAAACAGGGTGTGAGCCCAGCAGAGAAGCCAGATTCCCCTGGAAATCGCTGCTCCCCTGCGTGTCTGGAAGGCCGACTCCCATAAAGTGGCTCAGGAAGGCCCAAAGGACCCTCATGGCCCTCGTCTTGATGGAGATGCCAATAAAAATCTCAGAACATCCAGCCTGCAGGCCCCGAGGCTCGGCCCTGGGGCCATAAACCAGGATATGAGCAGCTGGGGAGCTGGGAGGGAAGAGGCCTGTCCCCAGAAGGCTCACCAGCCAGCCGCCCACAGGCCAGAAAGTAATGGAGACACCGTTAGGGAAAGAGGCCAAGGTCAGCGAGCAGGAAGGGAAGCCGCCTGCCCTGCCCGGGCCCCACTCCAAAACCAGGCGAGAGCCGTAAAATCCAGGGGAGCTTCAGGAAGGAGTAAAGACCGCCTAGCAACTGCAGGTTCTTGGAGAAGGTCGGGAGGAACTGGCCTCAGGAAGCAACCAGAGACCCCGTGGTTGTAAACTCAACTCTGAGGACACCCTGGGGACCCAAATGCGCTCAGCGACAGAGGGGGATGAAGTGTGTGTGTGTGTGTGTGTGTGTGTGTGTGTGTGCACATCTGAATCCATGGGCACTGGACCTACCAGTCCTATGTGTACGTGAGCACATGTTTGTGTACACAGAGTGGGTGTTTTTGTGTACAGAGTCACAAGCACGAGTGTGTGCATTTATGTGTACGTAGCGTTACCAGAGTCAGCAAATAAATACATAGGATGCCCACTTACATTTGAAATTTAGACAGTAAATGAAGACTTTTGTGGTGTAAATATTCCCAAGTGTTGCATGGGACTTGCTTAGACTAAAATTATTCATTGTTTCCTTGCAATTCAGATATAAGTAGGTGTCCTGTATTTTATCTGGCAGCCCTGCGTGTCCACGAGTGTTCAAATTTAGGGTAGCACAAGACATTTGAGACTACAGAAGGGGGTCTTTGGTAATGAGGCCAAAAATATACATTATATGATATGATATGATATTATGCTAAGTTATGCTATGTTATGTTATGTTATATTACATCATTAGCAGTGATCGTCCTCAAAAGTTCTCCTAACAGGCAGTTGGTTACACTCTGTAAGAGGAAGATTGCCTTGTATGGTGCCGCTGTAACCTGATACATTTAACTTGCAAATCAATCGACAGGGCCTTGCAGAGAAGTAACACGTGTAAATGGCATGTTTGTGTTTCCTGCAATTCCACCCAGTGAACCAGGCCTCGCATAAGTGAGTTCTGGTTGGGAGACATAAATCTGTGCTCCCTCCACCATCTCAGCCCTGCCACCCCTCCTGGTGGGAGCGCTGGTCATCCTGGGGTTCTCTAGGGTTTCAATACATCCATTTTTCTGCCCTATGACTCTGAAATGTAAGCCAGCTCCTTTATTCCCGGCTTACCACGGATACAGACACTTGTTTGAAGGGAAATGGGGAAAAGCTGATTTGTACCCTCTGGAGTCCAGAGAAACTGACCGTCGAATTCAAAGACTTTTTTTTCCCCTTTGAAAATGGTCTCAGCTGGCAAGCTCCCAATCACTGAGCGTATCCCCAGATAACGTATTTAGTGCCATGGCTACACCCCTGCAAACATTTCCTGAGCCCTTCCGTAGCCTGGTCCTGGGTGTGGGTATGAACGGTGGGCTTCATACCCACACCCAGGACTGGGCGCGCGGGAGAAGGTTGAGGCTTCACCTGGCGGTGGGTGTCAACCCAGACTGGCCCTACGAATCTAGTTGAGGGGTCTCACACTGGCAGCCGACGGACCAAGTCTGGCTGGTCAGCAGATCAGAGTAGTTTTTAGATGCTTAAATTTGAATGCTCGTAGGCAGGGCATGTGCCCCTCTGATTTTCAACCCATGCCCTCGACCCCCTAAGATCTTAGGATCAGCGGATTCTCTTACGTAGGTTACCTGCCTGCTTCTACTCAAGACTGACTCCCTGGAGAGGGCACTGGGTCCCAGAGAGACGGGGGCCCACAGCAAGGTCAAGGCTGGGACCCGGCTCTCCCGACTCCCAGGCCAGGGCGGGACTCTGTTTCCCTCTCCACCCTGCAGCCCCTGGGCTATGCAGGAGTGAGTCCCACTGGCTCAGGGGTGCACCGGTGGGACACGATCCACTTGGCCGTGTCACCTGGGGAAGCCTCCCCAGCAGTTAAAGACCTGGGATGACACTACCCTAGGCTCCGATTAGGTGGAAATCAAAGAATTATCCAGCTGTTTATAGATCTTTACCTAGTTCCTTCACTTAAATTCACTGCTTGGAATTTTTGCTTTGCAAAACAAACTCCTTTTTTGGTATATAGGGATCTCATGAGAGGTCATTGTTAAATTTTAGGAATTTTGAGATTGTTGATACAATCTCAAAATACAATAAAAATTAAGTTTATAAGCTTATAATTATATTAAAATATTGGTAACAGATACTCAAAACATCATTTTCTGATTATTCCACTACATTTCACTATGCTCTTGGGGTTAGTTTATTGTAGGTGTATGGTGGTGATGCTATGTAATCGTGTGCTACTCACATCACTTCCAACTTCAGGTTCAATCAAGTCACTCACGTTCTGAGCTTGAGATCAACACTGTAGGAGCATTTACACCATGGGAATCAGTAAGTGCTGAAAATTAAAGTCTGAATTATTGCTTTATTCATGGTCTAGACTGAAGAAAGTGGTGGAGAGAATGTTAATAATATTGTTACAAGGTGATTTTCCAAGAAAAATAAAATCATGACTCTCGTCTAGATATAAAATAAATACAAGTGAAATAGTTTACCTAACTCATTAATTAGTGAAGAAATAGTAAGAAGTTACTATTACTGGTTCACATGAAGATTTGCATTACAGTGATTTATATTTTCTACCTAACAAAATTTATTTGCATAGCCATGGACATAAAACATTTGCATTACTCTCCATTTTCTACAGGTTAATGTATCTGCTGAGTCGTAAAATACAAAGACAAACAAAGGCACATACCTCTGTATGATGAGACAATCTCCCCCCCAAAAAAAAAGAATATCCAATAATCTCTTTTACCCATTTTTAAATCTCCCACAATTTTTCCTGACGAGATTAAAAGTGCATTTCATCTGTGGCTGTTACATTGTGAACAGCACAAAACAACTGAGAAAATGCCTTTCTGGAATTCAAAAACTATTATCCATGTCTGCAAAGGAGAGGCTTACATCATTGATTAATGAGTTAAGTTCTGACACAGCCTCGTTGTTTTATTTATTTTTTTTTTCTTTTGTGCTACCCGGGCCTCTCACTGCTGTGGCCTCTCCCGTTGCGGAGCACAGGCTCCGGACGCGCAGGCTCAGAGGCCATGGCTCACGGGCCCAGCCGCTCCACGGCATGTGGGATCTTCCCGGACCGGGTCACGAACCCGTGTCCCCTGCATCGGCAGGCGGACTCTCAACCACTGCGCCACCAGGGAAACCCTCGTTGTTTTATTTTTGTTTTACTAATTAAGGTAAATGAAAAATCAGCCAACATTCATGCGGGAGCTATACTACCTCATCAGTGATGTGAGCCACTTTTTCGCTGAACTGGACAGCACTCAAACATTTACTTGTGATCTGTTTCATCAAATTATGATTGAAATGTAACCATAGATTGGTTACCGATACAAAAGTTCAGCCAACATTAACAAAAATATTCTGTGGGAATCCAGTGGATATACAGAATTTACAATAAGGGTTATTATATACTTTCTTATTTGTAAATCGTGTGCTACACATCCTTTGTATCAGTAAAATGTAAAATAAACTTATATATATATAAATGTATGCATACTTTTTTTTCCCTAGAGAGCCAATTGTTAAAAATTTACCAGCACGCCATTGATGGAGGTCATCCAGACTTCCGTCTAGATCATAGGGTTTTAATTTATGTAAGTAAGAATATTTTATAACAGGAAGTAGTGCATACACACACACACACACACACACACACATACACACACATGAACACACCTAAAACAGCCTATTCTATTCTATTCTATTCCATTCCATTCTTTAAAATATCTACCATTTTATCATGACCTATTACTGATTTCAGGAAGATCCCAACCTGCAGTTTGAAAAATTCTTACTAAACTCACCTTTAGCCCCACCCCCTCCCAATCCTCTTCTTGTTCACACATCACACTCACTCCTATTTGAATTTTAAGACCCAGCTCAGGGGGGAATTCCCTGGTGGCGCAGTGGTTAAGAATCCGCCTGCCAATGCAGGGGACGTGGGTTTGAGCCCTGGTCCGGGAAGATCCCACATGCCGCGGAGCAACTAAGCCCGTGTGCCACAACTACTGAGCCTGCGCTCTAGAGCCCGCGAGCCACAACTACTGAGCCTGCGCTCTAGAGCCCGCGAGCCACAACTACTGAGCCTGCGCTCTAGAGCCCGCGAGCCACAACTACTGTAAGTCCACGTGCCTAGATCCTGTGCTCTGCAACAAGAGAAGCCACCTCAATGAGAAGCCCACACGCCACAATGAAGAGTAGCCCCCGCTCGCCACAACTAGAGAAAATCGGTGTGCAGCAACAAAGGCCCAACACAGCCAAAAATAAAAGACCCTGCTCCAGTGCCTTCTTCCCCACCACTATTCAGCCTGACCTTGAAGAGATTAGTTCTGTCTCCACAGGGTTCCATCATTTTCTACACAACTGACTATCACAGTATTTCTCACACTGCTGCAATTTTATGGTCACTTGTGTCTGGCCCTCCCGACTCCAACTACACAGAGATGGGAAAGCTCTGGTACTCACCTTTGTGGTTTCAGCACTTGGCCCAGATGAGGAACCTAAAAAGTGTCTGTAAGATGAATGAACCATTGAATGAATGAAAATGACAGTGCACTGACTCTGATGGAAAGACAGTCTTCAGTCTTGTGATCAGCCCCACAGAAACTTGTGGAAACCAGCCAGAATTATCACACCCATTTTACTAGACGAAAAAACTGAGGCGCCAAGGGCGAGGAGAGTGACTCAGAGGGGCAAATACAGGCAGCCTCACCCTTTGGCAATCCTGTCAGCAGAAAAGGAAGGGGAAACAGTGGTTATGATTATTTTGCAGAAGAAACCAGCAAATTCCTTCCACGCTGGCTGAACCAGGAAATAAAGCGGACTGCTGATTGGTTGCCGTTGGAAATAAGGATGCATCACTTGGAACTCTAGAAATTAGTAGGGTCAAAAGAAAAACAAACAAACAAAATAACCAAACACACACACACACACGCATTTAGTTTCTTAGGCGATGGAACTGATAAAACAGATGCTAATCTGAATCACATCTATTATTTTAGCTTTGAATTGTCCTAATGAAAAATTCCATCCAACAACTTTCCGCACTGTTGATTAAGCTGACATGGCTCTGGTTTTGGTGTGAACTGTGTTAGCTACGGTTACTTGCATTTTATTTTTAATTGCATTTTATTTAATTATTAATAAAATGCTATTACTTATTGAGGACCAACTATTATATGTCAACTCTATGGTCTCTGGTAAATCTCACATCAACTATATGAGATAGTTACTATCGTTATGTCCATTTTACAGAGAGGAGACTGGATCCAAAGAGGTCCTTCAGCCGGAAACTGGAAAGCTGGGATTTGAGCTCAGCATTCCAAAACCAGGGTTTCTTCCAGAACACGAATGCCTAGAGCAGCAACACGTGTGCTGAACTTAGCAGTAAGTATTAAAGGGGTGTGTCGGAAAGAGGGTGCACTGGCTGCTCCACCCCACATGTGTGTACAGAGGTCAAGGGGAGGTACAGGCACGGAGGGAGCTCCAGGTGACATTCTAAGTAGCGGTCCTGACCCGTGGCCTGGCTGGTGACTCTAACCGTGACCCTCTGCTCCCTGTCTGCTCACTGTGATCACAGGTGGTTGGGGTCAAGGGCAGCCTATCCCACGGGGGGTGTGATGGGAAAAGCACAGGCTTTGAAGAGAAACAGAGCTGGGTCTGAATCCTGACTTTATTATATATTCACCAACGCAGCCTTCGAGCTGGGACTACCTCGCCCTAAACCACAGAATCCTTGTTATAAAGTGTGGGTACATAAGACCTTCCTGGCAGATGTACTGTGAGATTAAATGAGATGGGGTGGGGTGGGGCACGTGGGCGATGTTCCCTTCTGAGCCCCAGCCCCGAGGAGGGCGTAAGCACACGACTGCAGCCCTCCTCCCTGAGACAGGGGACCGACTGCACAGAGGTTGTCACAGGTGTGCGGGGACGAGGGACCAGTGCTGTCACCTGCCCCACGCTGCGGGATTGTTACACATCCTCATGGCCCAGGAGGGAACGGATGGTTATTTCCCTTTTCATAGGAGGAAGCTGAGCCTGCAGCTGCGGGATGGAACACAGCGCCTTCTCCTCTGGTGGCTCCAAACCCCGGCCTTCCTGGACACTTGGCATGAACTCGCCACTTCTGTGTATCAGCCAGGCTGCTATTTACGAAATATTTTCCTTTAAGTCTACTTGGCGACTTTACTAAAATTCACCTTCGGAGGAAACTTTACTGCTGTGAAAAGACTGCAGCCCTAACAAAGTATCGGATGACAGGGAGCTGAGGTTTATTCAATTCCAACCTGACGAGCCATCACCTGCCCATGGCTCTGAACTTGGGCCTGCCCGCTCCTAGAGGGAGATAAGTGAAGGTCAAAGAAGTGATCGGGACAGAGCATCACCCAGCAGAGACTCTCTCCTTGACTTAACCAGAGGCTTGAAAGCAAACTCAAAAGGGAAAAATTATTTCGTGTTGTGGTCTGGTGTTATTTAAAGTGACAGTTCCTGTGCCACCAAAATCACCCTTGGGCTTCCAGAGTCAGCCCACTCTTTGGGAACCACTAACAGACAGGTTCATGTTTAAGACCTGGGATGTTGAGTGGCCTGCCCAGTGGCACACAGCTGGAGGGCAGAGAAGCAGCATTTGTGGCTGGCCTCTGATGCTAAGCCCAGCTAACCCTAATGCCCACAGGGTCTGGAAATGCTCAGGGAAAGATGCAGAGGGCTTTGATTGCCCAGGAATTCTGTTTCCGGATGTGGCAGATACAAATTTCCTCCCACGGATCATCCCGGCGAGATCCGGAGCCCTGGTGGTTTAGCAGTGACCATCTCCTACAACGGAGATGCTTCGTCCCTCATGGCTGCTAATTTAGACCAGGGTTTCTCAACCTCGGCACTACTGGCATGTGAGAGCAGATAATTCTTTGTCACAGGACAGGGAGGCTGTCCTGTGCGTTGTAGGATGTTTAACAGCATCCCGGCCTCTGCCCACCAGATGACCTCTACCCATCCATCCAATTGTGACAACAATAAATGCGTCCTGGTGGGGCAAACACTCCCCACCCCTTTTGAGAATACTGCTTTTGATTGAATGAATATAGGTTTTAGTTCCTGGGGGAAATTCTAATCTTAGTGAGGGTTTTAAAACCTTTTAAGAAAAAAGATGAGAAATTTGCAAGTAATATTTATCATTCTTACCACCTGAAAGTAATCTGTCTAAGGCCTGACAAGCACAGGGTGGGGGAAGGAGTCATTTATTATTTATGTCACTTGAGGCAAACTAAAAGTTTAGAGACTGGACCAGAGGCAGAAAAGAGGGGGGAGGGGAAATAAGGAGGGAGGGAGGGAGGGAAGGAAAGGAGCGGACATTTATGGAACATCCACTGTGTGCCAGAGGCTGGACGCACCTGGTCTCCTTTAATTGTTGTGAAAATCTGCAGGGGAAGGATGAGAAAGGGAGACTGAAAGGTGGAGCCGGTGAGGGCCAGAGCTGGGATCCGCTGGTGCTGGGAAACCCGTGCTCGCTGCCCCCGAGTGGCGAGAAGAGGAAAGTGTCAGTCCCAGGACTTAGGGGGACTTGGAGACTGGCTAGTCCAAGCTCCCCAAGCTCAGAGCAGCGATGGGACGTCCTGGCAGCCATCAGCTGACGTGACTAGAACTGAGTTTGTCATCAAGAGAGCAGAGAGGTCCACTTAGTGAATGCTCTATGCCTCCCTGAAGCTTCGCACACCCTATGAGACAGACGCTCTCCTCACTCAGTTAAGGGGAGAGGAAGTCGTTACATACACTGAGCTAGTCACAGCGCCGGGAGGGGGCAAAGCAGGCTGCAACCCACATGGTCCATCTCTTTGTCCTCTGCTCCAGACTGCGGCTCAACCAGATAGCCCTTCCTTGCAATTATGCACAGATGGGGATGGACCTGGAATGAGGGCATCTGAAACCACTGGATCCCTCATCTTCTCTCCCCGTCTCTTTTCGACTTAGCAACTCACTGATTGATCGCAGACAGAAGCTGATGTCTGACGGAGCAGCCCTTTGGACCTGGAAAACCATAGACCACGTGCAAGTCACTCCTCGGATCAGGAGAGCCCATCGTGTTTCTAGCCATGTTGGGTGATAAAGTCTGGCTACCAGAGTGAGGACCGCATTTGCTTGTTTCATTAAACAGCAGGAGAGGAGTCAAGGCTACTTCCTGACTGGCCGTCCTAACATCAGAGCAAGCGCACCGGGAATCCCATTACTGCCCTCGCCTTCTGTGGAAATGCCCAGGGGACTAGAGAAGGTCACCGTTTCTAGTGAAATTCTACCTGGGTGGACACTTGCCCTTCTCGAGTCTTCTCTGAGTGCTGGATGCCTAGGCTCAGGTCTGCTCCATGACAAGCTTGTTAAGCATTGGCTGAAAGGGACTTGAAGAAAGACGAACGCTGCCCCTTTTTGTGGTGAAGAACTTCTCAGCAGATAAGCCTGTGCCCCGACCCCTGCCCAGTGCCCGTGGAGGCCATTGCTCTGCCTATTACATAGAGCCAGTGGGTCAGATGATAACAGATTTCTCTCCTTTTGTTCTCAAGAGGAGAGATGCTGGCATTAAGTTAGAGAAACGGGAGAATGAACCGGGTTGAACCAAGAAAGGCAGTCCTTTGGCGGGATGTGGCTCCTCCGGCCGAGACAAAAGGATTCACCTGGGAAAGGGGCCAGCTCAGGAAGATCTTTGTGAGCGGCTCCTTGGCTGGAAGGATCTGCCAAGCCAGCCAGTGGAGGTGCCAGCCAGGCCCGGGTCACTCCTGCAGGGACACCAGCCATGCCAAGGTGGCTGGGCACCCCCTCCAACTCTGCAGACTTTCCAGGAGGGGGCACCGTGGCCTCCACACTGGCAGAGCTCAAACACCTGCCTCTGTGTGGGCTCTGCCCCTGCACTCCCCAGGGGTGGGGCCCTGTCTCCAGCCCTGCAGCAGACTCAGGGAGCTGGTACTTGCAGGCTGCCCAGGCCAGGCCTCCCTAGCAGCCCTGCATCCTTAGGGATGATAACAGTAATCATCATTACAGTGGCTGTTTACTGAGCACCTATTGTGTGCCAGGCGCTTTAACTGTGTTACTTCACCAAAACTTCACAGGAAGCCTCTGGGTTAGGTATAATTATGCCCATTTTACAGATGCGAAAGGCGAGGCTCAGAGGCCACACAGTACAATGAGCATCAGAGCTGGGGTTCTGTATCCCAGGTCCCGGCTCCTTCCACTGACCCGTACAGTCTCATATCCTGTCATTCCAGCTGGGCTGCCTCTCCCCTAGGATCCAGGGTTTCCTTCACTGGCTGGCCCAGCCTTCAACAGCACCCCAAATAGAGTCATGTAGATTCTGGGCCCTACTGGGGAGAGGCCAGGTTCTAAGTGGCAGCATGACCTTGGGCAAGTCATGCCCCATCTCTGACGGAGCTTCAAATCTCCCATCTGTAAAAATCATCTCCAAGGATTGTTGGGAGGCCAGGGAGATGATGTCTGGAAGCACAGAGGAAGGACTTTAACTTAGCCTGAAGAATCCAGGTGGCTTCCTGGAGGGGGTGATGCCTCACCTTGGACCTCAGGACCCACTAGGGTCTGGCCTGGAGAAGTCACTTGGTGAAGGCCTACAGAATTTGGTTCTTGTGTGAATGCTTATTGAGTGTATCCAATCTGAAGATGAGGTCCCTGTGATCATGCCACCTGCAGTCCCCAGCAGAGCCTTGGGTACAGGTAGGCACTGCCTTCTCCTCACCTGCTCTGATAGGCAGAGGAGAGAACATCATCTTCTGCTCCGGGAAACATATGGCAATGTCTGGGCACATTTTTCATTGTCACAAATGGCAGGGGTAGAGGGTACTACCGGCATCTAGTGGGTAGAAGCCAGGGATTCTCTCAACATCCTACAATGCACAGGACGGCACCCACCACAAAGAACGACCTGGCCTTCGTACTTGAACTAAGATGTCCATCTTGCTGAGTGTGAGAAGCCCGTGCTAGTCCAGCTCTTCTGCCTCCTAATATTTTACTGATGGGGAAACTGAAGCTTAGAGGGGGAGATGCTTGACCTGGCTATGTTAAGGCCCACATGTGTTACAGTTCTGAGAGTCCCTGTGTGAGTCCCCATATAACCTGGGCAACGAAGCCATGACCAGGAGCCCATGTTCCTGGCTCTGCGTGCAGGCTGGGCATGTGTTATCTCATTTAATCCTCACAAGCAGCTTGTGAAGTAAGTACTAATATAAACCAAGCACAGAGAGGTTAGACAACCAGCCCAGGGTCACACAGCTATAGCAAACAGAGCAGGGAGTTGAATCTAGGACTTTGGATTCAAAGCCCACATTCTCTGCATTACCTGGCCTGCCTCAGGCAGAGCTCCCATCAGAAACACAGCAGCCTTGTGTTCTAAAACAAGGGAAAGTATCCTTCCGGGATCTTCATCACCGTTGCTCTTAGGGTCATAATCATTGCGCTCCTGTCGTTTGGGGACGTTCCAGTCCTTCTTAGGATCAGCCGTCCTCATTTGGCCTTGACCAAGCGCTCTGGAGTCTCTGAGCCTCAATTTCCCCACCTTAAAACAGACTCCAAGGCCAGTGCCTGTAGGACCGCTCTAAGGAATGAGATCATACGTGCGTGGTTCCGCCCCCAGCCAAGGACCAACCCGGCTCTGTCCCCTCTTCCCAGCCCTCCTTGGTAGCGGCAGTTCTGGTTCTGGTTCTGGGGTGCGCGGGTGGGTTTTATCCACCGCCGGGGTGAGGGAGTCCTTGCATATTTGTGTGGGCGGCTGAGTAGCTGCCCCTGAACAAAGAATCCTCATAGCCCTACGCTCGCTCTCCACCCGCCTCCAGGGTGCTTGGAGCCGGCTCAATGGAGCGCCTGTGGCCCTGCGAGCACGCATTGTGCATTGTCCGAGGCCAGACGCAGCCGCCGTGGGTCCGTGATCAAGGTCGTGCCTGGGGTGCGCGTTTGTCTCAGGCCCTGGGCCGTGGGGACTTCCACAAAGAAAGCCTTCCCGGGCCCCTCGCCAGCCCTAATTAAGGCACCCATCGCTGGCTGACTGCTCTCAAACAGAGAGGGCAACCCTGCCCAGCACAGGCAAAACCCCACATTCCTTAACGGAGCCCTGAACTGAAATGACCCAGGAACCCAAGGCGGAAGGAACCCCCAGCTGAGGCCAAATGTTTGCTTTTCACTGAACCGGAACAGCGCTTGCGGGCTTTCCAAAGTCATTCACTCTGAACGTTTGTGCATTTGTTTATCCGTCCAATAAATACTGGCCACTGTCCTGTGGCTCAGACCCAGTTCAAGGCATGGGGGTTACCTAAGCAGGGAGTAAGACGTGACGTCTGCGTCAAGTTATCACAGCAGTGTAAACAGGTATGATGACATATTGCAAGGCACGGCGGCCACGGCCACACTCTTAAGTGCAAGGGCAGCGCCTGGTTCGGTGTGTTCAGTGGAGAAAGGCAGGTGGAGGAAGCTTGGAGAAAAGGAGAGGGGGAGGGAGGCGGGCACCCTAGTAGAGTGTGACCAAGTGCTAGAGGAAAAGAAGGCGGAGGCCTGCTCACTTTCCTGGCAATCTCAATCTGAAGGCAACGTGAATTTCATCTCCTTGAACTGCAGGAAAGTACATAATATGAGAACGGTAAGAGATGCTGTTGAGTTTTCGAAGGTCCAGAAGTTGTCCTGAGCAGAGTGCCTGGTGGTTCATTAGGTCATCCGTTCATCCATCCATCATTCTTTCATTCAACTAGCATTTATGGAGTACCCTAAGCCAAGATCTGTTGAGTCTTAACCCCAAGCCCTTCTAGTTTCCATAGCAATGCAAAAGCAACTCCTAGGGAAGCAATTCAGGCCTTGAGGCTCAAAGATCTGGGTTCAAATCTCACAGCAAGTGACTGGAATAAGAAATTTATTTGGGCTTGTTTCCTCACTTGTAATGCTACCTGCCTTACAACAATATCGGCAGAGTGAAGTGTAGAAAGAGCATGGATTTATTTATTTATTTAAAACATTTATTTATTTATTTATGGCTTTGTTGGGTCTTTGCTGCTTGCTGCGCCTGGGCTTTCTCTAGTTGAGGTGAGCAGGGGCTACTCTTCAATGTGGTGCGTGGGCTTCTCTTGTTGCGGATCACGGGCTCTAGGCTCACGGGCTTCAGCAGTTGTGGCTCGCGGGCTCCAGAGTGCAGGCTCAGTAGTTATGGCGCATGGGCTTAGTTGCTACGCAGCACGTGGGATCCTCCCAGACCAGGGCTCGAACCTGTGTCCCCTGCATTGGCAGGCGGATTCTTAACCACTGTGCCACCAGGGAAGTCCCCAAGAATATGGATTTAAAACTTTGAAGTTTGGCCTGACACTGTTACCAAGCTTCACGATGATGCCAGGAGACTCTGAGGACTGGTACTTCCAAAATGACGAGTCACATCTGACATGTGGGAGAGACTCGAGATCAAACACCAAGGATCCACCACCTATTTGGGTCATGTCAGTGGCCCAGGGAATGTTCTAGGAGGACTGCCTGGTGAGACAGATCTTATTTTCCAAAGGTGGTCACAACAGTATCTCCCATTCCACATGCTTTGCTATTGTGTGACTTTTCCACTCTCCCATCAGGATGTGGAGTCTAGTTCCCCTCTCTCTGAATCTGGCCTGGCCTTTCTGACTTGCTTGACCCTTGGAATGTGTCTGGGACCTAGAACTAGGTCATAAGAAACCATGCGGCATCCACTGGGGTCTCTTGGATTGATCTGGGAGTGATCTCTCTCAGGACACAACCACCACACTGTAAGAAGTCCCCGCATGGAGAGCCCATTTTGGGGTGCCCTAACGGCTCTCCCAGCTGACAGCCAGCATGTCATCATGCCTATAAGCCATCTTGGACATCTGCAAGGTAAAGTCTGCAGATAATTCCAACCCCAGCCAAATTCTGATATGCAAACAGCATGAAAGACCCTAAGCAAGAACCAACCAGCTGAGCCCAGTCAAGTCATGAGAGATGCATCAGTATTTTAAGCCACAAGCTGTGGACGGTTTGTTATGTACTGCAATGGACAACCAGAACCCCTGGGAGTAGCTTTCAGGGCTCTTTGGTTAAAGAGAACTAAGGATGGGAATTTAATCAGGGCCCCTCGTCTGGGCTCCCAGAGCCTCCAACATGATCACGGGCAGAGTACTCTGAACCCAAATCATTTGTTTACTTGTCTCTCTCACTAGACTGTGAGCTCCTGGAGGGCAGGGAGGATGTTAGGATTCCGGGGTTGCTAAGAACAGAGACAAACACTGATTTACTTATGTAAAAACAAGTTGATCAGGAGAATTTGGAAGAGCTTGAAGCATCCCAATAAAAATCTAAAACTGGATTCAGAAAAGAGTGAGGGAGCTCTAGGCTGCAGGGACATATGGAGAGTCTTTTTTTTTTTGCGGTACGCGGGCCTCTCACTGTTGTGGCCTCTCCCGCTGCGGAGCACAGGCTCCGGATGCACAGGCTCAGCGGCCATGGCTCACGGGCCCAGCCGCTCCGCGGCATGTGGGATCTTCCCGGACCAGGGCACGAACCCGTGTCCCCTGCATCGGCAGGCGGACTCTCAACCACTGCGCCACCAGGGAAGCCCATGGAGAGTCTTTTTAGGTGCCAAGGCCATAAATAAACAATAGCCCTTTGTCAGCTTCAAGTCACTCTGCTCCATATGCAAATTCCAGGGGAAAACTCTTGGGTCACAGAAGGACAGTCCCACCTGGATGACAGCCCCACCAAGGCTGTATCCATTAGCTGGGTCTGTTCCCTAAACAAAAGAATGGGGCGTGAGTACTGAACAGGCAAAGCTGGGTCACCTCATTCGCCGTAGCAATCCCAGTACCTGGCTCGATGACTGGCACATAATAAGCTCTCAAGGAATATTTGTTTGATGAGTGAACAAACAATTGAATGAATAAACGTGCATGAATGAATGAATTAATGAAAAAATAAATGAGTGGACGCCTGGATGTGAATGGGCAGTGTGCTGGCCTTTGAAGGCACCTGCCAGATATTACAACAGGGTTTTCTCTTCCACCAGCCAGGCTTTTCTCTTCTCAGGAGAGTTTCCAAGCCCGGATTCCAGAATGTATAGAATTTTAATCCCTTTATCCTCTCAGTTTAAGAACATTATACACTTTGAAAAGAGTCTGTGATAATTCCTGAAAGCACTCCAGGAGCAGCAACTCCCTAGCCCTGCTCGACTTTAAATTAAGTTTTCAGGGGAAGGGCAGTGAAGCAGACAGATGTGAGGAAGAGTCAGCTCTGAGGCCAGAAGCTGGGAAGTCCGATGTTTCTTTTGTGGAATCACCCAACTACTTAGCAGAAGGCGGCTGCATGGTGCTTGGTCTGCTGGAGGCCATACTTCACTGAAGACAGGTGAACCCTCCACACATCTGCCCCAGCGCTGCCCATAAAGGATGTCAGATGGTGCCTCAGCCTTTACACCGTCTCCTGAGAGTAAACGGATGGACTTCATTAACCCGTAAACATGATCCTGCCCGTTCTGTTACTTGGTACACTCCCAGACACTCATCCTGAATGTATAATACAAAGTGGACATACAAGAGAAGTGCTTGCAATATTAAACAGAATCTCTGATGCCTTCATTATTTGTTAGAGCATATACAATGGAAGAAAAATTAAGAAGCAAATTGACTCAGTATGTATGAACACTTAGAAACATCATACTTTGTTATCTAGAGGTACCTTAAGCTGACCGCTGTTCTCCACACAGGAGGAAAAGAAAAGGGGGAGGGAAAGTCATTTGTGGTGAGCACCTACCATGTGCCAGAAGATGTGCAGGGCACTTTCATCCCTACAGTCATCTGGAGATTCACGTCAGCCCCATTCTCCAGGAAACTGAGTCCACAGAGGTATGGTACGTTACCAAGGTCACGAAACTGCCAGGTGGCAGAGTCAGGATTTTTACCTAGATCAAGTCAGACTCTGTGGCCTGTCTCCATTTCATTACGTCACACTGCCTCCAAGGAGTAAGCAAAAGAGGCTTTTCAGAGCTTCCCTGGTGGCACAGTGGTTGAGAGTCCACCTGCAGATGCAGGGGACACGGGTTCGTGCCCCGGTCCAGGAAGATCCCACATGCCGCGTTGTGGCTGCGCCCGTGAGCCATGGCCGCTGAGCCTGCGCGTGGGGAGCCTGTGCTCCGCAACGGGAGAGGCCACAACAGGAGAGGCCACAACAGTGAGAGGCCCGCGTACCGCAAAAAAAAAGAGAGAACTGACACAGATGGAAAGACAGATCTAAAGGAAGAAAGAAAGCGTACTGAGAATGTTAAATATGTGGGTAAACATAAATGACTATTCTTAAAAAAGATCTCTTTAAAATATGATTAAACATTTAAGGCAAAAAATATTTAAATGTACTGTAGGGTTTATAACTTATGTAGAAGTAAAATGGTTGAAAGAAAAGCACAGAAGGACAAGAAAATAAATGAATTTATGCCATTGTAGTTCTTGCATTTTACGTGAAGTGGTAAAATATTAATTCAAGGTAAACTGTGATAAGTTCAGGGTACATATTATTATACCTAAAGTAACCACTAAAAAATAATATAAATCCTAAAGTGTAAATTAAAGGGGAGAAAATGGAACACTAAAAAATACTCTATTATCCCAAAAGAAAGACTGAAAGGAGCAATAAAGAAACAAAGAGGAAAAGAGACAAAAAAGAAAACAAGCAGAAAATGAAGGCTTACACCCAATCATATCAATAATTACTTTACCTATAAAATAAACACTCCAATTAAAAGACAGCAGCTGTCAGATTGGATTAAAGAGTAAAAACAATAAAAAATTAAAGCAAGACCCAACTCCATGCTGTCGACAAGATAGAGCTTGCAATATAATGAAGAAAACAGATCTGAAAGTCTAATGACAGAAAAAATACATAACATGAAAACATTAAGCACAAAAAAGCTAGTGTGAATACAGTAGCAGACAAAGTCAAGTTTAAGATGTATTGCCAGAGAAAAAGAGGAACATCTCGTGTTAAAACCATCAATTCATAAAAAAAGCATAACAACCTTCAATGTATATGTATGGGTAATAGAGCTTCAAAATAAGTGAAGCAAAAATTCAAAGAATAAAAGGGAGAAGTAGGCAAAACCACAACTGTAGTTGGAGGTTTTAACAATTATTTGACCAGTAACTCATAGAACCAGGGCCAGGAGTAGGGAAAGGCAAGTGAGGCATTCACCTTTGGTGCAAAATTTAAGGGGCACCAAGAAACTCTGTAATCAAGGTAAATGGTATTTTAAGGCAATATTTTAAAAAAATCCACAAGGAACGAAACATCAAAATTTTAAATAATGACAACATCAGTGTTCCTGATTTCTCCTTTTGCCTCAGGCTCCAGTATGGCTCCGAAAAGCAGCATCATTGATTCTTCTTTAATATTTTTATATTTTCCTCTTTCCATGAGTCAGAAGAAGTCACAAAGGGAATTAGAAAATATTTCAAACTGGATGATAATGAGATATATCATAGTAAGATCGGAGGGATGCAGCTGAAACACTTAGAGGAAAATGTACATCTATAAGTGCTTATATTATAAAAAGAATAAAGTTTTAAAGTCCATGATCTATGCTTTCAGGTTAACAGTCTAGGGGGAAAAGAGCAAATTAAACTTTAGCAATAGAAATTTAATTATAAAAATGAGTCAAAACCAATGAAATAGACAGCAAACAATAGCAGAAGTCAACAAGGTCAAAAGTTGTTTCCTTGAAAAATTAATAAAACATATAAATCCCAAGCTAGATTGATAAAGCAAATAGTGAGAGGAAGAAACCAACACAATTTCTCAATATCAAGAATGAAAAAGGGAGCATTGCTACAGATGCTATAAACATTAAATGGATAGTAATGAATAACCTTATGCCAATGAGTTGGACGGCTTAGATGAAATGGATAATTACTCAAAAAGTGAAGCTATTAAAACTGATCAAGAAGAAATAGAAAAGCTGAAATTATTTGGTCCTGATGTTGCACGCAGCTCCCTTTCCCTCTGGCTACGGGCTTCGGATTACTTCTCCAGACTCTGTAAGTATATCTTGCATCTCAGGGTTCCCTGGCATTCAGCCCCTCCTCTGGGGGATATAGTAAGTAAATGTTATTGACCGTATTTTATTTTATAGCTCTATCTCATCTATATTTATTCCCTCATTAATTCAGCAAAAGTTTACTGAGCATCTACTGTCAGGCACTGTGCTAGGTATTGGAGATACAATAGCTAATTGCATTAATTAGTGGTGAATTGAATTTGATCATTTGTTCATTCTTATCAAAGAGTGGGCCTTGGGTCCTTGGTGAGGGATGTAGCCCATCATTATGATATTGTTTCTACAGAGAAATCAGATTCGGAGGGTGTTATTTCAAGGCAGTATCTTTGCATTGGAAATGAAGTGTATTATAAACTTGAGGGTTGTCTGTATTCTCTTGAAGCAGTAGAGACACATGTGATATGATTTAGAAAGTTTTTAACCAAAAACACTTACAAGATGGTCAAGGTTTTAAAGGAACTGTCAGTTATCTGGGAAATAAATGTCTGTGGAGACTGACTCTCAAACAAGATGCTTCTGGATTGCCAGCGTCATGTGCTCCACCTGCTGGGGTGGCGTCCCGCACATCACAGGTGTGATGCTGCAAAAGTGGGGTGCAGAAGCAGGAGCCGGGACTGAAGGGAAGCAGAACTGAAATCCCAGCTCTGCTACTTACCAGCTGCCTGTGTCTGAAAGAGGCATTTCCCACGCAACCGCCCTGCGCAGGGCGCTGGAGGAGAGCACGCAGGTCTCAGCGCAGGCACAAAGGCACCTTAGCAGATCTGCTCTGAGTGTGGCTTCTGCTGACCCAGCCACCTTCCCTCACCTGGACCCTGGGAACCAGAACAGCTAGCCAGGAGGGTCCCAAGAACACCTCCCTACTGTGCTCTGGTCCTACACCCACACCTGCTGCAGCACCCATTCACGCAGACTCTAGAACCATCATAAACTATTAAAAGGAGAGGGAGGTACTCGTAGGTTTAGGACAATATCCACGTCTTTACCTGAACGTGCACTTCACCACTTGTAAAGCCCTACCCCTTGTCTCATTTGATCTTCATAACCACCTCCTAAGACCACAGGGTGAGAATCGCATGCCCATTTCACAGAAGGGAAAGTCGTTTGTCAGAGGGAAGTAGTGACTTGCCCAAGGACCTGCAGTCATGGGCACAGCTGGGACTCCAGACCTGCCCGCATGTTTGTCCTCCAAGCCTTTGGGCTGCACCAGATTCCGATGTTTCCTTCTGGTTGGGAGGCTGATGTGCAAAATTGCTGTAGATGGTGTAGGTTTAGCTGGGACATCGTGTGTGTGTGTGCGCGTGCGTGCGCGCCAGCCATATAATGGTCACTTGTAAATATCCCTGGAGCCAGGTGGGGCGAGTAAAATGTTAAACAAATAAGGACTATCTTTAGAATCTACAGGTCATTTCCTGGAGTTCTGGCCAAGCAGGTCTGATGGAGGGGCGGGGTTACCCCTTCTGCTGTAAAGGAGCTCAAAGCAGCAGCCCTTGGGGGTGGTGAGCTTCTAGGGATGGGCCTTTGGTTTCCTCTCCAAACCTGTGTAAACATCTGAAAGCTGTCTTAAGGCCAGATAGTGTTTCTTAGGGTGACACAGCTGGAAGGAAACTTGTTCTAGGAGGAGGGGGTACTGATGAGAACGGGGTGCGGCTGAAGATTTCCCACTGTGTGCCATCTCCCCAGCTCCTGCCTCTGTCTCCCAGGCCGTGCAGATGACAAAAGCACCCAGTCTCCATTTCCCAGGGGCTTCTGTTTCTAGACGCCTTGTTAGTTTCCCCCTATACCTTATTAGTTTCCCCCTATACCTTGTTAGTTTCCCCCATACCTTGTTAGTTTCCCCTATACTTGTAAGTTTCCCCCTGTACCCTGATAGTTCCCCCATACCTTGTTAGTTTCCTCCTATACTTGTTAGTTCCCCCTGTACCTTGTTAGTTTCCCCTATACTTGTAAGTTTCCCCCTGTACGTTGATAGTTTCCCCCATACCTTGTTAGTTTCCTCCTATACTTGTTAGTTTCCCCCTGTACCTTGTTAGTTTCCCCCTATACCTTGTTAGTTTCCCCCTGTACCTTGTTAGTTTCCCCCTATACCTTGTTAGTTTCCCCCTGTACCTTGTTAGTTTCCCCCTATACCTTGTTAGTTTCCCCCTGTACCTCTAAGGCTGCTGGACAGGTGGTTGTTTGGCTTTTTCTCTGTGCCTCCATGACATTTGCTTCTTTTTGCTTCTTTTCAGAAGCAGAAATCTGAGGCTCTTCCTGCAATCTCTCTTCTCTCCAGCCCCACTCCAGGGTAAATTTCCAACATTTTGCATCTGCTGAATTCCTCCTGGCACCTCCATCCCAAGTGCAGGGTCTGTGTACCCAGACCCACCCCAGGACTGTTGCACTGCCCTGGTCTCACCCAGTGGGAGCCCCAAAGCTAGCTTTGTGGGGGGCCTTAACTATCTCCACCTGCAGTCTCCACCAGCCTCATCCCTCCCAAGCCACTCCACATCAATCCAGGAGGAAAACAGCCTGCTTGGGAACAGCTTTAATTCAGGTATCTTATCTCCTCCATTCTCAGGAAGACCCATCAATTTGTCCTATGTTGAAGTTCTGGAGCTGCCATAAGCCCCCTACCACCTCCAATCTATCCTGTCAACACCCTTGTGCCTCAGTTTCCTCATGTGTAAAATGAGAATAATAGGTCCCACCTCATCTCACTGCTGGAAGGCCTGTAACTGTGCCATGACCTGGCAGAACTTGAAGGTGTAATTATTAAGCCACTCCATCACCCCTTCTATAGCCTCATTCAAACCTACTCTTGGGGGCTTGTTCCTGCCACTGAAATCTTGGGCAGTCCTTGTGGCTTATCTGTTCACTCTTGGATAATACCACTACTGATAACAATCTGAGGGTCACAGTGGTCTCCTGGTCTCATTTTGGTAAATATTATGTTCATTCAATATAATAATCAAAACTTTTAACTTCATTCAAAGTTAAAGCTTCTCCCTGCTTTGGCTAGGGCCTGATGCAGGGAATGAAGGGCTGGAAGCACTGTGTTCCCTGGGGACCGCTTCTGCATCCTTTGTCCCATTATCGACACAAGTACAGTTGAACTGTCCCCTCCTCTGTTGCCAAAGCCACTTCAGGCAGCCTCTTAAAGCCCTTGAGGTTTCATAAGGTCGAGTCAGACACCAGCCCACTGTGTCCCGGAAGTTGTCAAAGACACGTCATGCTCACTGAGATCTCCTCAAAGCCCCTCCTGACTAGCCTTAGATGAGAGAAAAGCACCACTCACTTCTCCTGATTGGAGGAGGGGTTAGGAGTGTGGCGGTGGGAGGGGGCTTCATGTACAGGGACTTCTTCATTGAAGAACTCCAACTTCCTGGCTTTGCTTTTCTGTTCTGGGGTGGACGAGCGTACAGAGGTCACAAAATCAGTTGTCGGCCCGCTCCTTGGCAAGCTCCACCTCGGTGGTCTGGAATCCCCTTTAGAATGCGGGAGTCTATTCCTTGGAACCGTCATCTCAGGGCCTTGATAAAAACAGAGGGTAAAACAGTTCCACGTAAACTCTACAGGATATAATGTTCTCTCCATTTAAAAGGGCCTAGTGTACAGCAACCAGGCAACAAGTTCTGCTATTCAGCTAAGTGAGTAAATGTTAGCCAGGGCTATTATTATTACTAATAATTACTCTCATGACCTGGCCAGGCTCAGCTCTTGCAAAGTTTCTCTCTGCTTCTCTCCGTTTATGGTTGAAGCTTTCCAAATGCCTTGCAGTTTCTTGCCTTTGCCTGTGCTGTTTCATCTCCCCTGGATGCCTTCTCATCCCACTCTCAGTCTGGAGAATTAACGCCTTCCTTCTAGCCCTTGTCAACCCATGGCCACACTGGCAGACTGTTCAACCTCCCCAGATGAAGCTGACCCCTCTCTTATTCTGATGCTCCCTGCAGCATCTAATCTGCCTTTATCCTGGCACTAATCCCACCCGCTGCATGGCCTTCACCTGATGTCATGCCCCCCACATGTACACACACACACACACACTCACACAGAGGATTTTGAACCATGGCTTATGCATTAACATAGCTCTAGTGGGCCTGTACTTAGCAAGGATTCTTGAATGAATGATTGATGAGTGTAGAATGGATACATCAAAGAGTCAAAACACCAATCCATCAATCAATGTGCTAGGAGAAGAAGTGAAATTTTCCTCAAAGAATTTTGCCCTAAGTTACCACCCCTGCTGAGCATTTGAATGAGGACTTGGTGGCCAAATAAGGCTTGGGGATTTTCTCTGCATAAAATTGTATCTAGATTTCACTACCCCATTCACCCAGAAATATAGACTGGTGAGTGGGAGCAAGGGTGTGGTTCATCTCAGGTCTTCACAGCAAAGCATCCAAGTGCCCTGAGTCTGGCAAATCCCAAGGTTCTGAGACTATTACAGTCGGTGCTTTGAGTTGTGGTGGTCGCTCCTTCACTTTTCACTGGGGTCACCATTCTTGTGAGTCAAGAGGTGTGGGGGACCTACTCCCTGTAGAGTATTAGTGACTGTGATTATGAGCTCTGCATCTGACATTGATCCTTGACCGTTGGACAAGGAAATTCACTTACCTAGTCTTACTTTTAGTCAAGTCTTTAGAACTTCCAATTTGCCAAATCCACTGGTCAGTTTTCACCCTCATCTTCCGGGCAGTATTTAACATGGTTGATCACTATTTCCTCCATCTTGAAACACTTTCTCAGATACCACACTTTCATGGGTTTTCCTCCCACTTATCTGGCTTCTAATTCCAGATTCTGTCCTCCTCTGGTCTTTCCTTTCTTTTCCCTTCCCTTCCCTCCCACCCCTCCCCTCTCCTCTCTTCTCTCTTTTCCTCTCCTCTTCCTACATCCACACCCTTAGTGACCTTGTCCATTCTCAAGGCATTAAATATCTTTTTACACTGATGACTCTAAAATATTTATCTCCAGCCCTGCCCTCTCTTCTGAGCTTCACAAAGCCAGCTGCTTATCTGATATCTCCCCGCCTTGGATATCTCAGACTTTAGACTCTTGATTCCCACTTCTCATCTAACCACATTAAGGTCTCCCGGCCTTGTTCATCTCAGTAAATGACAGCGTTGTTCATCCAGGCCAATAACCTCACATTGTCGGTCTTACCTTTTTTCTCCCCCTTATACCCCACATTGGCAAATTCTGTTGGTGACGTCTTTAAAACATTTCTGGCATCTGACTACTTGTCTCCTCCCTGCTCCTGCCCTGGTCCATGTCACTGTGATCTCTTGCCTGGAGTATTTCAAGAGTCTCGTAACTGGCCTCCTTGCTGGTCCACTATGTCCCATTTGTTCTCCACACAGCAGCCGATATGATCTTTCGAAACAGTAAATAATATCATGCCACTCCTTTGTTTACAACTCTCAGGTGATGTCCTCACCAATGCAATAAAGCAAGAAAAATATATTAAGATTGTAAAAGAAGAAGCAAAACCATCATGATAGAGTCTGGTCATGAGAAACCTCAAGCCGCGTTTTGCTGTCATTTAGTTGCAGTCTCCTCTGATCTGAAATGGGTTCTCATTCTTTTCTATCTTTTACATCCTCAACAATTCTGTGGGATGACCCTCAACCTGGGCCCACCTGATGTGTTTATTGACAGGATATATTGTGTGTTCAGCTTTAGTAGAAACCATCAAAAAGTTTTCCAAAATGGTTGCATTTAGTATGCCTTCCCACCAACAGTTTACCGCACATCCTCATAAACACTTGGTATTTTCTGTTTTGTTTAGTCATTCAGGTGGATGTGTAGTGGAATTTCAGATAGTCTGAATTGACATTTCCCTGATGACTAATGATGTTGAACATATTTCCATGTGCTTATTGGCCACTTGGAAGCACTCTGTTGTGAAGATTCTATCCAAGAATTTTACTCATTTTAAAAATAGGTTTGTCTGTCATTGACTTGTATGAGTTCATTAAACGTTTTCAATATGAGTCTTTAAATGTTGAAACTAATACGATAAAGTTTCTAGAAGAAAACATAGAATATCTTCATGATCTTTGTGTAGGCAAAAATTTATTTAAATTGTTTAGGCAAAGACTTCTTTAAATGAATATAAGAAGCACTAACCATGAAGGAAAAGACTGATAACTTGAATTACATTAAAACCAAGAACTTCTGTTCACTGGAAGATATTTTTGAGAGTCTGAAGGCAAGCCATAAAATGGGAGAAGATACTTGTAATAGGTATGTCTAATAATGACATTTTTTGGGGCCATATCTACTAAAGTTGACCATATAAATATACTATGAACTCATACTACATATTCCTGGATACATACCTAACAGAAATGCTTACATACGTGCATCAAGAAACATGAACAAAAACATTGTTAGCAGGATTATTCCTAATAGCTCCAAACTGGAAACTACCCAAATGACTAGCAACAATAGAATGGATAAATAAATTAAGGTATAGTTGTATAATAGAAAAATATATAGTGATGGGGGGAAAAGGACCTAATTACTATATATATGAATGTGGATAAATCTCATAGACAAGGTTTGTCAAAAGAAGATAGGTACAAAGAAATATGTACTGTATATTTCCATTTATATAAAGTTTAAAAATAGGCAAAACTACCTTTCACTTTGTAAAAACTTATCACTGATGTGTTTTCTTTCTTTATTTTTTAATTTTTATTTATTTTTGGCTGCCTTGGGTCTTTGTTTCTGTGCGCAGGCTTTCTCTAGTTGAGGCGAGCGGGGGCTACTCTTCATTGTGGTGCACGGGCTTCTTATTGTGGTGGCTTCTCTTGTTGTGGAGCACGGGCTCTAGGCATGTGAGCTTCACCAGTTGTGGCACGTGGGCTCAGTAGTTGTGGCTCCCAGGCTCTAGAGCACAGGCTCAATAGTTGTGGCGCACGGGCTTCGTTGCTCCGCGGCATGTGGGATCTCCCCGGACCAGGGCTCAAACCTGTGTCCCCTGCATTAGCAGGTGGATTCCCAACCACTGCGCCACCAGGGAAGTCCCGACTGATGTGTTTTCTTAACATCTGTATAATTCATAGTATGTGATATACCTTGATTAAAATTAAAAGAAAGACAAACAGCCTTCTAGTGGCTTCCCATCTTACATAGAAGTCCAAATTCTTACCAAGGCTGTATATGATTGGCCCTGCCCAGGTCACTAACCTTAAATTCTACCTCTCTCCACCTCATTCACTCCATTCTAGCTACACTGACCTTGTGGCTGATACTCAAACACACAAAACTATTCCTCACTTGTGGCAAATAGCATCACTGTTCCCAATTCTTCACCTTCTCTCCATTCATGCCCTTTGGATGCGACCTTGCAGTTGCTTCCACTACAGTTAAAGTGTATTTAGTATATTTCTCTGCCCCATTAATGTTAACCTTGACCATGCGATGTGCTCTGATCAGTAGAATATGGGTAGAAGCCACAGTGTGCCAGTTCCAAAGCTAGACTCTACGAGAACTCATCTCTTTCTGCTCATCTTACTGCTCTCCAGCCTCCAACTTAAGAACATGCCCTCCTTAGCCTGCTGATCCAAAGAGGATGAGAGACACAGATATGTACCTTAGAGCCAAGCCCAGCTGAGGCCACCCTAGATCAGCCACCTACTAGCGGATGTGCAGAGACATCATCAAGAATCAATAATTGTTGTCTTAAGCCACTGAGTTGGGGGTGTGTTTGTTATGCAACATCATTGTAGCGATAGCTGACTAATACAGCACCTCATGGTCATTACCTTCTGCCAGAAAAGTTTGCTCCCCAAATACTCACATGGTTCATATCCTTATTCTTGTCTTTGTTCAAATGCACTTCTGCAGAGGGGCCTTCGCTACCTATTCTACCTAAAATAGCCCCATTCCATCCCCTCATTCCTCTCCAACCTCTTGCCCTGCTTCGTATTTCTTCCTAGCACTTATTGCTACCCAATATTTTATTAACTACTTATGTATTTGTTCATTCAGCCTTCCATAAAAGTAGGTAAGCTCCGCGAGGGCAGGGTCTTCATCCCATTCATTACTATATCCCCAGTGCCTGGAGCAGTGTCTGGCACTTACTGGGAACTCCATAAATATGTGTTGATTGAGCAAAGGAATCTGTGTCCTTTCTCTTATGCTCACCCACAGTGTTTCTACCACCTGAAGAAACTGACCCAAATGCCACGTTCTTTCCTCTGCTTACCAAAGCAGGGCTGACACAGAAATGCAAAGTGACCAGCCATTAGGTTAGTGGAAGGAAAAAAAATGGAAGCAAAACATCTGCAAAATTCACAAGCTGTCACGCCAGCCCCTGGGAAAACTCATCCATCATGATGGTGATTGGGTGTGAGCTAGTGGGTGCCCAGGGAGCCCAATTTCTCAGTCCATCCTTCCCAGAGCCCTTTCTCTGCAAGAGAACATGCCCCAGGCAGGAAACTGCAACCCATCAGTGCAGCGCTGTGCGTTTGCCAAACACCACCCACATGCCTGATATTTCCAGAGTCCAACCACGGGCCATAAAGGGGATTGAGTGCCAACTATGTGTCTGGCCCTGTGCTAGGTTCTTTGTGAGCTTTATGACACAATCTTCCCAAGACCTTGCCGGGTAAATTTCATCATCATTACTATTTACCAAGGAAACCACAGCCAGGGTGGTTAAAGAGCTAGTCCAGGGAAACTGGCAGAGCAAGGATTTGAACCCCAATCTGGCCAAGGCCAAAGCCCATGGGGTTTCCACCACAATGCACAAAGAGGGTGGGGTGAATGCTCTCAGCCGGTGAACTTCAGGGCCAGCATCTGAGCTCCCAGAGTTTCAGAGTCAGCCCTTTGATACTCTCCCCGCACATTCCTGGGTCTGGAATTGGATTTTGTGGAAGCGTCACCTTGACCCTGACCTGCTCACTCTGAATTATTTTTGAGTTCTTAGGTAGATAAACAGACAATTCTCACTCGTCGCTTCAGATCCCAGCCTCCTCTTGAAATGCTTAAATAAAGGTGAGGGAGTGGCACCTACATAGCACCTATAAACACAGGTGCAGACGTAATTATAAAGATGTACAATTGGAAAAGAAGAAAGGAGGAAGTAGCCCTAGAACTATTTAGAAGGAGCTGACATAGAAGGAAGGCAGAGAATAAAAATTACCTAGGCTTCTACAAGGAACTAGCACAGCAGTTTGCAGAGCTGTCTGTGGCACAGATGTCTGTGGCAAGAAGAAAAGAAAAACGCAAAAAGTTTCTCATCAAATAACTTTCCCAAGTGCAGTGCAAAGGTCTCTTGGTGTATGCCCAGCACACCTCAGCCCGGAGGGCAGCAGTGGGCAATGCGCGGGTGGTGTGTCGGGAGAAGCAGGACAAACTCCCTAGAACAGGCAATTGAGGTCAGTGCTCACCGGCCCGGGAGGCGAGAAGCGGCGGGTCCTGAATCAGCCCTGAAAGTAGGAAATCCGCATGTGACCTCTTTGTGGCTCTGCAAGCCTCTCCGTTTGGTGACCCAGGGCAGTGGCTAAGAGCTGGTGCAGGTATTTATTTATTATTGCATGTAAATAATAATAATCCTTGTGCCGCTCGCAAAGAGCCTTTCCATTTGCGTATTGTTCGTTATTTGTCTACCCCAGGGGAATAGAGGCTCCACGATGCTGGAGAGTGAGGATGTTGAGTCCTGGGCTGCGTGCTGAGAACCTGCCCAGGGCCGGCACACAGCAGGAGTGCAGGAAAGGCTTGTGGGTGTGAACACGTGTACACTCAGGGGCTGGGTCAGACTCTTTGATGGGATCAACCCTCAGTAGACTCTGGCCAGCATGCAGCCCCGAGGACTCTGCTATATGCCAGTCGTAAACTCCTGATGGCACCATCAAAAGAGTCAAGGTTCAAGGCCAATGACATCTCCTCCTGGAAGCTTTCCCATCCACACTAGTCAGAATGAATCCCCCTGCCCTGTGTGTCCAAGGCTCATGCCGTGGCCTTTATCACTCCACTGATGGTGGCACTCCCTTTACACAGATGCTAGGCGCTGTGTCAGTGACCTTCACGAATCTTCCCCTGGCGGAGTGAGAAGCCACAGGATGGCTGGAGCAGAAAAGCATCGACATCTGGATGAAGTCTTAACAGGATCCGTCCAGCTGCTGGACTGAGCCTAGTCTGCAGTGGGCGAGCAAGGACAGACACAAGGAGACTAGTCCAGAAGCAGCTGTAATAATCTCAGTGCGGGAGGATGGAGGCATGGAAGGTGGGGAGAAATGGCTGGGTGGTGGAATTTTATTTTATTTTATTTTAATTTTTTAGTAAAACTGACAGGGTGTCCTAGGTACAGAGAGAGTACCCAAATACTGAGATCTGGAAGACTGTTGGGGGAGCCAGTTTTGGAGGAAAAACAAGAAAGTCAGTTTGGGACTTGTTGAATTTGAGATGTCTGTTAGACATCAAGAAGAGATATCAAATAGGCAGTTGGATCTATGAGACATAAATGTGGGCGTCGTCAGGGTAGAGTTGATATATTAAAGCCAGGAGCCTGCGTAAGATCACTAAGAAGTGAGTGTGATGGATAAAAGAAAACCAAGGAACTGATCCCAGGGCTTGACTACACTAAGCTGAGCCTGGCTTTGTACTAGCAGCTGTGGGGGGGCACGGATTTGAATGAGACCCAATTTCTGTCCTCAATGAGCTCACAGCCTGGTAGGGAAGATGGAGCTTGCATCTCACCCGCAGATATAGGGAGCTGTGCAATGTGGAAAGAACTCCGGCCCCGAGCCAGGCGAACCTGGACCGGACCCTCTCCCCACACCGTCCCCTCTCCCCTCCCCACCCACCGGCCTTGGCTTTTCCCTGTTCTACGATGATCTCAGAGCCGCAGGCTCCTCCTCTATAAACCAGGGATAATTATATGCCCTGTCAGAGAAGATGCGGAGAGATTTAAAGAAAGGAGAGGTGCTTTGCACAAAGAGGTACTCAGCGCCCTGTGCTTTCTATGACTTGCTAGCACGTTTCCCTCCCCCGGACCCTCAGCTCTGGAGCCCCATCTTAGCACATGGCATCAGTTGAGTTTCCAGAGGGCCCGGTCCCCAGGTATGGGCCCCGGGACTCCCCGTGCCCACCACCCAGCCTTCCTCCGTGGCTGCCGCTGCCTCCTGTGGGCTGGGGACGTCTGGAGGCAAGGTCAAGGCCACGCTGCCCCCTGGAGTAATTGAAGATGACACAACAATATTTCGTGTCTCACGGAGACTGGTAGAGATCAAAGGCAGCATGAAGGAGCTGCTGTGACAGGCAGGAATTCCCTGGCAAATGCCACCAATTACCCCAAATTGGCTGCAGTTACAGCTATTACCATTAAGGGCTGCCTGGCTTCCCCCAAACTGCCGTGGAAGCGCGTTTCTGACAGCGCGTGTAAGAGCATCCCGGCAGGGCTGGGGGGAGGCCCAAGAGAATCCCAAGGTGTCCACCTACCACACTTCAGGCTTCAGCACGGATTGCTGACCCAGAGACAAGCAAAGGGGAATCTGGAAATGTTCTCTGGACAAACAGGAAGTGGAGGAGGTCCTGGAAAAATATGTGGGGAGAGAAGCTGAGTTCTAGTGCCCAGCAAGGAAAATAACCGTGGGCTCTGGACTCTGTCTCCATTGGCTGCAGCTGTGCCTTGCCAGAGAGGTGGGCATCAGCCCTCTGCTCCGGGGTCCTGACCAGAGGGCACGACTGTAAATATCGTGCCAGAGGAAGGCCTCGCTTCAGGCATGAGAACAAAGCGAAGGGGACCTTGATAGGTTACAGGAGCCTGAACAAAGGTATAGGGCCCTGCTGGTGTCTGATGCCGCCTCACTGCCTTCTGGTCCTGGCAGTGGCTTTGGGGAGAAGGTCCTGGGGAAGATGGGCAGCCAGAGAGTGAACCCTAGAGCAGCGTGGGGTGTGTATCAGAATTCCAGCAGGTACCAGGGACAAGGGAATGGTACAGGAGCAAATAACTCCTTCAAGGCTGGACATAGTGGAAAGACTGTCATCTTTCTAGACATAAAACATCATGGATCTGATCTCTGCCTCTAACACCTATGAGCTGTGTGACCTTAAGCAAGTTACCTAACCTCTCTGATCCTCTGATGCCACATGTGAAAAGTGAGCAAAATAATGCTGACAACAGAATCGTACAAGATGGCACCATAATATGAATCATGAAATTATTATTGCTGCTAATAAAAGGTCCAAGTCTAAGTGCTGCTTGGTGATCTGAGTGGTGTCCGCACCGTCTGTAAGACACACATAGACTGTTGTTTCTTGTGCTATCAGTCAGCTGGTCAAAGAGGATCGAACGCATCATCCTGAGAGTAAAAAATGAAATGGCTTTGGCTTAGAATGCTTTGGGCTGCAAGTAACAAGATGCCTACTTGACAGCGGCTTAAACAATGAAAATAATTATCTCAGTCAGCAGCTGAGGGGGCTGGTTTAACAGCTCAACAAACCAGGAATCCAGCTCCTTTCTATCCTCAGCCTCTGCCATCTCCAACCTGCTGTCTCAGCCAGTGCCGGCTATGTAGTTTTTGTAGCCCGGTGCAATGGAAATGCAGGGCCCCTTATTTAAAAAGCAGGAAAAAAAAGTACTGTAAAGTATACCACAATATAAAAAGTTTTCCTTTCTTTCATAGTCTCTTTCTCGACCCGTCTTGGCGTTTTTGTTTGCTATTTAATGCTGTGCTTCCCCATGAGGGCACAAGGGTGACTGGGGGTCCTGCCCTGCAGCCGGACACACTGACTGCCAGGGTCCTCTCCCCCAACCATAGACTGACATTTGGTGACCAGCTGGGACATGAAGCAGCAGGAGGTGGGGAACAGGCAGCCAAGACTCCCCCCGGGGAAGGCAGTGGGAATGGGGAAACCGAGGCTCCAAGCCTCCAGCACACGCACCACTGTTCCATCAGACTTCACTTACAAAGCACAAACTCAAAGATAAAATCATTCAGAATTTTAGGACAGCAGCCAGAGCATGAAACCCCAAGCATGGGGCTCTTCAGAGTGACTGCACTGACCACACACCCTCGAAGCCAGCCCTGGCCTGGGCTCTGCCCCTAGCATCTTCACCAGAAGACACCCACAGGTAGGAAGAAAAGGGGCTTTTCCCACAGCCTCTCACTTCTTTAGGGGAAATAGGTATTTCCCTGAGGGCCCCTAGAGGCCAATGAGATGAAAGGGAAACTTCTGTCATCTCATTGGCCAAACCAGCTCATGTGGCCACTCATAGCCACAAAGGAGTCTGGGAAAGGGGGTATCTCGGATTTCCAGCTACTGGAAGAGGAAGTGGGCAGGGAAGAAAAAGGCTGGCAGCAGGTGCTGTGTAGACAATCAACAGTGTAGGCCACAGGCGGGTATGGGAATTGCTCTTCAAAGCCAGCTCCTGTGACCTAGATCTGCTTCTGCCTGGTGGGTCATCAGCTGTAAGGAGTTCAGGTCCACTGGCCAAAGGAAGGGGCACAGGGCACTGAATGGAGGCCCAGCAAACACCACGTGTCGCGTTCCCGAACACAATGCATCGTTCTCACCCCAAACTACGCGACAGATGGTGTTAGTCTCACTTTCTGCTGATTCGAAAGCTGAGACTCACAGCCTCAAGTAAATTGTCCCGTGTCACATGGTAAGTGAAGTAAGTGTAAGGGTGAGAACAGTGAACAGGAATTTCTCTGATTCCAAAGCCTCTGTCACAGCCCGTGGCTGGTCCAGGACACGCCGAGGGTGAGAAAGTTCAGGTGACTTGCCTGAGGGGTGGGGGCCAGGGCAGGACTCCAAACCAGGAAGGGTGTGAGGGAATGTTCAGAATGCTAGAGCTTTCAATATTGACACAATATTCAATATTGACACAATATTCAATATTGTGATATTGACTAGTGGGGCTAGTCAATATCGCCCCACTGTTAAGTAAAAGGAGGAAACCTGTCTCAGGAAGGTCTCCACTTTTGCTTTCAAAAATTTGTGATGAGCTGAGGACTTGAATAGCAAAGTACTTTGCTGACAGGAGCAGTAAAGATGTTCCATGAAAAGCTGACAAAAGAAGGTGTGGTGATGGGAGTTTTTGGGCTGCCCAAGTCTGCTTCCACTGGATGCCTTCAAAGCTCTGCCCCAGCACATTGGCCTCCACGACAGCTCCACAACAGTGAGGTCACGTGTGTTCCCATTACCACCGTTTGCTGATGCCATCACCACCCACCACTCACAGAAGGGTCTTCCCAAGGCCAGGCACGTGGCATGGTGGGAAGCGCACTGGCCTGGCCGCCTGGCAACCTGGGTCCTTGTCTTAAATCTGCTACTAATCCACTGAGTGACCCTAAGGACACACTTCCTGTGTCAGCCAGGGTCTGGGGGATGCAAACAACAGAAACCCATCTGGCTACCTTAGGCAAAAAGGGGCAGAACCGAGAGGGTTTCAGAATTAAAAGGAAAGTGAAGGACCAGACTGTGAAGGCAGGATAAGGTTGCCCAGGGTGGGGATGGGGCTCCATGGGACTCCAAGCAGCAGGAACCAACAAGAGTGTCTCCTTGGCAGGCTACCTCACCCTCCTCTCTGGGCTGTTTCAGCCTCAGCCATTTTCCGTTTTTGAGATAGACACTCCAGGGATTGAGAGAGAGAGCCTCTGATGGGCTGAGCTAGACCAGGGCAGGACTTTGGCCAAAGGACCTTGGCCAGATGGACCTTGGCCGGAGGATGTGGGTCCCTTCATTGATAATCCCACCAGCCAGCACATCATGGGGGAGAGGCAGTTCCTCCCAGAGAAGTCAGGGTACCACTATGCGAAGGAGTGGGAAGCGATATTGGTCAGAAAAAATCAACTCACGTCTACTACACTCCCCCTCTGGAGTCTCAGTTTCCGCATCTGTACAATGGAGACGATGATACCCCTCTAACGGGAAGGTGGTGCGATTCAGTGTAGCTGTGCATGGGACTTCCCTGGCGGCCCAGTGGTTAAGACCCTGCATTTCCTGCATTTCCAATGCAGGGGTCATGCGTTCGATCCCTGGTTGGGGAACTGGGATCCCACATGCCACACAGCGTGGCTAAAAAAATTTAAATGCATTTAAAATTTAAAAACAAACAAACAGAGTAGCTGTGTGTGCCCTGCACAGGGTAAACAGCCCACAGGGTGTCGCAAGATACTGTGACCGTCCCTCATGCAGATGACAGCTGGATGGCTGTGCATCTGGGACTAGATAAGGGCTAGGTGTTCATGACTGCTTGTTTGAGTCCAGAAGGTATTTCCTTCCAGGAAGAAAGAGGTGAGCCATAGGGATATTCATTCTCACACAGTCCTCACGGCCAGCCTATTTTCCAGATGGGACCCAAGTCGCAGAGAACCTAAATGGCTCACTAGTGGTGCTCACTGCTGGATGCGACTCAGGTCCGTGTGGCTCCACGCTGGCGACGGCAGTCACAGCTCAGGGGCTGTGTTGCACGTCCCAGGTAAGCAGCCTGACTCACTGGCACCAACGGGGCCACCGCATCCCTCCAGGAGGACCTCGTGTGGAATTCCTCAGTGAGGCTCCCTGGGCCCTACAGACGGTTCTGTTCATCCTCTGAAAGAGTATTGTGTGGATTCACTTGACGTCGTTTTTGGGGGGTGAGCAAGTTCCCAGATGCTGGCACGCGGCCTCCCCCTCACTCTTCCTGAGAGGGATGAAGCTTTAATTTTTGATTTTCTTAAAAAATAATGGTTCTGGGGCCAGGACGACACATATAGGCAATGTGCAGACAACTCTTGGTTTCCAGATGCCCATCAAACAACCTCAGGAAATGGGCTGTCCTCACAGGTAGGGGCTGCCAGAAACCCTTTTCGGCTGTGCAACATCCCGGTGGACGTTCTTTGTGGACCCTTCTTTGTATTTAGCAGCGTTTAAGAAACAATCCCCCTATCACTGCCGATTAAGAGGGACATCCATTTTAATGGGGAGGTGGTACCAAAGTTTGCCCGTATGCCCTAGCTGGAAAAGGTCACCCCTTCTCGTGTGTCTGCATTCTTGTCCTTCCCAAATTAGGCACGGGTGTGTGGGGTGGCAGCCTCTATCACTTCATGGGACCTGGGGTCCTCCTGGCAAAGATATTCCGTGGCAATAATATTCCTTCCACTCAGTTGTAAAGGGCTGTGGGCCAGGAGTGGAGCTACAGATTTTTCTGGTCCTGAGGTCTCTAGAAAATCTTGGACACATGATCACAAATCCCCCTCATATAATGTCCTTTCTCAGGTGTTACTTCATGACTGTGTGCATTTCCAGCAATCAAACAGAGTTGAGAGCATGCGAAATGCAACTTGTAAAATCAAAGGAAAGTTGAACATTTGAAGGGAGACCCAGTCCCCTTGGACTGCAAAGTCTCTGCCAATCTCTTTACCAAAGATTTGCTGAGGCCGAGGGAAGAGATGGATGAGTTTCTAGCAAGTAAGGAATGGAGAAAGGGAATGGTCATACCATGCCCATCAGTCCTGTTTAAGTTCCATGGAAGGCCTCGTTCATGTTGATCAGATGCCTTGGTTAGATCGTTGTATTTTATAAAGGCAAAAATAAAGTATTGATAAGAAGAGTCATTCTACATTCACAGTGGAACAGCCATGCTGGTCATGGTGCCAAGACCTGGGGACAGATGCAGAAATAAGAAGAATGCAGGAGATGTGCATGGATTCATTTCTTCATTCTTCATTCATTTCCCCGACGAACTTTAATTGAGGGCCTACCGCCAGGCAGCTTTCTAAGCACTGGGATCCAGCGACGAGCAGGGCAGGCAAGATCCCTGCCCCCAATGAGCTGTACCTCCGGGATTGCAGCACCAAGGGCATGGAGGAGAGAGAAGACAAACAGAAGCAAATAAATCACACCAGCCCATTAAAAGTGCTAACAAAGAAAGACCCAGGGTAGTGAGATAGTAGTGGGTTTCTTATGGCAGGTTAATGCACACGGATGTTACAGGTACAGAGATACATGCGTACGGAGTCCAATTCTCCTGGGGAAATGGGGCAGGAAAAGCTTCCTAAAAATAAGTACAATTTTTGGAACCCCTATTATGTAGCAGAAGCTCTATCAGGTGTTTGATGTGTATTTTCTTTAACCCATACAACGACCATGAGGTGAGCATCATTGTCCTGCTTTGTAGATGAAAAAAACTGAGGTTCAGAGAAGTTGGGTCATTTGTCCAAGGTCACACAGCAAAGTGAGGCCAAGTGAGGGAGGACCTCAGGCCAGTCTGTCCCAAAGGGCATAGGCTGTCCAGTCTCACTCTTTTTGCAGAGGTCATGAGACCTGAGTAGGTGTTTACCTACTGGGCCGTGGCTGCAGAGGTGGGAAGGGCAGCAGAGGGCGAGTCAGATGAGCAGAGATGGTAGGTGTGTAAGGGCCTGGTGTGGTCCAGGAGCCCAGTGTGGCAGGCAGCAAGCATGAGAGATGGAGGCTGAGGCTGGAGGGCCTGGTGAGGGCAGGAACCGGTCTTCAGAGCCAGAGCCACGGAGGGTAGGAAGTCAAGGAGGGACATTTGTACGTCTTTTCCAGACTCAGCCACCTAAGCCTGCTTTTGCACAGGCCTCCAGCTCCCAGCTGCAGGATGGAGGCTGCCCCATGTCATGGTCCGCAGCACAGCCTCGGCCGGCAGACGGTACAGCCGGGTTCAAATCCCAGCCCCATCCCGTCCTCACTGTGAGGTCTTGCGGAAGGGACTTACTCACTCTCTACCTTAACTTCTTCCTTTGTGACATGGGGTGTCATAGTGTCACAGTGAGTTGCTGTTTGTTTGGTTTTTATTCTTAATAGAATTTTTTTAAAAGGAGTTTTAGATTCACAGCAAAATTGAGTGGAAAGTACAGAGATTTCCCACATAACCTTTGCCTCCACACTTGCACAGCTCCCCCGTTATCTACAGACCCCCTACCAAGTGGCCCATTCATTTCAATCAATGAACCCACTCTGACACATCATCATCACGGACAGCAGATACTTTATACTAGGATCTACTCTTGATGTTATACATTCCATGGGTTTGGACAAACGTATAATGGCACGCATCCGTCATCGTAATGTCATACAGACTAGTTTCACTGTCCTAAAAACCCCCTGCATTCCACCTATTTATCCCTCCAAGTCCCTAACCCCTGGCAACCCCTGATCTTTTTACCATCCCCATAATTTTGCCTTTTCCAGACTGTCACATAGTTGGAATCCTACATTGTGTAGCCTTTTCAGATAGGTTCTTTCTTTTCAGATAGGTTCTTTCACCTAGTGATACATACATTTCCCCATGTCTTTTCATGGCGTGATAGCTCATTTCTTTCTTAGTGCCGAATAATATTGCATCGTCTGGATGGACCACAGCTTATCCACTCACCATGGTGAGTTTTCAACAAAGTAACATATAAACAGCATGGAGAGCGGTTCCTGGCACATCACAGGCACAGAGTGAAGAGCACTTACTGTCCTTTGGGGCATCTGTCAAGTGCCCTACAGGGCAGAGTGGCCCTGAGGCATGTCTGACCCTCTTCTGAAAGCTGGACCTCGAGGGAAGGCAGGATCTGAGGTTCCTGGTGATCTCAGAGTTCCTGTCCAGCAAGTGACACGGGCCCATTTGGAGCTGTGGGCTGAGCGCGCCTCTGAAGGTACGAGGCCTCTGGGCTCACAGGATCCTTGAACTTGGTTCACGCAGAGAGGAGGGACCCGTGTGGTGTCGGTCAGTCAGTAAACGAATTTCTTGCACACTGAGAATCTCACCAGTGAGAGAGCATTTGCAACAGCTCCTCTGCTAATTAGCTAAAACCTTTGGTGCCAATTCAACAAACCCTATTTGAGGCTTGCTGTTCCGTGGAGCACGATTCCAGATTATGTTACTTTGATGACCTGCCCCAGGGCGCAGGTTAGGGTTAACCAGCACACCTGTACTCCTCCGGCAGGTTATACCGAAGCTCAGCTCTAAAGGTGGCCACAGACCTGCCACAAAGGAATCGATTATGGAATCGATCCCGGCGGCGTCCACCTGCTGCCTCTGCCTCTCCCCTCTGTCCTGTGTCTCAGGAACTGACTCTTTCAACAACCAGTCTCTGCTGTAGAACAAAGTAAATCAGCTATATGTATACATACATCCCCATATCCACTCCCTCTTGCGTCTCCCTCCCACCCCTCTAGGTGGTCACAAAGCACCGAGCTGATTTCCCCGTGCAATGCAGCTGCTTCCCACTAGCTATGATTTTACATTTGGTAGTGTATATACGTCCATGCCGCTCTCTCACTTCGTCCCAGCTTACCCTTCCCCCTCCCCGTGTCCTCAAGTCCATTCTCTACGTCTGTGTCTTTATTCCTGTCTTGCCACTAGGTTCATCAGAACCATTTTTTTTTCTTAGATCCCATATATATGCATTAGCGTATGGTATTTTTCTCTTTCTGACTTACTTCACTCTGTATGACAGACTCTAGGTCCACCCACCTCACTACAAATAACTCAATTTCGTTTCTTCTTATGGCTGAGTAATACTCCATTGTATATATGCACCACATCTTCTTTATCCATTCATCCAATGATGGACACTTAGGTTGCTTCCATACAGCAGAAACTAACAAACACAACATTGTAAAGCAATTATACTCCGCTAAAGATGTTTTCAAAAAAAGGGATGGAAGACTTAACGGCTCAAAGTGTCTAAGCTCGGGCTTCCCTGGTGGCGCAGTGGCTGGGAGTCCGCCTGCCGATGCAGGGGACACGGGTTCGTGCCCCGGCCCGGGAGGATCCCACATGCCGCGGAGCGGCTGGGCCCGTGAGCCATGGCCGCTGAGCCTGCGCATCCGGAGCCTGTGCTCCGCAACGGGAGAGGCCACAACAGTGAGAGGCCTGCGTACCACAAAAAAAAAAAAGTGTTTAAGCTCAACCTTTAACCATTCATTGGCTAACCAACAAGCTATACTGATCCAGGGAGATCTCTAAGAAACAAGTCTTAAAAATGGAAACAAAAACGTTAATGCATTGTGGCTAATAGTGCAGGAAAAGAGAAGAACGATCCGTCCAGGCACAGGTAACAGGTAACCCAGTTACCTGTCACTAAACAGGTAAACAAGCAGCAACGAGTGCCATTCTGGGGGTCGGAGTCCAGATTTGCACCATTACCTAAAATATCCAGTAATCAGCAACAGGCGATGAGACGGTGAGCTGTGCACAGAAAGGGGCAAGTGTGGCCAGATATCCAAGAACGTGACGGTCCGGACCCCAGATGTCAGATTATCACAAAAACTTCAAAGCAGCTGTTATAACTATGTTCAGAAGACTAAAGTGAGTTAATGATACTGCCTTGTACATTTGAAGGTCGTTAAGAGAATAAAACAGAAGTTCTCAGCACAAGGAAAGAAAATACGTCAGCATGCGTGGCGGTGGATGTTAACTAAATTTGGCAATATATACATGTATCAAATCATTACATTGTACACCTAAAATCAATAGTGTTATCTGTTAATTATATCTCAACCAAAAGCAAATATTAAAAAATAAAAAAACAGCTAGTCTCATCCCCTGGGCTGGTTGCAAGCCTAGCTGGAAGCTGGGTGTGGGGGCAGGGAGGAGGGGCTGGGAAAGCAGTAAGGAAGGGTAGGGCGTGACAGGAAAGCCCTGGCCCCGATGAGGGATTCCCAGGCTGCCCTAATTTGCTGTGTGGCCTTGGAAGCCTTTTCCCCTCTCGAGAATCAAGTTCACCTCTTCTCTGAACAAGCCACTGGGCTCCCTCTGACACTCCAACGGAGACAAGGTTGCTCACCGCCCACAGGGCATTGCCCAGGGAGCTGTAGGTCTGCCCCAGTGCCCTTTCATCTCAGGATCCCTCCTTCCTCCTGTTGGCTGCCCTCCATCTGCTATCACCCAGAGGGCAGAACCCTCCAGCATCCATGAGGGCAAACTGCTGGAGCCCCAGTCTCCCAGCTCGGGGCCTCGCCCAGCAATGAACCCAGTCCCATGCAGACAGAGGAAGAAGCCTCTTCCTTCAGGGGCATGCAGTCTCACTGAGGGCATCACAGTTTGGGGAGCCTTGAGCCAAACTGGCCTACACTGAATCCCCACATGACCTCTTCCTGGCAGGTGACCATGGATGTAGAGCTTCCCTGAGCCCCTTGTTTTCATCCATTTAATGGAAATATTGATACGGTCATCCTAGATTCCTCCTGGGGCTGGTCGGGTGTTGAACTGAGATTGTGAAGAGGCACGTGTTCGTGACAGTGAGGGCAGTGAATGCGAGGGATCACTTGAGCCATGCAGATATTCAGAAGGGATGGAGTGGAAAGCTGCTCGGATTGGGTGGGGGCCCTTGAGCCGTTGAAGGAACCAAGGGCTAAGAAAGCAGAAGAGAGAAGGTGGGAGGGCAGCTGATGGGCGGAAGAGGATGAACCAAGGTGCAGAGGCTGACCTGAGAAGAGTGAGTTGGAGGGATACGTACGGTGCCCAGCCTCCCAGAGATTGTCCAGTCTGTCCTCTGCCACAGAAATGCTTCCATTTCCCCAAGACTTCCTTCCTCCCTCCCTTCATCTGTCTCCTGCTCCACCCTTTCCTCCTCCCTCCCTCCCTCTCTTCCTTATTTCCTTCTCTTCTTTTTACTTCCTTTTCCAAATATTTATTAGTATCCATCGTGTCCCAGCCCCTGTGCTGGCCATGGTGACCACACACCAGCCCCTGCCTGAACAGAGTTACAGGGGAGTGGGAGAGGAAGGTCATGAACAGCTCACTGTAAAAATAGTCAATTACAGGGGGATGAGCCCCACTGAGGGCAAGTTCAGGGAGTGTGAGAGTATATAACAGGGAAGCTGTTCTCTGTGTGGGGTGGGGGCAGGGCAGATTGTTTAGAAGATATGGCCATGACTCCTCCCATCCAGAGGTGGAGTTTATTTCTTCACCTCTTGAATCTGAACTTGGCCATGTGACTTGCTTTCACCAGTGGACATTAGCAAATGTGACACACGCAGAGACTTAAGAAGCTCTTGTGTGTTGAGGCGTGCCCTCTTTTGTGGCCCTTGGAATCCTGAGATCATGATGTGAGGAGCCCAAGCGAGCCTGCTGGAGAGGCCACATGGAGGAGGACTGAGATGCTCCCAGCAACAGTGTGACAACTGCCACACACAGGAGGCCACCCTGGGGCAGCCAGCCCAGCCAAGGTGCCAGCTAACTGCAGATTACGTGAGTGAGCCCAGGGGAGACCAGCACTAGACTGACCCAAATTGGCGACTGCAGAGTCACGGGCTCATTACTGATTGTTGCTTTAAGTCACCACATTTTCAGGTGGTTTGTTACACAGCCAGCACTGACTGATACAATAGGAAAAGAGTTTCCTAATGACAGAAGGTCTGGGCTAGATCTGAACAGGAATTAACCAGAGAAAGACTAAGAGAGGGTAGAGAATTCCGGGTAGAGCAAGAGTGTGTGAAAAAGTGTTTTGGCAGGAGGCAGCGCAGCACTTTTATTTTTGAACACTTTATTGAACATACACCCAGAAAATGCACAAATTAGTGAATTATCACAGAGTGAATAAACACTTGTATAATCAGACCCACAGAAGAATCATAACATGACAAGCACCCCAGAGAACCCCCATGTCCCTTTCCATCCACCACCTCTCTCCAAAGCTGTCCACTATCCTGACTTCTGTCATAGAAAGAAGTGTTTTTGAACTTATGAATTTTAAACTTCATAGATGGCTTCTGAACTTTTTTTAAAAAAATTGAAGTAAGGTTGATTTAAAATATCATGTTAGTTTCAGGTATACAGCATAGTGATTCAGATTTTTGCAGATTACATTCCATTTTAGGTTATTATAAGATATTGGGTATAATTCTCTGTGCTATACAGTAAATCCTTGTTGCTTATCTATTTTATGTACAGTAGTTTGTATCTGTTGATCCCATACCCCTAATTTATCCCTCCCCACCTTCCTCTCCCCATTGGTAACCATGAGTTCATTTTCTATGTCTGTGAGTCTGTTTCTGTTTGTATATACATTCATTTGTATTATTTTTTAGATTCCACATATAAGTGATATCATATAGTATTGTCTTTCTCTGTTATTTCACTAAGCATAATATTCTCTGGGCCCATCCATGTTACTGCAGATTTTCACTGGTGGACGCTGCGGTTCGCCATCTTCTGTGTCTGGCTTTCTTTGCTCCACTTTAGGGTTTTGAGACTAATCCTTGCTGTCTTTTTTTTGTTTGTTTTGTTTTGTTTTGTTTTCCTTCTGCGGTACTTGGGCCTCTCACTGTTGTGGCCTCTCCCGTTGCGGAGCACAGGCTCTGGATGCGCAGGCACAGAGGCCATGGCCCACGGGCCCAGCCGCTCCGCGGCATGTGGGATCCTCCCGGACCGGGGCACGAACCTGCGTCCCCCACATCGGCAGGCAGACCCCCAACCACTGCGCCACCAGGGAAGCCCCATCCTTGCTGTCTTTTCATTCTTGTTGATGAATTCCGTCATTTGTCCATCCTCCTTCTGATGAGCATTTGGGTTGTTTTGCTTATTAAGAATAACCCTGCTGTGGGGCTTCCCTGGTGGCACAGTGGTTGGGGGGGTCTGCCTGCCGATGCGGGGGACGCGGGTTCGTGCCCCGGTCCGGGAGGATCCCACATGCCGCGGAGCGGCTGGGCCCATGAGTCATGGCCGCTGAGCCTGCGCGTCCGGAGCCTGTGCTCCGCAACGGGAGAGGTCACAACAGTGAGAGACCCGCGTACCTCGGATGTTCCAGAACCCTGCTTCCACCATATTCTCTTGGACAAGCAAGTCCATCCTAGGTTTCGGGACTTATATTACTGGTTTAAATAAAGGCTTTTGCCCTTACTCCCTAAGAATCGACCTGTTAAAATCCATTTCAACAGCATAAAACGTACATAGTTTTCCAGCAGAATCGCACCGAGGGTTCTTTACGGCGAAATACTGACGTTTGAGATGCTCAGGGGTCAGAAGTAGAAATGCCTCCCAGCATATCACACAAACACAAGAAACCTCCCTACAGAGGGCAATGGACACAGTTTTTCTGTGTCTGACCTAGTAGGAAAAACTCGCCCCTCCCCGCCCCCCACCGTGGTCTTGTTTACCTAAGGCTGAACTCATCGCCCAGCGCATCTCCAATGTGAATTGTTCTGCGTAGTAACCTGGGCCAGTTCAAAAGAGTCTACAGCTGCAGCCATGGAGAAGAAAGATCAGACTTGGTTTCTGCACTACATCTGGGGTCAAGTCCTTTCTCTGCTAACCTATGACCCGTGTGACTTTGGGGACGTTACTGAATTTTTTTTGTCCTTTGTTTCCTCATCAATAAAACCAGGATGATAATGGTACCTCCTTCAGAGGGTTGTTGAGAGGACTAAATGAGATAATGCAAGGCACTCTGTACAATCCTTGGCCAAGAGTGAATTTGCGGTGAAGGTTAGCCGCACAGCAGACAAGAGATGCACAAAAAATTTGTTGAAACTGATTTGCCTGTGCAGGGACTGTGGGCTCCAGAGGAGCTGGTCCAGGGATTTTTATTTGCACTAAGTTTTGGCTTTTAAACCACCCTTCCTGGAATTACCATCAACGAAGTTTTCTTATGTTTCCAAAATGTTAAATTCTATATATTTCCCCAAGGCTGTTGCAAGCACCTTATATAGGGTGTTTGTTCTCCCTCACAGCATCCTGTCTCTCCCCACATCTTCACATGGCCAACATCTCACACTTTGTGGGGAAAAAAGTTTTTATCATTTGCTTTACTGGAAAATGTACACTCCTTAAACAGTGTTCTAATGCCTGCAAAAAAAAAAAAAAAAAAAAATTAGCAGAGCTGTCTCCAGGGAAGCATCCTTTGACTATTCAAACCTGGAAGAAATGAAGGGTTTTATTTGTGGAAATTGGGACATCCGGTGCTGTATGCTTAGGGAAGCAAGATTTTTTTTTTAAACCATCCATCAACACCTCCACACACCAAAAAGTAATAAAATCCCAGAGAATACATTAATAGCTTACATTATGGATAATCTCCCAAATTCAGGGGCAGTGTTTCTTCTGAGTGCAGTTCATGTTATGCCATAGAAATTATCTGAATCTTACTGAAGCATCTTTTCTCTATCTTTGATCTCACAGCAATTTTGCCAGGTAGCAACTCTGGGCCCCATTTTACAGATAAAACCCCTAAAGGCCCAGAGAGGTTAAAAACTTGCCCAAGGTCCCACAGCATGAGCCTCTACTGTCTGCCCACTGTCCACTACACGTCCTCCCTCCTTTTGCTTGGACCCGAATTCCTTCTGTTTCTCAGCATCTCTCTCTGCTACCAGCCTTGGCATCATTTCCCGCAGTATTCCTGGAAGTGGGTAGCAATCAATGGGGAAATTTTAGCAGGAAAAAACGAGCAGACGGACAGACACTTGGCATTCCTAAGGCATAGAAGAGACCCTGACTCTTAAGGAGCCCAGGGCTCAAAGAGTTTTTAGAGTTACGATTTGGTGAAGTTAAATACAATTTATTTATTCATATACGTGACTAAGTTTTATTGAGCACCTACTATGTGCCCAGCATGGTACTGGGCTCTGGTAAGACAGTGACGAATTAGGCAGCCCTGTTTGCACAGCATTCTTGAGACATTTGCAGTAAAGTGGGCTTAAGAGACATGCACAAGTACAAGAACAGGTGCCACAAAATCCTTTAGCCAGCCGCCAGGTACTGTCAATTCCACTCTCTGAATATCCTGAGAATCTATCCCCGCAGCAGCTGCTCTGGTGTGGACTGCCACCGTCTGGCACTTGTGCCACTGAGGCCAACAGGGTCTCCCGAGCTCTGATCCCTTCCCACACTGCAACTCAAGGGACAATGTGACCCATTTTCATCCTGCAAAGGCTCCTCTCTGCCCTTACAACAAAGTCCAAACTCCTGTGCTGGGACGTCTCCTCACAGGCAGATTCTCAGTCTTGTCCTCTGTTGGGTCCTCATGCAGGGCCAGGCCACAGGTGGGCATTCAACCAATGTTTGTTACATGAATAAATGAGGTGGGGGAGGGGGGGAGGATGGTCTTTACCTTACAATGCAGCCTCATGACATCATAATGCAGATACCCTGCCCAGAAGATGATCTTGGTCTATTTGAAGGACGATTATTGGTTTATCTAGCTAGGAGTCATCACAACCTCTTAACTGGACTTAATATGAAACTCCTAACAGTTTCCCTATGCTAACAAGTGCTATGACTTTAATGGAGCTATGATTTTTACAATGTTATATAAACATGACAAGGCATAGGTATTTGGGATTGATGTGAGTGGGCAGTGAGGGCTACATGACAAAGTCTGGTTTTGCCTTACTCTGTGATTTTGGACAGGTTACTAAGCAGTTTTAAGCCTCATCTAAAAATGATCCCTGCCTAGCTGCCCTAACGAGGTCACTGTGAAGACCAGATTCGCTCTGGTTGAGAAAGGACTGTCCAAACCCTAAAGGGCTGTGCACACAAACGGGGCCATGACAGTGACCAAAGAAAACAGCTTCCCACTAAAGGATGTCCCCATCACACTCCTCCCCTGGAAGTGGTTGGGAGGGTCCACCAGGGTTGTCTTTGTTGTTTGTCTTCTTCCCCAGTGGGGTTGTGGGTGTGGTGAGGTAAAACATCTGTCCAGATGATCTGCGTGAAGTCTCCACTAGCAGAGACAGGAAGACCACTGCGCCAGATGTTGCAAAGTCCTTACGTGGGCAGGGATGTTGGTTTGATGATCTCTGAGGTTCAGACCAGGGATTGTCTGCAATTCTTTTCCTTTCCCTTGGCAGGAGTCAGTTTTAAACAATGACAAGGATTCTAGCAGAATTGGGCAATTTCTAGAAAATCTGTTTCTGGAAACTCCCGGGAAGCCAATCCTTCAGGCAGAGTACTTTTCCTTCTCCAAAATAAAAGTGCAAAAGAAGAATATTACTGTTAATTCATGCAAGAGGGCAAATAACCGAATCCCCCTTGGAAGTCACACGGCCCTCTCTCCCAGCCAGAACTCCAGACCTGGGAGGCTGCACAGGCCTGAGGAAGGAAGGGACATTTCACAGTGTGGTACTTGCCTGGCGCCGAGCAGCATGGGCTTTGCCCATTACTAATATGCAAACATTTTTTGATCGCCTCCCCAGAAGTTTGCTTGGGCCCAGGACATGGGGGAGGTCAACTGTTCGTCATTTGGTCCCGGCTTTCTGAGTTCAGGCCAATAATTAGTCATTTATTCATCCATTCACTCAATATTGAGACCTGTCTCTGTGCCAGGCACTGTGCTAAGGGCTCAACTAGAGAAATTAATGAGACACAGCTCTTGGTCTCAAGTAGTTCACAGTTAATGGGGGGGGGGGGGTAAACATCAAGTAAACATAATTATACAGGAGTAATCCAGGTAAAGGTGAAGGGCAGGGGACAGGGAAGGGAAAGGGCATTTCAGAGGGAGCAGAATGAGTAAAAGCCTGGAGGTGACCGCGTGTGGCCATGACCTGCAGTACTTGATCAAAAAGTGTAAAACCAGGATTGATGGACAAGGAGGTGGCACAGGGACCAGTTGGGGAGGACCAGAGTCCAAAGACACTGAAGGGTAGAGGGGTGATATTGACACATTGGTTCAGTGACTTCCAAGTACCTTGTAGAGGCCAGCCTCATGCTCAGGGCTGACTCAGGCTCCCATCCTACTTTAAAAACCACCTAAAATTCTTTCCATTTTGATGCAAAGAAAGAAGTTCTTTGGGCTGGTGATCCAACATCCGGTACACAGTTGGTGCTCCATCAATGGTGACCGTGGCCCCTCCCTGCCAGGGAGTTGTTGCCACCTATGCAGTGTTCCCCAAAGATGCAGCATTTCATTCACAGGAACAGACTTCGTTGTATCATGAAAAAGGGCCCATCCCTGCAGCTGACATCCACACCGCTTGTTTAAAGCCTTCTATCCCCTGAGATCTTAATGTCAAGGAAGGCTGATTCTCATGGCTACTTTACTTGGAAAAGAAAATGACTTTCCGCCCAACTTCAGCCCATAACAATTATGCAAAATAAATTGAAGTGTAAAAACAGGAGATGGCTAGCCGCTGGGGCAAAATTAGGTAAGGTATGGCTTCTAGCGCCCTACTCTACAGACGCAGAAGCAGACCCTGCCCCCTGGAGTGTGAAATGACCCTGCACTTTTAAATCCAATCAGGGAGAAGGCAGCACCAACCTCAGCCTGGGGGCATGTGTTTGGACACCCGTGGGTCCCCGTTGGCATCACGGGGCCTCCACTGTGCTCCCAGACCCGCAGATGAGGTGAGCTGGGGCAGGCTGGGAACTCCTGGAAAGGGCCTCCAGAGGTTAAAAGAGAACTTACTGGTTTTCTGTCTGATTGTAAAAATATGTGCTCTTGGTGGGAAACTTGGCAAATGGAGAACAAGGAGAAAGAAAAAAAGCAAGCTAGAGCTCCGCACCCTGACAGTAGATTCCCGTTCGCCCTCTGGATAAACACCCCCCACGGGACAGGCAGTGCACGTGGGCAGCCACGTCCCTGGCTGTGCCATGGCGATGTCTCCACTGACCCCCTGCCCAAACTGCTGTCGCAGTGGTGGTTCCCTTCATCCTTCAGGCTCAGCTCCAAGGTCCCCATCCCAATTACTTATCCCAAGAGGATTTTTTTCTTGAACTCACTTCTGTTTTCAGTTGTCTGGTTTCTTTGTTTGTTGGCAGTCCACTGTTCCCAGGAAGTTGCCTGAGGTAAGACTTCTTCAATTTAGGGCGGTGCCTCAAAGGCACAGGGTCTGTCTATCAGCAGGGGCTCCCTAGTTATTTGTTAATTAGGAAGTAGGCCGTCTGGGTTTCTAGTATTTCAGTACCATGAATATGGCAATGATGAACACGGCCCATATATATAAATGCTGAGGAGCCCTGCCCGTTTTTTCTCTCTTGGAATATCTCATACATAAACCATTCTCCTCTCCTCTCTCTTTCTGTGTGTGTGTGTCGGTATTTGTTTTCTGGAAAGGGTCAGAGTACTGAGCTGGGGGCTGGGACCTCAAGTCCCTAGCTCATTCTTCAGCCTTTGGCAAATTCCAGGACTCCAAAGCCTCCTTTTTTCTGTGTTTTAAAAACCAGTAAAGAACTCTGCCTAAGGTATGAGTTGTGAGCACCAAATAAGATAAGATCCTGGAACTCTCAAGACTCAAAAGAAACAGTGAAGAAACACACACACACACACACATACACATACAAATACACCCCACCGGCAAGGCCTATACTCATTTTTCACTTTCAGTAAAGCCCCAGAGAAGGTCACTTGGAGATTCAGGGGCCCTGGATTCCATGGGGTACCCTCCCGGGGTGTCGGCTGCTTCTCCCTCCTCCTCAGAATCTGGGGTCATCTCTGGACTGGATCCCCGGGGAAAAGGTTCCCAATACCCAGACCCAGGAAGGAAGTCTTTCTCTCCAAGAGTCCCCAATCTGGAGACAAACGAGTGAATCCCCCAACATCATCTCCACACTCGCTGGCCTCCTACCCAGTCCCTCCCGATGCCGGTAGGTGTCCTTGGGGCGGATGGGCACGGCTTGGGGGACCACCCCCTCCGCAGGGGGCTGCCTCCCCCAATTTTGCCGGGGCAGAGGACCTGGGGTAGAAAAGTGTGGGTGTCAGGTTCCTATCTGGGACCGGGCTGGGGTGGGCGGAGGCGCTGGGAGTAAGGGTGAGAGGGGGCGGGCCCCATGGGTACCGGGACCCGCGGGCTCATCCCAGGTTGCGTCACCCGGCCCACCGCCCACTGAGACATCACAATCGGAGGGCCGGGACCCCGCGCCTCATTACCAACCCGACTGCAACCAAACAACCCAAGCAACAAACACCCCGGAAAAAAAAAAAAAGAAACCAGCCGGAGTCCAGCCTCCCTCCCCGCCCCTCCCCCTCGCCCCCCGGGGCCCCCGCCCCCGGATGCGAGAGTGAGCGCGAGCCAGGCGCCCCGCTCCCGTCAGCTGCCCGCCGCCAGCCCGCGGCGGGGGCGGCTCGACCGCGCGCCCGCCCAGCCCGCGCCCCGCCCGCGCCCGCGCTCCTCCGGCTCCGCGGCGCCCTCGCCGGGTGCGTGCCGCTTGCACGCCAGCCCGCCCGGCTCTCCGCGCCCGCCGCCCGCGCCCGGCCCCGGCGCCCCGGCCCTGCTGCCCGCGCTTCATGGCTGCGCACGAATGGGACTGGTTCCAGCGCGAGGAGCTCATCGGACAGATCAGCGACATCCGAGTCCAGAACCTGCAAGGTAACGCGTCCAGCCTCCCCGGAGAGGGGCGCGGAGCGGGGGAGCCCGGGAGCCCCGGGAGCGGCTCCCCCCACCCCCCCGAGGAAGCTCCGACCCGCGCCGCCCCCGGCCCCGTCCTGACCCGGTCCTGTCACTTACGGAGGGGAAGAGGGTCGAGACACCCTCCCCCAAACCCCGGCATTGCCTCCCCGGCCAAATGAACAGTGGCCTCCGGGGTGTGGGGAGGCACACGTGTGTGTGTGTGTGTGTGTGTGTGTGTGTGTATGTGTCGGGGGGGGAGCATCCCATTTGCTTGAGGGGGGCGGGGGCGTCACGATTCCTCCTCCAGCCGCAGCTGCGAGTTTGGAGAAGTTTGTACTTGGGCCCTTGGGGGCGGCGGCCCAGGTCAGGGAGGGGAGGAGAAAGTGAGATGGCGTGTGTGCGTGCGTGTGCGTGTGTGTGTGTGTGTGTCTGAGTTCGGACAGTTCCTAAGTATCTCCGGGGCTAGGGGAACTGAATGGGGCGCGGCGGCTCGGGGTGGACGGGGGAGAAGGAGGTCAGAGGCGCGGGTCGGTGGGGTCTGGCGGCTTCTTTGTTCGGGGAGCTGCCCCTCCCTTGGCCCGGGGGTCACCTGGGCAGGGGTGGGAGGGTGGGGTAAGGGCGAGAGGCCGGCCGGCGCGAGACGCTGGGAGCTGCGTCTGCCTTGGGACGAGGTGAAAAGAGACGCTTGGGAGCCGGCAGGTCTGACCAGGGCTGGTGCGGGGCGGGGGGGGGGGTTCTCCCACCACAGACGACATGAATTTATCTTCCAGAGGAGTTAGTTCATTGTGGAAACTTAGCACAAACATATTTAAAGGAAAAAATTCACCAACAATCACCCCATGACCCATGCACGCCCCCCCCCCCCCACACATGAAGAAAGCCGCTTTTCATGGAGGTGTACTTCCAGCCTCTTTCTTTTCATATGTGGACTTTGCAGAACTGGACAGAGTTCCACCTTCCGCCTCTCTTCACCCACATAGACCTGGACAGGGACGTTTAGCAGCTTCCTCTTCAGGCTTGGGTTTCTAGAGATTGCAAGGTCAGGGAGCAGCTCAGAGAGAGCTGGGAGGCCTGGACAGAGAGTGGGTGGGGCCGTGGGTCCCAAGCAGGTGGCCTGCCTTTACTGCTGGAGGGCAGAGAGCCCCAGTGGTCAGGGTGCAGTCTTGGGGGGTGACTAGGCAGTCAAGTTTAAACATTACACCTGATAAAATGTGTCCTGGGAGCCCACATGGCCTGCTCCACCCCTAGGTTGGGCAAGGACAGTGCAGGCAGAGGTGACCTGCAGTGGGGAGGAGGGGAGCCTAGTGCACTGGACACTGGAAACTTGAGTTTGCTCTGTGCTCCCTTGATTTTTTCTGCAGTGATTTGTGTAAAGTAAGGAGGATTGAGTTGGAGATGCTGAAAATGATCTTTTTCGCTAAGCCTCACGTCTGGGTCCTGTTGCCTGAGAACTGACATCCTATTTTGGGGGTGGGTGTTAGTATCTTTTGCTGAGGTGGCATCTGGTTTGGGCTGTCAGGTTGTGTGTGTGTGTGTGCCTTAGGCAATCAGTGGGTGTTTATTAAGCACATACGAACCAATTCTTGGTGCAACAATTTCCTGCACTCCTCAACTCTTGGTAAAAAGATCGACTTTTGTGAAGGGATGTTCAACAATATGAGCAGCTAGTTACACCTGGAACAGTGAGAGAAGGCTTCACTCAATGGGGACAATTTGAAATGGGTCTTGAGGGTGGGGTAGGAGTTCACTGAGTGGGCTCCTCTCTCTCAGCTCCCAGTGAACTGTCCTCACTTTTAGGCAATTGCCAATGGCAATTTGAGCATCAATGGGCTTTGCCATTTAAAAAAATAAACTTCTAACTTTATGTATATTAATGATTATATACATGTATATAAAATATGCATTAATCTCAAGTACAAGCCCAACACATTTTTATGTATGGATACACCTGTGTAATAACTGCCTAGATCAAGATGTAGAAGTTTTCTAGCACCCTGGATGGATGCTTTGTCTCCCTTCCCACTCACCCCCTCCAACAAAGCAGCTACTATTTTTATCTTTATTGCTGTAGTTTTGCCCCTAGAACTTCTTATAAAATCGAATAGCACAGTATATATACTCTTTTGAAATGGCCTTTTTTTGCTCCACATTATGTTGGTGCGTTTCATCCACTTTCTTGCTTGTATCAGTAGTTCCTTTTTTTTTTTTTTTTTTGCGGTACGCGGGCCTCTCACCGCTGTGGCCTCTCCCGTTGCGGAGCACAGGCTCCGAAAGCGCAGGCTCAGTGGCCATGGCTCACGGGCCTAGCCACTCCGCAGCACGTGGGATCCTCCCGGACCGGGACACGAACCCACGTCCCCTGCATCGGCAGGCGGACTCTCAACCACTGCGCCACCAGGGAAGCCCAGTAGTTCCTTTTTTAAGAGAGTTTTTATAAAACTACTGATGCAGTTTTACATATTGTAAAATTCAACCTGCTTTAAGTTTATAATTCAATGATTTTTAGTAACTCTGCAGAGTTGTGCAAACGTCCCAACAATGCAGTTGGGGAACACTTTCATTACCTGCTAACGGCCCCTAGTGCCCAGCATGTGTGTCAATATCGCTCCCAGCCCTAGATCCAGGCTGTCCATAGTTCCTTGTTTTCCGAGGACTCTTCCATCATATGGATGTACCACAGTTTGTTGATGTGTTCTTCGGTGAGGGGCGTTTGGGTTGTTTGCAGCTGGGGGCTGTCCTCAGTGGATGGAGCTGTCAGTCCTGGCGGGCGCTGTGGAGTTGCTGCCCAGCGTCGCTGAGGAGAGGCTAGGAGAAGCAGTGGGCCAGGAATCTGTCTTGTCTCTCTCCATCTTTCCCTTGGCATCCCCGTCTCTTAAGGATGCTAAACAACCATTTTCTCTCCTTGTCTCTGTGGTGCTCAGGAAGTCCAGCCAAAGGGCTGGGTCCAGAAAGCGGTCCTCGCCATGCTTAGAACGTCTGCCCAAACCAGCTGGTGGGTGTTGGCCGGCCCTGGACGTGTCTGGGTGACACGTGGGCCATGGGCGGGGGCCTTGTTCATCTGAACTCTGCATGGGTGGTAGTCAGGAGTCCAGGCAGAAGGGTTGTTTTTCAAACTCCGTGCTTCCTTCGCGAGCACAGGTAGAAGCAGTTGTCGTGGTGATGGGACGCTGGGTACAGGGGAATTTCACAAATCTGCCATCATAGGGACTGAGCCTGATCCCCAGCCTCCATCAAGCTTTTGTCTATGGCCCTGTGGAATTGTGGAATCCATGCAAATATGACTGTGATGTCACCAGACCATCCCCCAGGTCGGGGGGAGCAGGGCAGAAAGCGTGGCCTCTCCCAGGAGGGCTGTGACAACTCACTGTACCTGACACATGGGCACGTGAAGTCCTCTTGATGTGCTCACTTCGATGGCTCATAAAAGTGTCTGTAAATGAAGGACTCCCTGGCAGGGAGCATGGATGTCCATCTGGGCGAAGCTGCCTGTGCCACCCTCACAGGGTCCTTCGCAAGGAAATGGGGGCGGCCCAGCTGTTGACCTTTTCAGAAGGGAGAACATGGAATTGCAGGATGTGGGCAGCCGCCACCTGGTGGCCCCCACTTCCTTGGAGCCTCGTGGGGTAGAGCTGAGGTTGGAGGCGGCACTTCAGGTCTGTGCATTAGTTCTCAGCCGGGCTGTGGGCAGCAGGCGCTCCGGTGCCTTTCCGATGACAAGGCTGCCTGGCTGCCCCCTCTCCCTCTTTGGCTTGGCCTGAGGGTCCAGCTGAATGCTCCACCAGTTCTGGGATCCCCTGACTCTTGGTCCAAGGCAGGTGTCAGGCCAGTGTTCGGAAGATGCTCCCGTTTCTGTAGGGAGCCTCCACCCTGCCCCCCCGCTCCCCACAAGATTCATAGTCCTTTTCTGCTGAGTTTAGCAAACACGTGCCAAGCATCTAGCATCGTGCAGACACCAGGGAATGCAGAGCTGGTTCTTGTCCGTGCCTTGCAGGAGCATGAAGCCATCACGGCACCCGGCCAGACCGGGGCTTGGAATTTTCTGCTCCTGGCAGCACAGACGTCCGTTCAGTTCGCGACCGTCTCCTGTTGCTCTGGTGCCTGTTGGGTCTGACGCTGTGAACTTTGACCTCATTGTTCCGGAGCGACTTGGCCAGAGTTGGAGGTGGACGGAGTGAGATTAGGCTGGGCAGACATAAGGCTTTCCCACTGCATCTCTGGGGCAGCCAGCTAGGTAGGGGTGTCCAGCGCTGCCAGCTGAGCCCCGCCGGCTGGAGCTCCCTGAGCGGCAACCCTCCCCCTCTGCCTCAGTGTCTCCCTCAGTCGGAATTTCTTGGGAAGCAGTACCACCCAGGGTTAGCAAACAGAAACTGTGACTCAGGGCACTTGGAATTGACTGCCAAACAGGGGTAGTAACATTCCAGCGGCCTGTGTGCCAGACACGGCGCAAACTGCTGTGTTTTAATGCTTCTGCAAGCCTTTAAGGCTGTTTCAGAAGTGGAGAGGTAGAATGACTTGCCCAGGGTCATGGGCTTGGAAGTGGAGCTGGGCTTTGAACCTGGGTCACACTAAGGCACACTTCGCATTGCGCTGGCTCTGTAAATCTTGGGCAAAGGCTGCACGGGTGAAGGAGCTGGTAGCCTCAGGGCTGGGAGCTGGGAGGGCCTCTCACAGTGGGGGCATTGGAACCAGACCTTGAGGGCAGAGCAGAAACTTAACTGCATGAGTTCTGTGCTACACAACCCGGTAGGCAGGAAAGTGGCTGGGATCTCCTGAAGGGAGGCTCAGGGCCAGGACTGTGCCCGCGTGCTCACGATGGGCCCTTCTTGCCTTGTTACCCACTTCCTCCTTTCTTCCACCGGCCCGGGCCCTCCTCACGCCTGCCCAGTCTCCGCAATGACCTCTTTATGGCTCCGGGCCTTGTGTTACCTCCTTCAAGCCACCCGCCACCCAGCCACCAACACATGTCCCTGCTAATGCCTTTAGCGGGTCTCCACGGCCACCCTGTGCGCCCAGGGCAGCTCCCGTCCACCCCAGGACTGATAGCATCCTTATCCACAAATGCCGGGATGTAGGAAAGGTCAGGCTGCACCGGTGTACTGGGTCAAGTCCAGGCCCCTTTGCCTGACGGGTGAGGCCCTCTGGGGTCTGGTTCAAGATGCCACACCAGGCTCCCCTCCCACTCCCCGCACCCAGTACCCTCCCCTCCCATTCCTTAGGTTCTTATCTCCAAACCTCTAGGCCTCCTGTGCAGACAGCCATGGGATTAGGGATGTCGCCTGGTCAAAGTGATCCAGCACCCACAGGAGCCAGGGAGCCGAGAGGGAATCTTTCCTGCTTCTGTGTCCCTCAGCTCTTGGAGGGCACAGCGAGCTGCTGGAGGTTTCTGTATAAAAACCAAAGAAAATCAAATTCAGAGGTTTCACCGTTCTCCAAGAACTTGCTGCCCATTAGGGCCCAGCCCCCGGGGCTGTGTGCTTGGTTCTAAAGGATGAGTCATCATGTAGAACATTGCTTTCAGCCCCCCAGCTGGAGTCAAGTCACTGGCTTTGAGTTAACTCTGGATTTTGCCCACAAAAGGCTGTGTTCCAGCCCTGGCTGCATCCCTCCCTCCGGGTGTGGATTCTTCTCGAGCAGCCTTTCCAGGTGGGAGCATTTGAGCAGCTGGGGAAGACACAGTCAGGACGGGGCAGCTGAAGGCCTGGGTCTGGGGCCTGGCTTTGCTGCTGACTTGCTGTGGGATCCTGGGAAATCTCTTCCCCTCCCTGTGCCTCAGCTTTCACATCTGCAAAAGGAGAGGGTTGGACTCTCAGGGGCTCACATGGCCCACCCCCGCCGAAGGCGGTGTAAGGAGGGTGGGACCTGGACAGAGACGCCCACGTAAAGCCATCGTCATCCCAGCCCCTGGAACACGTGGGCGGGTGGCCGTCGTGCAGCTCTGGGCACCGCTGAGCACAGCTGGCTGCGTTCCTGAATTCTTTTCACTGCCAGGTGCAGGAGACTCACTCCCGCTAAGGGTTCCATGTAGAAAAGGTTGCAGTTCATGAGCTTTGTTGTAAAAGTACATGTGGGTAAATGATGTACCTTCTTGGTTTATTCTTGGCTGATTAATTATGGTTTCTATGAAGAGCCCAGGAAAGGCCTGGGACACCTACTCTGAACTAGCTGGGCAGAGTTGAAGGTGTCCTCGGGGGAGGTTTAGGGACCTGCCCACGGTCCTGCCAAACTGGGCGGAGGGGGGCACGTCCTGCGCACGCACATTTGTACTGAGGAACGTTCGAGACCAGGTAGAACAGAAGCCCGTCACCGAAAGGGTTTGTCAGCCGTGAGAGGGAAGCCCTCCATCTAGAGGGCAGCCCCCGGAAGAGGTTTCTCCCTGAATCCCTTGTTAGTGGCCCCGGTCGTGGTTGACCTTGACTCCATCAGAGCAGTCCCGCGGGGTGAGGTGAGGCTTCTGAGCAGATCCAGCGCTCTGGGGAAACGGCCCTTTGCCCAAGAGGCCCAGATGACAATAACGGCCCTCCCGGACCCGGGGTACACTGTGGCATTTAATCTTTGCCTGGAACAGCTGAGGCGCTGGCAGAGTCCTGCCCAACAAGCCAGAGGTCACTCCCGCTCCGCCTCAGAGGGGAAGAGAGAAAAAGAAAGTAATTCTCTTCTCAGTGGTTGAAACATTAAAAGTAAACTCCCGGTTCCCATAGAAACCTTTTCTTATTTCCCCCACCCCCTCCCTGCACCTCTTATTTTTTAAAACAGTGGTGGATTGTGTCAGCCACAGAAGGAATTAGAGGCAGCATCAAAAATCACAAGTGTGGCTTTAAAGAGTCTTTCACAGTTTTTTTCCCTCACTAGTCTGTCTGCTTTGCTTTCATTCATTTTTTTTTTCCTATCAGAGCAGGGATTGGTGAACTACGGTCTGAAGGCTAGATCCAACCGGCTACCTGTTTTGGGGAATAAAGTTTTATTGGAACACAGCCATGCCCATTGTAAGTGCAAAAGGGATTCTTTTGCACTTACAATGGCAATTGAGTAGTTGTGACAGAGGAGATCCACAAAACCAAAAATATTTACTCTTGGCCCATTTGGAATGTGGGAATCCAGAGAGCTTCCTGTGGGGTGGCAGGGACCTTGTATTCTAGACCCAGACTCGGAGCACATGACAAGTAGGAGATGTTTGTGAATGGCTGCTGCATGTGTAACAGCCCAGTCCTCTTTGCAGAGGGTGCATGCCTGGAGTGGGTTCTGCACCCACTTTAGAAATGGACTTCCCCACTGGAAGCCTGGCCATTTGTTCAAATAATAGTTATTGAGTCCTCCTGGCAATGCTGGGAGCTGGGACGGAGGGATGGATGGGACACTCTGGGAGCCCCTAGTACCCGGACGACACAGGCATCTTGAGGCTAAGATGAGCATGTTAGGGCTAAGGATGCCAAGGCGTGTGCTGCCAGGAATATGGGGGGAGGGGAGGCGTGATCCAGCCTTAAGGGTGGTGGCCTGGAAAAATCTGTAATCCCAAAGGCAGGCAGTGTGGAACCAGGGGGTAGGGGAGTATGGTAGGGGTTTGGCAGGGGCCTCTCTGGTGGGATTGCAGCCAGGGTTGGGGGGGCCAGTGCAGGGGAGTGGGTCCCAGAGGACCCATGCAGCTGCATTCCCCTTGACCTTCCTGAGCTCCGGGATCCACTGCTTCTCGGAGGTGACGGTCCAAAGCCCCGAGGACCAGGAAAAGCCAGGGAGGATTGGGGGAACTTGGCAGCATCCCTGGAGTCATTCTGGTGTCAACCAGCTCCTGCAGAACTGGGGGGTCTAACTGGAAGACATTGGGGATCCGATGACGTCATGCCCCACTCCTGCTTCCCCCTCCTGGGGGGCCGTCCAAGTAGGCAGGAGCCTTTGCAATATTTATATCCCTTTTAAACTATTTTTAATCTTTTACGGTATGACATACTTAAAAAGCAGCAGCGTTCTGTGGCCTTCTCGCTGCGAACTGGGGCGAGGTGGGGAGAGGGCACAGAGATGGCTTGACAGTTTGGTGGTGACATAAGTTAGCCCTCGGATGGGCTCCTCCACCGGCCCCTCCCTCACCTCTCGCATCCTCAAGCGTCTCTCCCATCTACACCTTTCCTTTCTTGCCTGCTTTTGCGAACATTCTCCTTGGCGGTTGCTAGGACCACTGTTTTCCTGCTCCCAGCTTCCCGGTTCCCACTTCAGCCCAGAGATCCGGAAGTCTTTCCCTCGCCAAATCCGTCCTCTACCAAGACTCCTCTTTGCCCTCGGGCAGAAACCCTGCTGTGTGTTCTGGGCACCCTCACTTCTGTCCTTTCTGGAATCAACCAGCTGCACCGGGAAATCATCCTGTTTATCCCACAAACCACTCCTTTCTCGTCCCTGTACCTTTGTCTGCATGGCTCCTTCTGCAGAGAACGACTGTGGCCGCACCTATGGCAGCCTCCCTATACCCCGCCTCGGGAGAATTCACAGCCACCTCCCTTGGACTTCCTGCCGCCCAGCCCTGAGTAGGTCGCTAGAGGAGTGCATGCGTTGTTGTCCCGCCAGCCCCCAACATGGAGTAGGTCGCCAGAACTGTTTGCTAAACTACTGTCGGCTGAACTATGGTCCACATCTTGATCCCCAGAACCTGGGAATGTGTTACCTTCCTAGGTAAAAGGGACTTTGCAGATGTGATTAAGTACAGGATCTTGAGATGATCCCAGGTTATCTGGGTGGGTCCCATTAATCAATCACAAGCATCCTTATAGGAGGGAGGCAAGAGGGTCAGAGAGGAGATATGTTGATGGAAGCAGAGGTCATAGCGATGCCATTGCTGGAAGGAGCCATGAGCCATGGAGTGCAGGCAGCCCCTAGGAGCTGGAAAAGAGAAGGAAATGGATTACTTTCCTAGGGCCTCAAGGAACACAGTCCCGCTGATAATTTCGATGTTAGCCTGTCAAACCCATTGTGGACCCCTTACCTCCAGAACTGTCAGATAATAAATTTGTGTTGTTTTAAACCTCTAAGAATGTGGTAATTGGTGACAGCAGCAACAGGAAACTGATACATGAATGAATTACAAGTGGCTTATCAAGCCTTCTCCTTTTTTCCTGGAAGAGACACATCTGGGGGACATTTGCACACCTGGAATACCCTTTAGGTTCTGTGGGAGTGTGATGGACACCCAGGGTGGTGGCGCTGAGCTGAGTTTGAGCCAGGAGTGCAGAGACCTGGGCTCTGGTCACAGGGTTGGCGCTGCTTGGTTGTGGAACCTGGGAAGGCTGCCTGACCAAGGACAGCAGGGCAGGACTTGAGCGGACAAGAGAGGGAGTCTGCCCGGGCCTACAGAGACTGTCTACTCAGAGGTCCAAATGCAGCAGTGCTGTGATCCGAGATACACACCGGGCTGTGAATAACCAGGGCACGATGTCATGGGCTGGCCCTGTGGCCTATGTCCTGCGGCCCTGGCGGTGTGGATGGTGCAACAGGAAGGGGTGATGTCACAGCAGCCTCCAGGTACACACCCTGTCGTGTGGACCCTGGGGTTCAACGTGCTCCGGCACCAATAACATCTCTGTTTTAATCCTTGTGTTGTTTTAGAGTTGAGATACGTGAACTCTGGAAATGCTGATAACTCCGAGTGAGTCAAGTCTGGAATATTTTGGATAAACATTCTTCTATTTCATGTGAAATATCAAATCTATTTGGAAAACCAGAGAGCATCATTAGAGGATTGGCTTATATGCAGTTCCTGAGTTTTTTCTACATTACATCAAGCATTAAACATACAATTATGAGGAACTTAAATTCCCAGAGAATGGAAGGAAAACCCTAATCGTGCCTCACTGTTTAAGTATGGTTGAATGACATCATACCGTACTGTTGTTTCATTTATTTTCCTGAACTTGCCCTCTCTGCTTGGTTGAAGGTCACCCCATAACCTTCACTGCTCTGGTTCCATCGGCTCCATGGTATTGTTTATGAAACCAATAGTGATCATTGATAATGACACTTCCATTTTTTTCTCTTTCTACTTATTTTTATAAAACAAGGATGAATTGCAATCAGATGTTCCAGTAACTCCCCAAACATGCGGTACAATGAAGATGCCAGTGTAGCTAAAAGGCTCCCCTGTGCTGTAGCTTGGCCCCTTCCTTGTCAGGGTGATTTAGCCAAGACGCAGCTTGAGTGACTAAAGAGAATTTGGGGCATTGCTGTTGTAAAATGTATAATACAGAGTACAGGTTCTATAAAAATCAGTTAAGTCAGGGGTTGTCTTAATTGGTTATGGGGCATTGATGTTGTGATTATGGGGAGTCTGGGGGATGGGGGTTGACCCCTTGCTGGATCCTGTACTGCGTCTTCCCAATAACCCCTGTGGTGGGCATTATCATCTATCTGCCCAGAAACTAAGGCTGAGCAAGGGTGTCATGAATGCCAAGCTACTGAGCTAGTAAGTGGTAGAACCAGGAATCAGAACCAAGTCTGGGAAGAGGGAGTAAGTTGCGGGGAGGGGATGTTAAGAGGGGAGACTGATGGGATGTGGACTTGGGGGAGGGGAGAGACTTGATGAGCCCTGGCTCAAGGCCCCGCTGGCTGTGGACGGGGCACTTGATTTGGAACCCAGGAAGAAAGCTGGGCCAGGCTAAAGGCTGTCTGGCAAGCAGTCAGCCAGCCTTGGGTGTTGTTTCTTATCAGAGTGGGCTCAGTGACTCTGCTGTTTATAGTCACCTATGTACCACGTACCTCACACTGTGACAGAGTAAAATCTAAATTCCTAACTGATGATTCTTGACTAGTAATTCCCCGGGGCAGATCTGAGAATTGCGGGGACAAGGATCCCCTTTTCAGAGGTTGAGAAGACGAAATCCTTGTAACCTTGAATTATGGCAGAGGTGACTGGAGGCAGCCATGGGAAAGCAGCCTGCCATCCTCGTCTGGGCCGTACTATGGCCATGGTAGATTATAAAGCACAGTCATCCCCATTACATCATTTTAATTCTCCTGGAACCCTCTGAGGCTGGTGTCATAGTCCCACTCTACAGATGCAGACACTGAGGCCCAGCGGAGTTCAACCACTTTGCTCTGTCCCACAGCTAGTGAGCAGCTGTCTGAGGTTTCCTTCCACACTCTGGTGTCTGGGGCTTACCCTGGACCTGCATACCCACCAGCACTTGCTGAGGCTGGTCTGTGCAAGGTTATTCACTTTCCCTTCATGTACACAAGGGACTGTGTGTGTGGAGCTCTCCCTTGGAGAACCAGTCTGGCCTTTGAGCCCGACTCTGATCTAAGACAAAACGAAACACGATACCTTCCAAATCAAAGCTGAGGGCCTTGGACCTGGGTGGCAGTGTGTTGGCAGGCCTGGGTGATAGCCTGTTGAGTTCCCAGAAGTGTTGTGGGCAAGAGCTAAGTAGTGGCATGTAATGACTCACTTGTGGGGTGGTGGGGGGATGAGGTGCCATGATGCCACAGGAACAATGATGGGCTGGCAGAGGGGGAGGCCAGGAACCAGACAGGTGTTGCCCTTGATAGATTGTGACCACCCAGGGTGGGCACTGCTGCACTTGGATTTGTTATTAGTGGTGGCTTGTTGACTGTTGGTTTGCCCTGGTAGAGCAGAAGGCTCATTGGATCGGTCCCTGGGGCCTGTCCTGTCCACCACTGTGTCTCAGGGCCTAGCCTGCTGTCCCAGGCTCAGTGTGTGCTCAGTTCGTATTGGTTGAATATATGAATGGAGACTCAAAGGGAAAGTGTAGCTTCTGGGATCAGGCAGAACTGGGGTCTGAGTTTTAGCGTCTTTTTAGTGTTGCCTAGCTGTAGGTAGTCTGAGCCTGACAGTATCTTTTTGGTGAAGAGGGGGATAAACCCAACTTCTCTTAGTTGTGAGAACATTCGGTGATGTCACATGTCTTCATCAATGTCAGTTTCCCTCTCCCTTGCCTTTTCCAAGTCGTATGAGACTATACTTGTCCAAGGTTTATATGAAAAACAGTGGCTCCCCCTCGTTGCCCCTTTTCCCAGAGGCAATCGCTTGCAACTTATTTTAGTACAGCAGTCCGCAGCCTTTTTGGTACCAGGGACTGGTTTCGTGGAAGACAGTTTTTCCACGGACTGGGGCGGGGGGTAGGTGGGGGGGGGGGGATATGGTTCAGGCGGTACTGTGAGCGATGGGGAGAGGCTGTAAATACAGATGAAGCTTCACTCGCGTGCCTGCCCCTCACCTCCTGCTCTGCGGCCCTGTTCCTAACAGGCTGCAGACCAGCACCGGTCTGTGGCCCAGGGGTTGGGGACCCCTGTTTTAGCGGATGATTTTGGTATTTTCTTCCACGTCTGTAAATAACATGCACGTATTCCTTTGTCTTGAGTTTTTGGTTCTAGGCTCCTCTTTCCTACTATGGAAGGTAAGGATGTAGGTCTCCTTTTTACCTCTTTTAACCTCAGCTCTTTCCTGTCCTCCCAACTTCCTGATATATTTCATCATAATTTTGGTAAGATCAGTAATTGGGGTTTACACTGTTCCGACTAGATCAGTGAGATTCAGAGCTTCGTCGTGGAGTAAATTATGATCACCTCTCCTGCTGTACTTTCTGGTTTCCTTGGAGTTAAAAATTGTCTACTGTTGTTGGCATATGTGCTTAAATTCTTCCTCAAAGTCTCTGTTAGTGTCTGGATAGCCCCTCACGTTGTTTGGATGCATCAGGTAAATTCTCTCCACTTCCTCTTCCTGAGCACTTCAGGATCCTCTGACCTGTCTCCAGTCTGGACTCACTGTCCCCCACACCTGGGACCTGGCTGTTACCTGGGCCGTCTGTCACCATCACCTGTGGTTCCCTTCTCTCCTGGGTCAGATCTGCCATTTCCTGTCTGCCTCGTATGGCTTTGTCCCTTGAATACAGGAGCACATCCTTCCTGAGAAGGTCTGCCTAGAGGGTGAACTTTCTGAGAACTTGCACATGGAAAAATCAGCTTATTCTCCACTAATTCTTTTTTTTAAAAATATTTATTTATTCTTTTGGTCACGCCGGGTCTTAGTTGCGGCTCGTGGGCTCCGTAGTTGTAGCACATGAACTCTTACTTGCGGCATGCATATGGGATCTAGTTCCTTGACCAGGGATTGAACCCAGGCCCCCTGCATTGGGAACATGGAGTCTTCACCACTTCACCACCAGGGAAGTCCCTCCACTAACTGTTGATTGCTAGATTAGCTAGGCATCAAATTCAAGGTTGGAAATCATTTTCCTTCCGAGGATTGAAAGCCTTGCTCCACTGCCTTCTGGCTTCCAGGGTTGCCGTTGAGAAGCGTGAAGCCATTTTTGACGCTTTGTGTGGCCTGTTTTGTTCTCTCTGGAAGCTTATAGAATCCTCTTTTTGTCCCCAGTGCCCTGAGATGTCAGGGTGACCAGCCTTGGTGCTGGCCTCTTTTCATCTGTCATGCTGAGCTCTTCTTAGTGAGACTCTTCCAGCTGGAACTATGTCGTTCGGTTCTGGGAAATTTTCTTGGATTATTCCATCATGGTTTCTACTCCTTGGTTTTCTCTAATCTTCTAGAACTCCTTGTATTTGGATATTGGTCCTCCTGGACTAATCCTCCAATTTTCTTATCGTTTTCTGTTTTCCATCCCTTTTGCTTTTTTGCTTTACTTTCTGGGAGATTGCATCAATTTTATACTCCATATTTTAATCTACCACATTTTTAATTTGCAAGAGTTCTCTTATTCTATCTTTTTGAATTTTATTTTTTTACTACAGCAGGTTCTTATTATTTTTTTTATACATATTAGTGTCTACATGTCAATCCCAATCTCCCAGTTCATCCCACCACCTCCCTTCACCCCCCACGAAGAGCTCTTTCTTAAGAGAAGTCCAGAATCTTCTCTTCCACACTGACAATAGTAATGATGGACAGTGGTGGCCGGGGTGATGCTTTGAAAGGCAGTGGTTGAGAGCACTGAGCCACATGGTCTGGTTTGAATCTCGCCTCTGCCACTTCCTCGCTTTGTGACTTTGGGTAAGTTATTTTATTTCATTATTCTTCAAACACCTCGTCTTCAAAATGTGAATAATACTAATGTCTGCCTCAAGAGCTGCAGTGATTACAGGAGGGACTACAGGGGGAGGGTTGAGAGCTGCCCATGCACACTGGATGTGCTGAAATGTGTGTGTTCCTTTTGCCTCTCCCTCTGTTTACTGCGTTTGTTTGGTCTGGAGCTTTCACATTAGAAACTTCTTTCTTTAGCTGGCTGACTCATTCACAGTCCTTGGTTGGCTACTCATATTTAAGAGTTGGGAACTAAAAAGTATCCTGCAGGCTCTGAGCACAGGGGGCAGGGCTCCTTGACTAGAGCTCCTCTGACGAGTGCCCTGTGGGTTGTGTCACAGGGAACCTCGATGTCACTATTTTTAAGTCTTTCCTCCTGGGTGGGCAGACTCCCCACGGAAGGGTCTTACAGTCTCCTGTCTGGAGGGTGAAGGTCGAGCTGCTGGGGGTAAGGGCTGGGGGTCTGGGAGCTGAAAGAAGGAAGAGGGCTTAGGACAGGGAGGTCTTCTGCATCCAGTATGTGTAAAATCACTTAATCTGCCTGTTTTGAGTACAATTCACACTGAGGCCTTCTGATTTACCCTCTTCACGGAATAAACTTCCAGTCTTGTGCCCGATGGAGGAGGGACAGTCCCCCAGCTAGGAGACTTGTGGGAAGGGATACCAGGACCTGTCTGGTTCTTTCCTCTAAGCCTCTTTTTGCATTCCTCCATCCCAGCCGCATTTCTAGAGATACCTGTCATCACTCTTTCCTGAGCCTTTGGGACATCCGCATTGTATGTTGGGTTGATTATTGTCCTTTCTCGCTGCCACTTGGATATAGATTTCTTGAGTTTGGTAAATCAGGTATCAGAGGGTGGTCTTCTCTCCACCCTGCAGAATTTGTCCCTGTGTTCCCTTCTGTCCTTTCCATCCTGGAAGGTTTCTATTCTATATACACAATATATCCAACAGACAAGATCCCTTTACTCTAGGTTTTAGTGGAGTTTCCAGATGGACTGGAGTTAGAGCCCGTGTTCTGTGTGTCCTCTTCTCTGAGAAGTCACTCCCTCACCTTTCCAAGTGTCTCGGGACAGCCGCGGAGGAAGCTGGTAGGCGGGTGCTGCGTTCACCTTAGCCTTGAAGATTGCAAGTGTGAAGATGCTTGCTTGGCGATGTTCCCTTCCCTTTCGACTGTTTTCCAGAGCCCGCTGCTGAATGCTTGTTACCAGGAGACCTCGGGAAAATAGCAGGAGGGCTTCAGTCACCTGATGGCTGTTTTCCCAGCCACACACTGTGGTTATCTGGGGCTGGGGACCCAAGGCCTGGGGGTCAGGGATCTGGGTGGGTGGAAGGACTTCCTCCCATGAACTTGCCGCTGAGCTTCCCCCAGGCCTCAACACCCTGATCAGTGGGCTAAAAGCTCCTCTCGGCTTGACAGGTGGGGTTTTAATCCGACCCCTGGCGCTAATCTTTATGCACTTGTTTTTGCTGTTCTTGTTTTAAAGCTGCAGCCTCTGCTACCCACGGGTTGCCTTGGCGCCTCGGGAGACAAAAACCAAACCACTGGAGGGAACAGGTTGTTTGGTTTCTACATTATTTGATGTTGGAACCCTTCCTGCTTTTATAAAACCTTCCCAAGCCCAAAGCCACAGGCTACCTGGGGGAGAATTGGCTGGGGCCAAGCTTTGAAAGTTAAGCTATTCTTCATGGCAAGATTAAAGATTATCCAGCCTGAACCTCCATCAGATACTGCCAGGCTGAGTTGACTTGATAGTCTAGATTTAAAAAATTTTTCTTTTTGCGGTACGTGGGCCTCTTACTGTTGTGGCCTCTCCCGTTGCGGAGCACAGCCTCCAGACGCACAGGCTCAGCGGCCGTGGCTCACGGGCCCAGCCGCTCCGCGGCACGTGGGATCTTCCCGGACCAGGGCACGAACCTGTGTCCCCCGCATCGGCAGGCGGACTCTCAACCACTGCGCCACCAGGGAAGCCCCGATAGTCCAGATCTTTGAGTGGGTTGGATTACCCGGGAGGAGGAGCGCAGGAGAAACACCCTTTGAATAGTACAGTAAAGACCGAATCAATACGTGACCCTCCAGGACCCCTGAAATGATGCCTCTTTATCAACCGCAGCCCTTATCGAGTAAACACAGTTGATCAATAAGAACAAAACCAGAGAAAGAAGAGCCTGAGGTGTTGGAAACCAGGGGTGAACTTGAGTTTTAGCTCCTTCACTTTGTAGCTGTAGAACGTTAGCCAAATTACGTGTCCCTGCGGAGCTTTGATCTCTTCCACCTGTAATGTGACTTCAGTCACAGGAATGCCCTCTCGGGGTTGTTTGGAGGATCCAGTGAAACTGTGAATGCTGAGTGCCCGATACTAATCAGGACCTTTTGAACAAAAGTTCCTTTCTTTTAATTTAAAGTGAAAGAGGAATTGTGTTGGTATGGTGGTCGATGTTTGGGTAGGGGTTCAACCGAATGGCGTGAATGAATCCATCACTTAGTCAATACATTGAGGTCAGATTTGGCGTCTATACTCAGGGGTCACGTCATGGAGACCACAGGGCAGTAGTTGACAAGCGCTAAGTAAGTTGTCTAGTTGGAGGCCTGGAGTCCCTTGGAGATGGGCGAGGTGATGGGGGCCGAGCCATCCAGCAAGGTGCCGGCCGTGCAGCAGGACCTTGTGTTGGGTGGAGATTGAGGATGGTTAGGTGGAGGTTGACAGGGATGGCTCTCCAGGTGAGGGAGGAGGTTGGCACAAGCCAAGGTGCTGGAGTCTTCAGAAGGTGACTGGTCCAGCCTGGGTGGGTGGGAAAAGGACCCAGAGGGGACGGTGTCAGTGGGTCCTCATTAACAATGAAGTGCCCTTTTGGACTCATTTTTTCTCTGCCGCCGTTTCACCCTGGGGGCATGGCCTGGGCTGGCCTCTGGCCAGTGTTCCACTGGTCGGGGGATTGGGGGGATGCTGTTGGGTTTTGGAGCAGGTGGTCCTCCTTGGGAAGGATGTTCCACGTGTTACAGGAGATTTAGCATCCTTGGTTGAGCCCACAAAAATGCCAGTCGCGTGACGATCGAAATCTCCTTCCACTTGGGGGAGTGGTACCACCCATTTGAGTACTAACAGGGCACCGTGTATGCAGATGAAGGGGGGAGGCTGTGCTTTTCCAAAGAGCCATCTCTCCACTCTAGTACACAGAGCAGCTATGGTAACTACGTGTGCCCCTCACTCAAAAGACTCTTTGATAGGAACCTCCAGCTTTGAGGCTCTTGGAAAATCAATGGTTGATGTAATAGTTGTTCTGTGAATTGTGTCCATTATAACCAAATCCTCGCCAGTTCTTGGAAGAGTCCAGCAAAGTGACGCAACAATGCATGACCCTTTGGGCTGTTCCGTGGAAAATTACTTAATGTGTTAGATGCAGGTGCTGCAACGTTTGTTTTCCAAAGTACTGCCGCTTTTCTCTCCAAGTCCAGCCAACCAGAGCCCTTCTGGTTCTTGAGTGAACTTCACGCGACGGCCACTTGCAGCAGATGTTTGTTGAGTGCCTGCTCGGTGCCAGGTGCTCTCCCAGGCTCCAGGGAGATACAGCCCTCGTCTCTGGTCCATGGCAGGGTATCAGTCCCCACAGTCCCGCCAGGGTATAAGGATGACTGTGAAGTGGGACACAGTCACGTGAGAGTGTCCAACAAGGGAGGCCTGCAGCAGGTGCCATGAAGGGCTTTCAGACAAGGTGACACTTTAAGTTGAAAAGAGAAGGGTAAGTGGGAATTAGCCAGATGGAAGGGGGAGAGGGACATTCCGTGCAGAGGACACAACTCACCCAGAGGCTGAGGCAGGCAAGAGCATGGCTCATGGCCATGGCTCTACTGACTGGAGGGGCCAGGGGTGGGCTTGGGGGCTCTGTTCAGTCTGGAGCACCTCGTGGGCGGAACCCTTGAGCCCCACCCTAGGTGAAGATGTCTTCGGAGTTGGAGGTAGAGCTTCTGGATTTTTCCCATTCAACGAAGCAATAGATCGGGGCTCTGGGCCATTATCACAGGGACCAAAAAGTCTATGATTCGCTTTCTTTCTTTTTGTTTTTTTGGCCGCACTGCGTGGCATGTGGGATCTTAATTCCCTGACCAGGGATTGAACCCATGCCCCCTGCTTTGGAAGCACGAAGTCTTAAACCACTGGACCACCAGGGAAGTCCATCACTTGCTTTCATATAGGCTCAGCTCTGAAGGGGGGCTCCCCACCGCTGATAGAACATGGGTTAGCTCTGACACTGGTTCCCAGAGTTGGGGTGCCTCGGGCGCAGCAGGCGCTGTGGTACTGGTGCCCCGTGGGTATGTCCTCTCCTCTCGCCACGCCCATCTCTCTCATTTCCTCTTCCTGCCCTGACCCAGGCCAGGCAGATCTGCCTCTGAGACAGACTGCTCCTTTCAAGCTTCAGTTTTCTGGGTTGGGGCTGATGGAAATGCAGTTGCTGAAGGCCATATATTCACCACCTGTATCACTGTCATGTCTCCATGTTGAATACCGACGGTGCGCCGAGAACTCTGTTGGGTATTTTATATTTAACTCTCACTGTAACTGTATGAGGAGGGGAATTGAGGCTCAGAGAGGTCGAGTACAAGGTTCATGGTCACACAGCTGGTGAGCGGCCAGGTCGGAATTTGGCTTTGGATATTTCTTGCTCCAAAACCTGTTGTTCTTTCTGCTAAGCCACCCTCATCCCCCAGTTGAGTCAGGCACTGTGATTAACAAGCACATGGCTCTGGCCTCATTCAGTCACCTCTTTGGACCTCAGTATCCGCAGTGTAAACTGAGGGGTGAGCTGCCCGCTACGGTAGCCACGCGTCACCTGTGCCTGTCGAGGCTGCGTCTAGTCCAGATTGAGATGTGCTGTGAGGGTACAATGTCGAAGAAAATTGGAAAAACTTACAAAATCGGAAGACTTTTGGAAAAAGAGTGTAAAACATGAATAGTTTGAAAATATTTTGCTTTAATGTTGAAATGAAAATACTTTGGATATCGTAGGTTAAACAAAGCATATTATTAAAATGAATTTTGCCTGTTTCGTTGGACCTTCTACAACATGGCTACTAAAAAATGTAACATCACACGTGTGACCTGCATTGTATTTCGACTCAGCAGGGCTAGGTTAGGCTATGATTTCTGAGAGCCTTTTAATGCTTCAATGTGCAGACTCCGGGACTTGCATCTCTCTCCTTCCTGTGCAGTGTCTTTAAGACCCAAGCCCCCTTTGACTTCCTTGCCCTATGGTTGACTCTCTAGGGGGGCTTTTATCCTGTCTCCTGCCTGACTTCTGACTCCATCGCAGGAAAGAAACTCACCCGCTGCCCTGGACAAGTTGTTTCACCTCTCTGAGTCTCAAGTGCCTCAACTTTCAAATGGAGGTGAATCTTGCCCTCCTCACAGGGTTGTTCTGATAAGGGATGTTGGTAAAGCCCCACGCTAGCGGGAGCTCTACACACACCCACCCCCTACTTAACATTCTGTAGCCGATGTCTGTCACCCTCCCAACAGATTCCAGCTGGGGTTGTCATTGTCCCTGCCGTGGATGGTGTCCGTTTCATTTCTCTGGCAAATTTGTTGGGGATGGGATGCCGCAGAATCAAACGAGCCACCCGCCCCTGCTGATCTGCTGGTCCCCAGTTGGGGGTGGTGGTGATGCTGCCCCACCCTGTGCCCTGGAGGCCAGGATGTGCGTTGGAGTCTAGATTTGACTTTGCACCTGGTGCAGGGGACTCAGAGGCTTCTGGGCAAATGGATCGAGTACGTACCTGGAATCCTCTCTCCGCTGGCTGTAGATCCCACGCTGGCCCATCTCTTTGGGCTTCAGGGGCCTCAGATCTAGAAGCTCTGGGTTTGAAGAGTTGAAATGGTCCTTAGTGTCCCAGTGGGGCAGTTCTGGTGAGCAGTGGTGATGAGGGGGCAGGTATAGGACAGGAGGCTGTGCTGTCTGAAACAGAGCCCTCACGTGCCACAAAAGCCATGGGCTCCAGGGCGAGACCCCTGACCTCGCAGGCCCTATTCCTCAATGTACTTAGAGGAAACCAAGTCCTGCCTTATTAATAATGTATGCGAAGCCCTTGGCCTGGTACAGCAGTGTGTATCCGCTGGGTTAATCATCTGTGGCGACTGCTGTTCTTGTTTTCACAGGGTTATCAAAGTCAGACACACACACTTTGGGGCCACCACCCTAACACAACTGCCGCTGTTAGTTTTGTGTGGTCCCTTCTGGTCTTTTTCATATGAGTTTGTATTTTTCACACTTGTATCCCTTACCCGTTTGAGTCCTGCTTTTTCCTTTTCCCTGTCGCATCTGATCCAGCGCCTTCTTCCGTGCTGTTGGTGGCCTCCCTGGCACCGCGAGCTGGCGCCCCTAACCCCTCTGCCCTCAGCATCACGTCTCAGCTCTTGTCCTTTTTTCGTCACTCTGCCGTGACTTGTCTGATCCTCCATCAGGCACGAGCCCTTTGCAGGAGGGTCTGGTCTGAGCCACCTCCATGGGCTGGTCCAGCAGTGCCCATAGAGTGGACACACCGCGTCCCACCGAGCACCTGGGCCGGACTTTTCTTAACCAGCTCCCTCCTGGGAGGTGTGAGGTTACTCTCCAAGCAGAGTTCCCTTCTTGAGCATCTGACTCTGTACAGCCGTCTCCACTCTGGGGTGATGTATTCTCAGGATAGGGTCCCTGAATAACGATGACAAGGTCAAACATCGTGTGGGTCTTGGTCAACATTCACGGTGAATTTTAATCTTGGGACCGCCTCTGCCCTTCTTTTTGGGAGTGGGGTCCTGGATCCCCCAGACTCCCTTTCACTCGGCACTTATGCAGAAAAATGAACTGTTAAGCCGGCTCTGATGGGAGAGGGTCAAGTGAAGAATACAAATGAAGCAGAACAGTCCAACCAAAGCTTCGGTGGACCCAGCCGTCACGGGTCACGGGGAGCCGATTGACGGCTGTCCTGGGAGAGCCAGGCATGCGAGCCGAGGAGTCCTCCAGGGCGGTCTGAGCGTTCAGAGCCACATGGGGCAGCTCCCTGAGAAAGGGGACTGTACGGGCAGGCGTAGCTGTGGTGAGGAGGCAGAAGGAGGGGACACAGCAGCAAGTGTCAGGAGTCGGGGGTGGGATGAAGAATACGGAGCTCAGAGCCCGACGGCCTGGGCTGAATCCTGGCTCTGCCTCTGAGCTTGTTTCCTCATCAATAAAATGGTGCTGCTGTAAGGAGTGAGACCTGGCGTCCAGCCGGTAACTCCACCAATGGAGGAGGTTACTGTTACCGAAAACAATTCCCCTGTAGGCTCCTGGAGGGAGCGAGTCGGCTTCGTGCCCTGTGGAGCAGAGGTTCTCAAACTTTAGGTCAGTGGATCTCAACTCGGGGTGATTTGACCCCCAGGGGATGTTCGGCAACGTCTGGGGACATTTCTGGTCACAGTTGCAAGGATGCTCTTGGCACCTAGTGGGTGGAGTTCAGGGATGCTGCTGAATGTCCCACAATGCACAGGGCAGCACTCACCACAGAGAACGATGCAGCCCAGAGCGTCCACACGGCCGGGACTGAGGAGCCCCGCCTTTGACGCCTGGGCATCCTCTGGAGGCCTTGTTGAACCACCGCTGGGCTCCACCCCCGGGAGGTCTGGTTGGGGGGCTGGGCATTTGCATATCCAGCAGGTCCCCAGGTGCTGCTGGTCCCTTGAGACGGATCCGTGAGCCAAGCGCGCTGCCACCACCTAGACTCCTAGCTGACGCTCTTTTGGGAGCTCACGGTGTGCCAGACGCGGCGTGAAGGGATCACTTGCATTTCACGGCCATCCCCTAAGAGAGCTGCTTTTATCAGCTCCCCTATTTTCCAGATGAAGAAACTGAGGCTCAGAGAGTAGGATTCCCACTAAGTATCTGGACACATCACCCCCTGACTGGGGGCTCAGCTCTCCTCTGGAAGGGCCTGCCCTCAGCCCAGCGGCAGCCTACTGGCCCGGCAGCTGCCAAGAGGTGAGATCACCCACCCCTTTGTCTCTTCCCAGAGCTCTGCTTATCAGCCTCGCAGAGGTAGGAAGGGGAGGATCCCTGGGCTTTGGTCCCAGGCTCCAGAGGAGAAGGGGGAGGGCGGCCAGGAGGGCCCAGGAGAAGCCTGCCGGGGCACCAGCTCTGGGGACCTCTGGTCTCCCGTCCAGGCGGCCGGGCAGGACCTCAGGGCTCAGACGGGGGCGTCGCTTGGCCTGCCCCCTGCCCAGGTGCTCCCGGGGGCTCCCCCCGCTTGGGGCCCCTTCACCCCCCTTTGTGTGGTGGGCTTTGGTGCTGGCAGCTGAAACCTGATGGGCCCTCGGAGGACAGGAGACACTGGTGTGCGGACGGCAGTGCCGGTCTCGGGCAGCAGTGCCCCTCAAGCCGGGGTTTCAATATTGCCTCCTCCTGTGACTTTGCCCAAGTGACTGTGTCGTGGGGAATGGGGGGAAGTTCTCCTCTCTCCCGCAGGACTGGAGTGCAGATTAATTAATGCCCACCAGCTCTGTAACCCAGACCCGATGCCCAGCAGCCCCTCCAGATCAGCAGCCTCTGGTTCTAAGCTGCTGGGAGGCCCTGGGACCCAGACCAGCCTCCTGGCCTCAGTCTCCTCACCGGAGATGGAGATTTGAAATGGCTGGCCTACCTTCCTCACAGAGCGGTGGGAAGGTCTGATGAAGCCTGGATGAGAAATGCCCCTCCCTCTATACCCCACCTGTCTACCTTTGCCACTCACCATCTCCAGGCAGCCTTCCTTGATTTCCACCCCCATCCTGCTTCCAGTGCCCCAGTGCTTAGCCCTCTGTCCTCGAGTGGGTGTTGACAGCCCTCCCCTCCGCGTTGCGAGTCCTTATGGGGCCGGGGCTCTGCCGTGGTCCTCCTGTGTCCCCAGTGCCTGGTGCAGAATGAGTGCTCGACAAACATTGCAATGAATGCATGGAATGGCAGGATGAGGGACCTGGTGCCTGAAGACCTGGTGCTTCTTGCTCCTACTTTCAGAGCATCTCCCCTTCCGATGTGGATCCCAGTGGGGGCTGGGCACTGAGGAACCCAGAAAGTTCTCTATGGGCTCTGGGTTTCCCCAGCGGCTCCCTCCTGACTTGGATGAGCCTCCTTGGGTTGGGAGAGGGACTGGGGGAGCCACAGGGTAGACCCTGGGCAGCCTCGTCGCCGCACCCCGACCTGTTGGCTCACCAAACCATTAGTCCTCTGAGGACAGGATTTTGTCTTGTTCATTTACTGATGCTTCCCGAATGTTTGGAACAGTGTCCAGTACATAGAGGACACTCGAAAACATTTGCATGAATGAATGAATAAATGAATCCTGGCAGGTGCTGGATGTGGTTTTCCATGGCGCATACACATACCTGGAACCTGATGGTAACATAGTTTTTTCTTTTTTTGAAAAGTTATTTATTTATTTAAATTATTTTGGCTTCGTTGGGTCTTCGTTGCCGCATGCGGGCTTTCTCTAGTTGAGGCGAGCGGGGGCTACTCTTCGTTGCGGTGCGCGGGCTTCTCACTGCGGTGGCTTCTCTTGTTGCGAAGCACGGGCTCTAGGCGCACGGGCTTCAGTAGTTGTGGCTCGCGGGCTTAGTTGCTCCGCAGCATGTGGGATCTTCCCGGACCAGGGCTCGAACCCGTGTCCCCTGCATTGGCAGGTGGATTCTTAACCACTGCGCCACCAGGGAAGCCCCATAGGAGCTTTTAAAATACGTTTCCTTCCAAAGATACCTTGGAGTCAGGAAAGACCGTATGGAATCCCATACTGGCCACTCTGGCTGTGTGACCTGAGCAGGTGATGGCTCATCTCTGAGCTCTCTTTTCTCTGCGGTAAAGTGAGGATGAAATACCCAAATCCCCAGGGGGTTAGGCCGGATATGCTTGTTGCTGTGTAGCCATCTCATTTTATGTTTGCTTCTGCCAGCTTGGCTGCCCCTTCTTTGTGGGTGTAGATGTGCCTTTGTGAGCAAGCATGTGTGCTCCCCTGCTGTAGGTCGTCCTGGGTTACCCTGGGGCCAGTGTTTCAGCCTGAGATTTCCATAGCCCGGGTGGAGAGCTTCTTCCTCCCTCCTACAGATTGTGTGTTTGGGGGAGGTGACGCTGACAAGTGGGGGAGTCAGCAAGGTCACCATCTCTTTGCACGACTGACCCCTTCCTCCCCCCGGGGTCCCCGGGCTGGTGACTCTGTGGTCCCTTGAACAGTCTCTGTCTTCTCGTTCCAGTTTGTCTCCAGGGGTGGCAGACGGGACAAGAGAAGGTTGTGGTGGCCAAAAGGGGAGCCTTTCTCAGGCAGTGGAGGGTGACCTGGGACAGGCCGAGCTGAGTCCAGCAGCTCACCCTCAGGGAGATCTTTCCGTCCATAACAAGAGAGAACACAGGCTCCCCGTTGTGCTTTGTGGTTAACTGGGGCACAAGACTTGTTGGGCGTTGTGGGGGGTGGGGGAGTGGGAGAGGAGAAGGGCTGCAGGAAGGAACTGGTGGGGAATTGGGTGCGGTGGGGTGGCCGGGCGGGCTGGGTCTGGGTGGTGACTGACCTTGCAGTTGGAAGGATTGTCTAGAATGCTGTGCCTTGACAATGGTCCTCTCTCTGCAAGTGCTGGCCAGGCCTTGGAGCAGCTGAAATGTTCCTGCCCTGTCGGTGGGAATGCAGAATGGCACAGCCACTTCGGCAAAGTTTGGTAGTTTCTTATCCAGTGAAACATACACTGCGATTCGACCCCGCAGTTCTCCTCCTTGGTATTTACCCAGAGTAACGGAAACCTGTCCACACACACAGCTATATGGGAATATATGTAGCCGCCTTATATCGTGTGCATGGACACAATGCGCATGCCCTTCAGTCGGTGAATGGGTGCAGGCGATGGTACCTCCGGACAGTAGTACTGCTGGTACATGCTGCTGGATCTCCAGAACACGCTAAGTGAAGGAAAAAAGATTCTAATGGCTCTACATATGATTCCATTTAAATGACATTCTGGAAAAGGCAAAATAATCAGAATTTTAAAATGGCCTTGTGGTAATCAGGGGCCAAGAATTGGGGGAAGAGGTTTGGCTACCATGGGGCATGGAGGGACTTTTGGGGGGTGATAGAATATTCTGTGTCTTGAGTGAGGTGCTTCCATGATTTTATTCACGATGTTGTACATGAGAAAGAGTGAAGTTTACTATATGTAAATTATACTTCAATAAATCTGACTTTCAAAAGAGACAGAGTGAGAGGGACGCCACAGACAAGCTGAGAATCTCTGTATCACAGTTGTTTTCATAATGCTGGTGTGTCCATTTATACAGGGCGTCACACAAGTGGCCTCTTTTGGTCCTGTGACCGCTGATGTAAGTAAGCACGTTCTAGACTGATCTTTGAAATCTCTTCCTCATGAAAAACACAGGACCCCACTGAGCTCTGGGCATAGATTTACCTTGTAAGTGAGACTTTACAGACTTCTTTCAAGCCTAGTAAAGTGAGACCCGCAGGGAGGGCCACAGGTAGGAGTCGGACAGCCACCCTTCCACTCCAGGCCCCACAGGCACCAAGCCCAGAGCTCTCCCTGGGAGCACACTAGCTGGCATGCCTTTGCTTTCTTTGCCTCCGAGAGAGAGCTGGGGGTGACGCTGGATCTCTCTCGATTAGGTTTGGCTGCGAGTTACTGAAACACCCAAATAACAGTGTTATGAACAGATACGCGTTTCTGCGCGGGCAGCCCAAAGCTGGTAGGCAACTGTCCACCACAAAAATCTGAGGGACCCAGGCTCCCTCTAGCTCATCACACTGTCATCTTCCAGTGTAGCTCTGACTTCACAGTCCAAGATGGCTGCTAGAGCTCCAGCCATTGCATTAGTGTTTCAGGCAGCAGGATGGAAGAAGGGACAATAAAGAAGGGTCAAGGGGTGAACTCTAGCTCTCTGTTAGTGGAAGTTTCAAGAAACTGCCCCTTGGCGTTTCTGCTTTCATCTCATTGGCCAGCATATGGTCACATGGTTGTAATTAACTGCACGGGAGGCTGGGAAATAGAGTCCGTGGTGCCCACCTAAGAACAGGGCGTCTATTTTTATGGAAAAAAGAGAGAAGGGATATTTGAGGTGAGGGGCAACCAATAGTCTTTACTACAACTCTCAGTTTCGCGGTGTCTTCGCTGTGGGGCCTTGGACCAATCTCTAACCTCTTGAGGTCTTACTTTTCTCATCTGTAAAATAAGCACAATAACTCCTTCCTCACTTGCTGGTTTTGGAAATGAAACAAGATAATGTGTATAAAATCCCTGGGGCACAGTTTCCCCATGGTAACCGTTTTTATTACTCCCACTGTGGTTTCTGTAAATGGTCTCTGGTTATTAACATCTGGGCTAAGCGGGCACAGCGGAGAACACCATAAAGAGGGGACACACTTTGCAGATACCCAGGATCCAGTCATCTGACCAGATTTACTCAGCAGTTAACGCTGATAGGCCCTGGGCACCAGGCTACCATATACTAGTATCACCGCTGACTTACTCTGTGGCAGTCACTGTGTGCATGCAAGAGTGCTCTTGCATCCCTGTTGGGCGGAGGGGCCTGAAGCACTGAGAGGCTTAGGGACTTAGTCACATGGTCAGTGAGAGGCGGGGGGATTTGAGCCCGGGCAGTGTGGAGTAGGGTCCGGGTTCTCTCGGTGTGTCGTGCGTACCCGTGGCTTTGTGCAGGGACAGACTGTGCATCAGGGCAGGACGGCGGGGCAGGGGGGCAGGTGTGTTACACGGGGCCGTGGGAACCCCAAGATCAATGCCCCCTTGAAAGAAAAGTAGCCGGGTAGAGAGATGGTGCAGGCGGAGGGTGGAGGGCACGCCGGGCAGGGGGAGAAGGTGGCGATGATGAAGCGAGTGGGGTGCGCCATCGGCAGTGAGCTAGAAGAGGTCGTGGCGACTTACTCCATTTCTGGTTGAAATGCTGGTCTTCAGAATAATTACTGCATGTGGGGGGGCATGTCATCGATAGTGTGGGTACCGAGTGATGTGAATCCCAGCCCCACCGCTTGCCGGATATGTGACCCCGCTGAGCTTCTGATTTGTTTTCCCCCCCGTATCGTGGGCCCGACACCAAGCCTGGGTGAGAGGAGTGGGAGTTCCCACTCAGGAGGCACCTGGCACCTCTTGGCAGTGGCCTGTTCTCCCCTGGGCTGTCCTGGCCGTGGCCCTCACCGGCTCTGTGGCCTCCTCTGCACCCGGCTGGGGGTCTGCTCTGCGGATGAGCCCCCTTGCATGTCAGGGTCCATAGTGCCCTCTTCCATGGGTCCAGAGCCAGACCCTTGTCCTGCCTTTAAACACGCCCCCTGCGCCCAGGGGGTCAGCCAGGTCCTCGAGGTGGGAGAGGGGCCCAAGCCCCCCTCATCGCCACATCATTGACAGTCACATTGCCATCAGTGCCTTTTCTCTGCAATTCCCTCACTCAGCGAAAGGGGAGGAGAATTTTGCTGCATTTAAAAGCCCCAGGATGGGGACTTCCCTGGTGGTGCAGTGGTTAAGAATCCGCCTGCCAATGCAGGGGACACGGGTGGTTTGAGCCCTGGTCCGGGAAGATGCCACGTGCCGCGGAGCACCTAAGCCCGTGTGCCACAACTACTGAGCCTGTGCTCTAGAACCCACGAGCCACAACTACCGAGCCTGCGTGCCACAACTACTGAAGCCCGTGCACCTAGAGCTCATGCTCTGCAACAAGAGAAGCCACCACCGTAAGAAGCCCGCGCATCACAACAAAGAGTAGCCCCCGCTCGCCGCAGCTAGAGAAAGCCCACACGCAGCAACAAAGACCCAAGGCAGCCAAAAATAAATAAATAAATTTATTTATTAAAAAAAAAAAGCCCCAGGATGGACCTCAGGCTGCTGACAGAGTTCCTCTCCGTGTGCTGGACCGGTGGTTGTCTGATATTTCCCTCTTTTCACTTATGTGTGTTCCCCAGTTTCTCTAGAAACAATACATTGAGTTTTTGCTAATAAGGAAAGCAAAGGTTTTGAAGAATGAGCTTCCAACATTTTGCCTGGTGCATGGGAGGCATTCTTCCGGGCCCCGCCCCCAGTCCTGCCTTCCCACAGACATATCCACCCCACTAGATCATCTGTCTCCATTTTAACCCACCACTGTAGATGAAAATGGAATGTATTAAAACTCATGAATAATTCACGTTACAAAAGGAGTATTGGCTTTACGACGTCTGCTTTCAGAGTTCATTGTCTGACAAAGGCTGCCTAGAAAACCTAAAATGTTAGCCAGCCAGAGTGGAGCTACCCATTCTGTGCAGTTGTCGGCAGGTCATTCTCTCCTGGACCTGTTTCTTCACGCAAAAAAACCACAGGGTTAGATTTGGCTGCCTGTTCTGATCGATGGTTTGTGCCTGCCTAGGTAAGGAGAGGGGCCAAGTCTGGGCTTGGTGGAATGGCGTGCTGGGTTTGATTAGCAATGTCTGCTGTGACGCCAGTTGGTAGTATTTAACATGAGTGAAGGATTTACTGTCCCAGGACTAGATTATCTCAGAAATCTCTCTCTTTTTTTTTTTTTTTTTTTGCCACTCTGTGCAGCATGCGTGATCTTAACCACTGGACGGCCAGGGAATTCCCATATCAGAAATCTCTTTGACAGTCTGTGTATCTATGAGCCGTACTCAGGGCCAGCCACATAATTGGTGGAGTCCAGTGCAAAAAAAAAACTGGGCTCTGGCTGAGAGTGGGGACATCAGTCTCCTTCCCAGGAGCTCACTGCCCCAGGCCCTCAGACAGGAGTTCCCTGTAGCCCACGATGGGGCCGGGGCCATGCTTCCAGATGGCTGCTGGCCACTCCTTCTGTGCCGACAGACGCCCAGGTCCCCAGCGTCCCAGCCGCAGACCTATAATGCCTCTCCCCCTGTTCTCTCTCTGCTCTTGGGCCCAATGCCATCTTTTCTTTGGTACCCACCCCCCTGACTGTAAACCCTCCTCCATTGGCCCCCTGGTGACTGTTCTAGAATCATCAACTTTGGCAGCTCCATGAGGAAGCTGGCCTCAGTGCCTGTGACCTACAGGAGGCAAGAGCCAGGCTTTCAAAATCACTGCCTAGGGCTTCCCTGGTGGCGCAGTGGTTGAGAGTCCGCCTGCCGATGCAGGGGACACGGGTTTGTGCCCTGGTCCGGGAGGATACCATATGCCGCGGAGCGGCTGGGCCTGTGAGCCATGGCCACTGAGCCTGCGCGTCCGGGGCCTGTGCTCCGCAATGGGAGAGGCCACAACAGTGAGAGGCCCGCGTACCGCAAAAACAAACAAACAAACAAAAACCTGCTGCCTCCCAGGAGTGGGGGTGGGGATAGGGGAAGCCTGCCAAGACTTGGCTGTCAGCTGGGCCTCACTTGCCCGCTCTCCCTCCCTCCCAGCACATGTTGATTGGGCATCTACTATGTGCCAGACACGGTTCTAGGTGCTGGGAACACAAGGTGGTCCAGACAGACTAGATCCCGCTTCTCTGGAGCATCACATCCTTGTGGGGGAGACAAGCTGTAAACAAGCGCACAAATAATCAAATCCGGATGTTAGAAGTGCCTGGAGGAACATTAAGGTGGCTTTAGGGAAGAGGGGGTGGAGGGAGGGGAATGTGGAAGCCAAAATAGTGGACCCCAAAGAAGTCCACATTCTAACCCCTGGAACCTGCAAATATGTTCCTTTCCATGACAAAAAGGCCTTTGCAGCTGTGACTGAGAGATTATCCTGGATTATCCGGGTGGGTCCAGCATAATCACACGGGTCTCTCTAAGTGAAAGAGGGAGGTGAGAGGTCAGAGCCAGAGTGATGCAGCTTGAGAAGGACTTGACCAGCTGTTCCTGGCTTTGAAGAGGGAGGAAGACCGCGAGCGAAGGAACCTGCGCGGCCTTTAAAAGCTGGGAAAGGAAAGGGGCTTTTCCCCTAGAACCTCCAGAAAGAGTAGAGCCTTGATTTGGGCTCAGGGAGTCTCATTGCAGACTTTTGACCTCTAGAACTAGGAGATAAATTTCTGTTGTTTTATGTCACCACGTTTGTGTTGATTTGTTACAGCAGCCAGGGAAGACTCATACAGGAAGCTCTTTGTGGTCGGGGGAGGCCTCTGAGGAGATGAGCAAAGAGCAGTAGCAGCTATGCAAAGATCTGAGTAAAAAATACTTTGGGCCTAGGAAACAGCGGGTGCAAAGGTCCTGGGGTAGGAGTCGTTTGTGGGTCGCTCTTCTGTCATGGCCAGCTGTCACGTGAAATGACCTGGGCCTTTGATCAACATGAGAACTCTGACCTTTGCCCCCCCAGGCCTCTGGCTTTGCTCCTGTTTCGCCCTCTGCCCTGCATGCTCTTTCAGCCAGCGAATTCCTACGCGTCCAAAGAGGCCCAACCCAGTGTGTTCTGAGAAGCCCCTCCTGACACCCCTGTACAGAGTAACAGTTTCCCCCTTTTCAGTCCTCGGCTCTCATCATCCTTATTCTGTTGCATCAGTCACTTGTTTATACATCTGTCCCCTCTGCTGGGCCATTCCCCAGGAGGAAAAGCTGTCTCTTTTTCTCCTATCTTTAGCACTTGGTACAATGCCTGGTGTGCAGGAGGTAAAGCATTTGTTGAGTACCTGAGAGCTCTGACCTGTGAACTGATTTTTCTGAAGCCTCCTGCTTACCCTCTCCAGCTACCAACCTCTTGGACTAGCCTGAACTCAACAGCTTGTGGGCGTGGCAGCCTGAACACATTTTCCCCAGAGACAGTGTCCTCCACCCTGTTATCAGGACAAAAAAATGCCTTGAGCTTATCACAGGGCCTTATCAGCCAGGAGCCCAGAAGGAAACTCACAGGGGAGAGTCTGCAGGGTTTGGTGAAGAGCTGTTTACAGGGGTGGGGCGGGAGAAGGGCCCCAGCAAGGGAGGCGCAGCCCCCGGGGACTCACGGCAGAGGTGGGGAGCTGTTACAGGCAAGGAGAAGGGTGGAACTGTGGGAACCCCCCAAAGCTGTAGCCTGGCGAGGGGTCCCCGGCGAGAGCTGTGGGCCGAGGTGGGTGAATGCAGCCCTGGCTGAAACAACAACTGGGGAGGCCAGCATGAGAGCAGGGGGATGAATCATCGGGCCCCTCTCCACCCCCATCTGGTCCTGCCAGCCTCTCCCAGTGGTCAAACCCAGCATGTGGCCAGAGGACAGGGGTGCCCAGAAGCTGCAGGCTGGGGAGGGGTCAGCCTCCCAGATGGGGCGTGAATTGGAGGGAGGGGTTGGGCAAATGGACACTAAATAGCACGGGAACATGCATCCGGATGTTCAGCCCAGCACTTTAAATAAGCATCTTTTCTGCATGTTATTATAGAGCAAGAGTAACTTGCCCAAGATGGAGCTGCTGGGAAGGAACGGGTGAGGGAGGGAGCTGCAATGTGGATGCAGGCCTGTCTCCCGGGTCTTTCTGCTCGACCTGACCCTTCCACCCAGTTGCCAATGGGCTTGGGTCCCTGAGCACCTACTGTGTGCAAGGTGCCTGCTAGACAAGCACCCCAGCCCACCTCCTTCCAGAGGCGTCCTGGGGTTCAGTCTCTCAGAGCCTAGCTTTCTTCATCCTTGCAACAATCACACTTTGTGGTTCTACGGTTGGTTGTGTTTTCTTGCTTCCCCAAGGCAAGCAAGGACCAGGCATCTTGCTCAACACTGTTGCCTCATCCAGTGCCTGGCGCATAATAGATGCTCAGTAAATACCTCTGGAAATATGCATGCATCCTACCCATTCATTGCAGGTCCTTCAGCAGGCAGGCGGACCCTGCTGTCCTGGCTGCTTGGGGTGTAGTGGGAGGGTGCTGCCTGGGGCAGTAGGGCAGCTCTTCAGGGCCAGACTTCTCGCCTCACCCTCCTTCTCCCCCCCCCCACGTCTCCTCAGCATCCCATTGGTCTGTTCTTAGTGGGGGTGTGGGCAGCCCACCCGCACCCCCAGCCAGGCGTGGGACTGGCACCCTCCCTGCTGGCATTCTACAAGCTTTGGCTGCAGCGTTAGGTGAGAGACTAGTGGGAGGGATTTTTTCCTCTTCCTTTCTTTATGCTTCCGCCTTCCTTACCACTTGGAACCCCAGGGCTGATGTCTGAGGAGATCAGGTTTGTCTGATAGCCCCGAGGAGGGAGGGAAGGAGCCTGGGCCCCATTCTCCACCTCGCAGGGACAGCTCAGCCCGGGGTTGCGTTGTTGCCACGGATTTCTCTTTTCATTTCTCAAAGCAGTGAGGGCTTCCTGGGGGCAGTGCACCAGCATGGCTCTGCCCTTCCCCACTGGCACGGATGCAGAGCCAGTTCAGAGCTGTTCCTGGGCGTGGTCCAGAGGGAACAGTGAAGACCAGAGCCTGGCAAACTTCCCAGGAGAGTTTCAAAAATATATATGTTCATTTGATTTGATTTAAAAATAAATGAGAGAAAGCTTTGAAAATGGGGTGGGGGAAAGAAAGAAAAGTACCTTCAAGCCCATTCACTCTGATATAATTATTGTCATTTTTATGTTTTTTTTTCCATTTTTAATCATTTCCCAAATACATTTTTATTGGTTCTCACGGCCATAAAAGGATACGTGCAAAATTGCATTCTGCTCTGCGTCACTCACCGACTTCTTTTTCCTGGGACTTGGTTGCCTCCATCTGATGCTGTCTGATGGCTGGTTGGGTGAGCTGGGATTGAACTCGCCATGGCTCGGAGAGGCACAGACTCTGGGCCTCCTGTCCCCACTGCATCCTGTGCTCTCACAGGCCTGACCTCTCCGAGCCTTGTTTTGCCCTCCCAAGCTGGTCTGTGCTAATCCTTGGTGATTTTTCTCCTGCTCTCAGCAAATCCTGGCTCCCGGGAAAGCTGGTGTTTTTAGCAAGGTGGGAGGTGAGGCAGCCTGGAGAACCTGGAGAGCAGGTGAAGCCAGCGGGCCCCCCTCGGCCCCCTGAGTGGGCAGAAGGGAAAAGCTGTTCTCAGGCTTTTGACCTGAAGCTACTGAAAGTCAAGGGCATCATCTCCTGGGAAGGAAAATCAATGTGTAAAAGACAGTAAGGCTTTTGCCCATAGCAAGCGGGGCGGGGCGGGGAGTCCTGGGAGGGCAGGTCTCTCATTACTGGTCTTTGTCTGTGTTGTTATTTAAACCATTCTAGGGGAGGTTATGGTATCTCTGGAGGCTTTTAAAAATAGCACAGTTTCTGGTTTTAAAAGTAACATGTGTCCACTGTATAAAATGTGGAAAATATCCAAAATATAAAGGAGAAAATAAAAATCATCTCAAGTGGCACCACCCAGAAATGACTACAATGAATATTTCCTTACATTTGCTTCTCAGGCTTTTGTTCCCGTAAATGTGTTGATGGTTTGAGCATAAATGGTTTAACGCATAGTCACTTGGACCTGCATTCTGGTCCCAGTGTCACTGCTTACAAGCCGAGTAATAATTGAACTGAAGACTTCTCTCCATGCCTCAATCCCTTTCTCTGTGAAACAGGCCTAAAGTCGGACCTCCCTCAGGGGCTTGCAGTGAGGCTAAATGACACGTTGGGCCCCAGCACAGCGCCAGGCACACAGTAAGCGTTCAATAAATGCTTGTCGTCGCCATTAGCAATTTTGGTCAATCGTATGCACAGATTTGGACCCTGCTCTTTTTCATTTTGTATTAAGATCTCAGAATTTCCCTGTGTCTTAAAAGCTGAATAAACGTCATTTCTGTGGCTGGTGAGAGTTCTCCCTATGACTTATTGAGCCACTGTTTACCATTCAGGTCTTCTCCACCTTTTCACTGTTTTTGATACATCCCACTGTGATGAAGTTCCTTGCCCATTCATTCATTCTCTGGGTTCCTGATGATCTTTAGGACAGATACGGCCGTGCAAACATGTTGGGTCACAGGCTGCAAGAATGTCTTTCTGGGGCTCCCGATAACGCGAGACCACGTTACCTTTTAGGAGGGTGATACCGCTTTACGTTCCCTAGACGGCTTTGCTAGGACCGGTCTCCTTCCCCTCAGCAGCATTCTGTGCGGGGGTTGATGTTTATTTGCACAAGTAACCATCCCCAACGATGCCTGTAACCAGGAGCCTCTGTGGACGAGAGGCAGACACTCTGGCCAGTAACATTTCCAGGGAGGATGCAAGTGTCCGTTTTTTTTTTTTTTCTGGCATCGGCTGTATGCAACCGCAGTTATTAGCTCCGAGAAGGCGAGAAGGGCAGGAGCTGAGGGAACAAGATGATGCAGATTGGCGTGGACAGGAGGAGGCATCTGTTTCCAGAGCCATCACTAGGCAGCTGGGCTCTCATTTAACGTGGCTGCAACAGGTGGTTTCCTGGATGGCGAGCCAAGTCCCAGGCAGTCAGGAGGCGCCACGCCTCGCGCTCAGTGAGTGGATGGTGTCATCAGTGACCAGGGACGCGGAGGCAGCCCCAGTCCTGCTCCAGCCGGCTAAAGCCTTTTCCAAGGTGGTTTCTTTTTAAATTGTTCCTCTTCTTTTGGGTTGGAGCCTAGCACATAGCTAAGAGGCTATTAATGATAACTACAGCAAATATTTCAGAGAGCTCTGCTCTTTCCAAGCATGTTTTCCTGCGATCTCCCCTGCAACCAGATGGGATGCATGCCCCTAGGAATCCCAGTTTCTGGGCATCATTATTCCTGGACTGCTGAGACTTACTGGTCCTGTACCAAACACCACCCCCTGCCCCCCACCCCCCACCAATGAGCTCTTGGAATCTGAGCAATACAGACGAAACAAAACAAATATAAAATAAAATGACACCCATTTTACAGATGAGGCTCAGAGAGGTTAGCTTGTGCAAGCTCACCCAGCTGAGAAGGGGCAGAGTCAGGATCTTACCAGGGTCTGTTTGTCTCCCAGATGTGTGCTTCTAACCTCCACTGTATACTCCCTTCATTCAACTGGTGTTACTGGGGCACCCATGGCCGTTCCACTGGGTGGGGCTGGGAAATTCTGAGAATAGCAAAGCTGATCTGACATTCAGTACCTCACAGCATCTTAAGGAGGTGTGTGAGTTTCCTATGGCCGCCGTAACAGATTACCACACACTTGGTTGCAAAGAACACAACTTTATTATCTTACACTTCTGGAGGCCAGAAGTCTGATGAGGTCTCACTGCCCACGGACCAGCAGGGCTGCATTCCTTCTGGAGGCTCCAGGAGAAAATGTGTTTCCTTACCTTTCCTAGCTTCTAGAGGCCACCTGTGTTTCCTGGCTCTCAGCCCCTTCCTCCACCCTCAACGCCAGCAGTATCTAATCTTCTGTCTCTGACTCCACTTCCGTTAATGGCTTTCTCTTCTGTCTTCTGGGTCAGATCTCCCTCTGCCCGCTTCTTATAAAGATTTGTGATGACATTGGGCCCATCCAGAGAATCCAGGAAAGTCTCCCCACCCCAGACCCCTGCATCAGAGACTCTGGGTGCGGGGCCAGGCAGTCTGTGTGTTTCGGATGTGCGCTCAGGGTTGACAACCCCTGCACTCCGGGAACGGGGACAGACACAGACCCTTCTCTCCCTCTCTGAGTCACTGAAAAATACGCATATGGCTGCTGCCTCCTGATGCAGCTGGCTCCCCAGAGATGCCGGGGTCCCAGACCTGTGCTGAGGAGGACAGGCAGGTTGAGGCTGGCCCCACACACCTGGCCCTCTGATGCACTGGGCTTCGGTGGAGAGAGACCACAGGGCTGGGCTAGGAGGTCACAGAGACACTGCCTATGAGACAGAGGGTTTGTGGGCAGAGAGGGCTGGCGTGGGCGGACAGGTTTTTGTTTATTTGTATAGATGCAGACGTGACGCTCAAATCCACAGGATTATCCTGGTTTGCAAAGTCAGCCCATCAGAACTGCCTCTCACTCTCTCTGCGGATTCACGGGAGAGGAGGGTCCAAGGGGAGGTTCAAGGAGCCGGCTTAGGCGGGTACTGGGATTCTGGGAAGGGTGATGGAAGCAAAGTGCAGCAACCCTGGGGGAACATGACCTCGGAGGCAGCTTAAGGTGTAGCCACTGGCCCTTTTTTGCTAGCTGCTCACGCTTCCTCCCAAATTATAGACGTGCCTTTCACATTGCGTGTCTGCCTATCTGCAAAACCTCGTGCAGATTTTCTGTGGGTTCACATGGCAAGCGGAAGGTGATGAGTGAAGCCTCAGTGATCTCAAATGATCTGCCATGAGGTCTGGGCCTTTGAACTTGCTGTTCCCTCTGCCTGGAGGAAAGGAGTCCCCCGTCTCCAGGTGCTTCATCTTCACGTGTTTAACTCCTGGGTATTTTATTTTATTATTATTTGAAAATATAGCGTTTTTATTTTGGAGAATAACTTTTTTTTTTTTTAACCGAAGTGCATAAAATTAACCATTTTAAGGTATTCAGTTCGGTGGCATTTAGTACATTTACAGTGTTGTCCAACCATCACTGCTATCTAGTTTCAAAATACCTTCATCACCCTAAAAGGAGACCTTACACCCATTAGCAGTTAATCCCCACTCTCACCCCCAACTCCTGGCAACCACTAGTCTGCTTCCTGTCTCTGTGGATTTGCCTATTCCAGACCTTTCATGTAAGTGGAATCACGATATGTGGCCTTTCGTGTCTGGCTTCTTTCATTTTGCATAATGTTGTCTGGGTTCATCCCTGCTGTACTGTGTATCAGTGCGTCATTTGTTCTTACGGATGAATGATATTCTACAGTATGGATATCACATCTCCCCTGCCCAATCTCACTATAGTGAGATTCTCCTGTCTCACTATCTGGGACTTACTGTTTTAAAGTAAATTTCAGGCATGGTGCCATTTTATCCATAAATGTTTTAGTATGTTTCTTTAAAAGATAAGGACTGTTTAAAAAAGCATGGCCACATTATCATGGTCACAGCTAAAACAATTCATGATAATTCCTTAATATCCTCAAGGAGCCAGAGGAAGCAGTTTTTCAGCCTGGCATTTGGCAGCCAAGTTTACCTCGTCTCCTCTCTTCCTCCTCCCGCAGACCGAAGATCTCACATCGATTTTATCATGTGGTTCCATGTGGATCAATTGTCAGTGGCTGCCTGAGGGCTCAGTGCAGAAGTATTTTGAGGTCAAGTCTGGGATTGGTGGGAATGTGCGGTGGTTGATTAGTGATGCCTGCCATGGGCACCAGTGGAGGATGTGGTAGCACCATGGACCCTTTGCTTTAGCCACATATTTTAGAGTCTCTCTCTGCCTTTATTCCAGGAATCCAGGCACCTGTACATGCTCCCTGACATTCCACCCACCCTCTCACCCACCCAAGATCTTGCCCTGTTTAATACCCAGCTCAAAGTCCACTCTTCTGAAACCTTCCCAGGTCCTCCAGTCATAATTAATCTTTAACTCTGTTGGACTTTATGGGTCCTGTCCTATGTCTCCAGAGGAAGAAGCCATCTTCTACAATTTATTCAGTCTCCCCAGCACTGTATCAACAGCACAAAAAAAGCTAGAGTATTACCCAGAAGCCTCAGCATTCAGAGGTGGGCCCTGCCTTCCTGGCTCAGATTCATATTCTGTCTGTCTGTCTGTCTCTCTCTCTCTCTCACACACACACACACACACTCACTCTCACACACACACACTTGAATTTTCATTTTTTCATTTCCTGGGGAGAATTCAATGACCTAAAGGAATGATTCTAATGGGTATAATTTCAGGCACCAGCTAAGGATAGGTGGTTTAGGGTTTAATTTTTCATCCTATTCAAAATCAAACTCTGAAAGCTGTGGCATGCAACAGAAAACAGCCCTGGAGCTGAAGCCCCAAGAATTGCTCCCGCCCTGGCTCTGCTCTGTGACCTTGGGTGGGTTGCCCCCCATCCCCTGGTGCTCTGTGTCTTCCTGTGCACAAACGGGCGTAGGCTCCATGATCAGTGATCCCCCTGCTGGTCCTGTATCTGATGGCTCTCCACTCTGCCTCTGACAAAGAAGGGGCTAGTCCTGCTGAAGTGAGGGCCTTAAGCAAAAGAAGCAGGGAGGTGGTTAGAAATAGCCCATCTTCCCTCTCAGCACCCTGTTCTGGCCTTTTATATGCCTGGCTGCCCCTGACCAGGAGGAACGTAAAAACTTCCAGGACTGACGCAGGAAACGCCCTGGAAATCAGGTCTCTTGACTCTGCCCCAGACCCCCAGGAGCCACTTCAGTGCCTGCCTGCCCCTGCGTACTGGACTCAGCTGCCCATTTAAGCCTGCCCCACCCCACTCCCCACTGCCTCAGGGTCAACTCTGAACAAATCATTGGGTCTTTCCTCAGATCTGACCCTTCCCAACCCCCAGCCCCCAGCTCCTGCTCTCGTCCAAGCCCCCCTACATGTGCCTGGACTGATACAGCTTCCTAACTGGCTTCTTGACCTGTACTTGCTTCCCGCCCCAGCCTCCTCTCCATAGGCTGACAGAGGTGTTCTGACAAATAAAGTCTGATTTGGCCGTTCCCTATGGTTCTGTAGACGTCCAAATCATAGTGCAAGAAAAACCCTTGAAGATCGGGCACTTGGCTTCTGCCCATCCTCTGCCCCTGCAAGACCAAACTGCTCATGCTTTTCTCACATACTGTTCCCTGCACATTCTTTTCTCCAACAGCTGTGCCTGGTGAACTCTTATTCATCCTTCAGAGCCCAATTCACATATTCTCATCTTGTGCAGCTGATGCTCTGAAGACAATTACTACCCATGACCAGGGACACGCAACCAAGTCCAGAAGGTGTGTCCCGCAGCGAATAAGGGTGGAGCAGTTCTCTGGCAAATTGGGGGACGGGGGAGCACATGCCCACCCACTTCCCTCTCTCCCTTCATCTAGTGTTGCGTAGCCCATCTCTGTGCAAGGAAACAGCGTGTTGTCACAAACGGTCATCGGGGGTTGGAAGTCAGAATTTCTAACACTTGCTTCCAGATGTCCATACCTGGATAGAAAGATTTCAGCTAAGAATGACTTTGAATGGGTCCATTTTAATTTCAAGCCAAGATATGCTGTCATAGCAGATTACAAGAAATCTCAGGAGTATTTCCCAGTGATAGACTTCATTCTGGTTCCTCATAGTAGATGACTTGTGTGTGAGCATGAAATACCTGCCGCTTATTTCCCCTGGCCTGATGAAGCATCTCTGAGCAGAGAGACCACCTCGTATTTTCAAGACCAAGGGATTCATGCATCCAAAGTTCTCCTGAGGCAGGCAGTTTCAGGCTGACCCAGGACACTGGCCGGGAAAGCGCTTATGTGTATCCTTTTAAAGCTTAGCCCCATGAGGGCATCCCCTCCTTTGGGAACCTTCCTTGATTTCCCCCGGTCAAGGGGGTGAGGAGCTTACCTCTCCCGGAGGTGGTCACTTGGGCTTACTCGCTTTTAGACCATGAGCTCCTGGAGGGCAGGGAGGATGTGTTTTCATCTTGTTATTTTTTGTGTCTAACACAGTGCTGGGCACAGAGTTAGTGCTCAGGGTTTGTTGAATGAATAAATAACCACTCGTCGATTGATTAGTCTGGATTTGGGGGAATCCCTGACCCCCACCTGATTCTCTGTGCTTTGCCCTCATCTCCCCATTTCATTTTTTCACTTCCTGTTTCTCTTCTGCTCTTGACTGGCCTAAGTAATCTCTAATCACTGCCCTGTACCAAAGTGACTGCCACTTTCTATTTGAAACATCAGAAGGAAAGTTAGCGAGCTTACCAAGATTTCCATCGAAAGGAGTTTGGATCATCAAGAGATACGCTTTGGTTTTCTAGAGCCTGCCTGACTTGGAATAGTTCTGTCCTGATGACCTGCCTCGACGCTGTTCTTTGAAATGATTCAAAGGGGTCACAGGTGGGACATGAACTTGCACCTAAGGCTTTGGCTGCTGACTTGCTCACATCCCCAGAATGTAAATTAATCAGAAGTCTGACGTCTAAGCTTGATTCTTCTTCTTTGGCCTGGCCTAGGTCCCCACCTGTAAGATACTCTCGGTGGCCCGGGACTGGGGGAGAGGGGCACTTGGCAAAGGCTTCTTGGCACTAACTCCATTTTATTCTGAGAGCATGTTGAGAAGGCCTGTCCCAAATGCTAGCCTCTGGTTAAGGCCTTGATCAATGGGGAAGATAGTGAAGGGTTCCAGCAGCAGGGGCCTTGGCACTGTGACAAGCCCCTCCCTCCTTATGTCCCTGTATCCGTGACACCAGGAAGTACCAGTTCAGGACCCCAAGATAGATTCCCTCACCCACTTCTGCCTGTCAGGAGGGGGATGATGAAATTGATTCCCCCAAAACTTTTTCCTAGAGCTACTATATATTTCAATCCCTATTAATTAAAAAAAAAAGTGATTATAGAATATTTCAAGCATTCACCAAAGTAGAAAGAATAAGACGGTGAACCTTTTCCCCTCTGCAGCTTTAGCAGTGATCGAACTGCTCGTGTGTCACCTGTGACCCCAGGCCGCCTCTCCCACCTACCCTGGTGGTTTTGAAGCAGATCGCAGACCTCGGATCATTTTGTCCACAGATATTTTAGTAGAGAACTCTAAAAGAGACTCCGAAATTCTTGGAGGGTTTAGATGGATCGGTGCCGCTCCAGCCCCACCAGCCAGCCCGGCCCCAACGTGAGCTCCCCGGCCTCTGCTACACTTACTTCCCTCAGCTTCCACCTGCCCTTCCACCTCCCCGAACAGGCGTCTTCTTATTCCTGCATTATTGCCTTTCCACGGGATGTTTGTGTTCTAAACATCCCACAGGTGCCTGTGGTACTGAACGTGACGCAGGGATATAGAGTGAATCTCACCGAAAAGATATGTACAATGTACCTGACCTCTTTCAGAATCCATGCTCACCTGTGTTGTACGTGTGCATGTGATCGTATAAATCCGCCACCCCGTTTCCCTCAGGTCTCTACTCAGATGTCACCTTTTGAGTAAAGCTTCCTTTGCCAGGGTGTCTTGACCTCAGCCCTAGAGACATGGTGGGACGGATAATTCTGGTGGGACGGGTGGATAATTCTATGTCAGGAGGGGCTGTGCTGTACATTGGAGGGTGTATCACAGCCTCCCTGGTCTCGGCCCGCCACATGCCGGTAGCACCCTCCCCCCAGCTGTGACAATCAAAAACGTGTCTAAGAATTGCCAAATGTCCCCTGCGGGCAAAATCGTGCCAGAATGAGTACTATTGACTTAAATTTTAATTGGGAGAAATAAAATAGCACCACTTTTCATCCATCCACCCCTCCACCCACAATCTCCATCCCCCTTCCTCTTTCATGTTTCATTTTTCTCTTTGGCCCTTATGCCCGGCTAACAGACTAGATATTTTACATATTTATCCTGTTGATCGTCAGTCTCTCCATATCAGACTTTCAAGTGTCACACATCTGGGATTTTTATCTGCATCATTTGCAAGATACCCTCCTATGCTGTTTCCCCAGGGCCTAGACCACTGTCTGACCCATAGGAGGGGTCAGTAATTGTTTGTTGAATGAACAAGTGATCGTTTTATAACAATACTGCGAGACACGCACAGGAGGGAGAAGGCAGTCAGGGGCTTCCCCACAAGGAGCCACAGGTTGGGAGACATCCTTCCAAGGCAGCGTGCTGGGACCAGCTCCCTGGGGCTCAGGGCATGCTTCCCTCCCAACCAGTGGCCAGGGCCATGTGCCCAGGTGTCCAGAAGCCTGACAGGAAATGACGTCTGCCCGCCGCTGCTGGGCAGAGACAAAGGCAGCTTCCTAGGGGGTATGTTTGCTGACCACATTATGGCATGATGACAGCTAATCACGGGTCCATGACTGTCAAGCATGGGCAGGGGTGGCAATTAAAATACCGACTGATTTCATGGTCCTGGATGCCTTGAGAAGTTTGAAAGGTGTGGTTAGTGCAGTGTGGGTCTGATGGGGGGAAAAGAAAGAAAACAGGCGTTTCCAAGCAGAGCAATGGGGGGAAAAGACCAGAGGAGGGAGAGAGGGCTATGGGTGTGCAGGTCTGAGAGCTGAGCATTTCCAAGAGGAAACAAGCTGGAGCAAAAAAACGGGGGCAGAGGGACTTCCCTAGTGGTCCAGTGGTTAAGACTCTGCACTCCCAATGCAGGGGGTGCGGGTTCAATCCCTGGTTGGAGAACTAAGATCCCGCATGGCATGACCAAAAAATAAAATAAAATAAAATAATTTAAACAAACAGGGGGCAGGGACTGCACTGCAAATGCGGGGAAGAAAAGTTAGAATAATTGGGAAATAGAAGGATTGCAGTAAAGGGTAGAGTGAAACTGGTCAGTAAGCCAGAGCCCTAGTCATGAACCCAAGAAGAGAACAAGGTAAGACTCTTCCTTATCTTTCTCTGCCATAAACCTGCCTAGAGAACAGGAAGTAAATCAGCTCTCAAACCATGTGGGTAAAGAATCTGTTCTCTATTTATCAACTGAAGTGGGTAAAGCGTTCAAAACTGGACAGCTGAGGGCTTCCCTGGTGGTGCAGTGGGTGAGAGTCTGCCTGCCGATGCAGGGGATGCCGGTTCGTGCCCCGGTCCGGGAAGATCCCACATGCCGCGGAGCGGCTGGGCCCGTGAGCCATGGCCACTGAGCCTGCGCGTGTCCGGAGCCTGTGCTCCGCAACGGGAGAAGCCACAACAGTGAGAGGCCCGCGTACCGCAAAAAAACAAACCCCCGCCCCCCAGAATTGGACAGCTGAGCTGAGTTCAGAGTGAGATTCTGAATGTAGGCTTGGCCGGATGGAAGATGGTTCTGTAGGGGGCCTTTGAGAGGGGTTCCGAGGATGGCATGCGATCATTTTGCTGTTGGGCCAGTTCTGGCAAACAGAAATTTGTAGCTGTTAGTATTGTTATTGACTAAGGTGTGTAGTCAGAGCGGAGACCAGGTAGGTGAGGGCAGAGGCGGTATTTATAGACCCACAGGTCAAATGCCCACTCACACTTACCTGCCCTGCCCCAGGCTAAGATAGTCAAGGTTATGAAATTCCCTAGACGTAACAGTGGGTGTATGGATGCACTAAGTGTATGATTGTTACTGATCCGTCCCAAACACCACGGAGCCTTTCGGGGCCTTTCCTGAACACGCTCGTTGTGTTGGGAGTATTATTTATTTAGGGGTGAGCCAACCTCAGTTGGGGTGCCAGGCCCTATCAGATGGCAGAGCTGGCCACGTGCAGCTCCCAGTTATAAGTGAACTGTGCTCTCATAAGCACTGCCACCTTCTCCTGTTCGCTGAAGAACACCAGGCCCGGATGAGACACACGGAACCCTCCCGAGCAGGGGTAAGGGATGACTTCTCCCAGATGTGTGACCTCTGATGGGATGGGGTGGGGGGGATTCACTGGTGCAAATCACCCCAGAAATGTCCTCAGAGCAGATGCCCACACCATCCTCCTTACACCTCTGAGCCTTCCGGACATCCTTGGTGGCTTTTCACCTGCTGTCCCTCTTTCTGGAACCTTCTCCCACCATTCTGCCAGCCTCTGCAGGGCCCAGTCCTTTAGAGTCTGCCGATTGGAGGGTGGGAAATTATATGTGCATTTGTTTATAAAGGGCTAAAATATTTCTGGAAGAGATCACACAAACCGCAACTAAATCATTTGCTTTGGGGGAGGGGAGTTGGCTGGAGAGAGAGGGATGGGAGACTTCACTTTTATTGTTTCATAATTCACTTTTATTATACTTTTTGAATTTTGAACCAGGCGAGGGTTTATTCGAGCCTACATTGTGAGGGAGGCTTTTCACAACCTCGGCCCCAATATTTTCCCTTCGGAGCGCTAATGAGCAGCTTACAATTATTTTATGGATTCGTTTGATGTGGCCTTTCTTCTCTCCTCTAGAACTTGATCTCCACACAGCCAGGGCCCAGGTCAGCCTAGTTGTTTGGTATCTGGTACAGGCCTGGACACACAGCCTGACTTGATGGTTGGATACATTAAGAAGGAATGAACTAACTCAGGACATGCGGCTGGTGTATTGTGGTATTGAACTTGAATCTATAGCCACCAAGCTACCCACTTTAAACGCTGCTCCGGATGTCAAGGAGCTCACGGTTGTCCGTTGAGTTTAATGCTGAAATGCCCGAGGTGCCGGGCCCCCCAGTACAGGGCCTGGAACCTAGTAGGTGTGCAGGAGAGATCTGTTGAGTGTGTAAATGGATAACTTCATCTCCCCTCATTCTGAAGCGTTTCGGAGTCTCCCTCACCCATTCTGTTCCCAGGCCCCACTGAGGCTAGGGCGTTGTCTGTTACGGCAGTGAGCATGACTCTTATACCCCCTCATCCTCTCTTCCTACAGTGCCCTCCCCTCCCCTGCCCTCCCCCCGCAGCCAGCAGCCTCCCAGCAAACTCCTCCTCTATCTCAGCCTCCCCTCTTCTGCACAGCCTGCTCTAGCCCCCTGCTCATCCTTTCTCTCTTCATTTTTCTACTGGTGGACTGAGTACCTCACTCTACCCAAGGACAATCCCTGATTTAACATTTGGACATTTTTCTTTCCACACTTTTCTCCATGCACCTATTTATACTTAAAAGAAGACAGGAGTTTTAAAGAAATTTTATTGGAGTATAGTTGATTTACAATGTTGTGTTATTTTCAGGTGTACAGCAAAGTGAATCAGTTATACATATATCCACTCTTTTTTATTTTTATTTATTTATTTATTTTGCGGTATGCGGGCCTCTCACTGTTGTGGCCTCTCCTGTTGCGGAGCACAGGCTCCGGACGCACAGGCTCAGCGGCCATGGCTCACGCGCCCAGCCGCTCCGCGGCATGTGGGATCTTCCCAGACCGAGGCACGAACCCGTGTCCCCTGCATTGGCAGGCAGACTCTCAACCACTGCACCACCAGGGAAGCCCTATTTATTTTTTATATAGTAGTATGTATATATCAATCCCAATCTCCCAATTTACCCCTCCCTCCCCCTCTTTCCCCCTTGGTACCATAAGTTTGTTTTCTACATCTGTGACTCTATTTCTGTTTTGTAAATAACTTCATTTGTACTGTTTTTTTTAGATTCCACATATAAGCAATATCATATGATATTTGTCTTTCTCTGACTTACTTCACTCAGTATGACAATCTCTAGGTCCATCCATGGCATTTCATTCTTCTTATGGCTGAGTAATATTCCAGTGTATATATGTACCACATCTTCTTTATCTATTCCTCTGTCCATCACATTTAGGTTGCCCCTGGCTATTGTAAATAGTGCTGCAGTGAACGTTGGGGTGCATGTATCTTTTCGAATTACATTTTCTCTGTATATGTACATCCAGGAGTGGGATTGCAGGATGATATGATAGGTCTATTTTTAGTTTTTTAAGGAAGCTCCATACTGTTCTCCATAGTGGCTGTATCAATTTACATTCCCACCAACAGTGTAGGAAGGTTCCCTTTTCTCTACACCCTTTCCAGCACTTATTGTATGTCAACATTTTGATGCCTGGTGTGAGGTGATACCTCTTTATAGTTTTGATTTGCATTTCTCTAATAATTAGTGACGAACATCTTTTCATGTGCTTTTTGGCCATTTGTATGTCTTCTTCGGAGAAATGTCTATTTAGATCTCCCATTCATTTTTTGATTGGGGTGTTTGTTTTTTTCATATTAAGCTGCATGAGCTGTTTGTATATTTTGGAGATTAATCTCTTGTCAGTGTCTTTGGTTGCAGATCTTTTTCTCCCATTCTGTGACTTTTTGTTTTGTTTATGGTTTCCTTTGCTGTGCAAAAGCTTTTAAGTTTAATTAGGTCCCATTTGTTTATTTTTGTTTTTATTTTCATTAGTCTAGGAGGTGGGTCAAAAAAGATCTTTCTGTGATTTATGTCAGAGAGTGGTCTTCCTGTGTTTTCCTCTAAGAGTTTTATAGTATCCAGCCTTACATTTAGGTCTTTAATCGATTTTGAGTTTATTTTTGTGTATGGTGTTAGGCAGTGTTCTAATTTCATTCTTTTACATGTAGCTGTATAGTTTTCCCAGCACCACTTATTGAAGAGACTGTCTTTTCTGCATTGTATGTTTTTGCCTCCTTTGTCATAGATTAGTTGACCATAGGTGTGTGGGTTTATCTCTAGGCTTTCTACCCTGTTCCATTGATCTATATTTCTGTTTTTGTGCCAGTACCATATTGTCTTGATTACTGTAGCTTTGTCGTATAGTCTGAAGCCAGGGAGCCTGGTTCCTCCAGCTCCATTTTTCTTTCTCAAGATTGCTTTGGCTATTCAGGGTAAAAGAAGACAGGATTAATGCCCATCAACAAGAGAGCAGATAAACAAATCGTGCACTAGTCACACAATGGAATAACATCGTACACAGAAATAATAATAATAATAAAAGATCAGACTATTGACATGCCCAATAATATGGATGAATATTGAACATTAACAGAACAAAAGAAGACAGACACAAAAAAGACTGTACTCTGTGATTCCGTTACGTGAAGTTTATCTATGGGAATGAGAGTCAAAATAGTGTGTACCTTTGGATATGCACTGGGAAGGGGCACAAGAGAACTCTCTGGGGTGATGGAAATGTTTACAGTCTTGATCTGGGTGGTGATTATACAGATATACATATAGGTTAAAGTTCATTGAGCTGTACACTTAACTTTTGTATGTTCTGTTGTACTGAAACATGCTTCAGTTGGAGGGAATAGAAAAGAGAGTCTTGTGCTCTATGTGCTGCTCTGTTCCCTGACACATTCACCTCATTTGTTCAAGCATACTGACATTGTGTAGATCTGCGCTGTAATTTTAGTGGCTACATAGTATTCCATTGCATGGATTCATTTGTATCTTCAGACCAGTTTTGTTCCCGGGTAGAAAATCCTTCTGAAATGATGTAAGAGGAGAAGGAAAACCCAGTATCTTTGGCATCATCTTTGTGCTTCTCAGGGATATGGTTCTGCAGACAGGCCAGGAGAGCATGGCTGCTGTTCTGGGATCAAATTGTTCAGAATATTTTGGTTCATCAGGAACAACTTATAAAAATGAGCCAGGTTCATCAACATTAAAAACTTCTATTCTTCAAAGGAAAGTGAAAAAACAACCCACAGAATGGGAAAAAATATTTGCCAGTCATATATCTGATAAGGGACTTGTTTCCAGAATGTATAAAGAACTTTTATACCTCAATAGTAAAAAGACAACCCAATTTAAAAATGGGCAAAAGATTGGAATAGACGTTTCTCCAAAGAGGGTATACAAATGGCCAAAAAGCACATGAAAAGATGTTCAACATCATTAGGGAAATGAAATAGAAACCACAGTGAAATACCATTTCACACCCACTAGATGGCTAAAATCAAAAGGACAGACAATAACAAGTGTTGACATAATGTGGAGAAATTAGAACCTTCATACACTGCTGGTGGGAATGTAAAATGGTGCAGCTGCTTTAGAAAACAGTTTGGCAGTCACTCAAAATTTCAAACAGTTACTATATAATCTAGCAATTCTACTCATAGGTGTATACCTAAGAGAAATGAAAACATACATCCACACAAAAACTTGTACATGGATGTTCATAGCAGCATCGCAGAATTATTCAAAAACTGAATGTCCAAATGTCCATCAACACGAAATGGATAAATGAAATGTTGTGTATCTGTACTATGGAATATTATTCAACAGTAAAAGAGTGAAGCACTGATTCATGCTATAACATGGATGAACCTCAAAAACATTATACTAAATGAAAGAAGCAAGTCACAAAAAGCCACATATTATATGACTCCATTTATATGAAATGTCCCAAAGTAAGGGAGGCAGAAAGTATATTAAGGTTTGCCTGGGGCAGGGAGGGGCATGGGGAATGGGGAATGACTGCTAATGGGCATATTATTTCTTTTGAGGAAAGTGATCTGAAATTAGATTGTGGTGATGTTTCCACAACTCTGCACGTATACTAAAAACCACGGACCTGTACTTCAAATAAGTATATAGTTTGTAAATTATACCTCAAAAAAATGAGTGAGGCATTTGGCAAATATAAGGGGGAATTAATTATTTTTCATTGAATTACCTGGAAAACACTGAATGAGGTGATGATGATGGGGAGATAGTCAACAAAGACAGCATTAACTGGACCGCGGTTTGGCCAAGATGTGGCACGTTGTAGGGGGAGGGTCCCCACCGACAGCCTGAATCCTGGGCTTGTCCCTCCTTGCTGGCTGTTTGACCCTGGCCAAGTCATCCTACTCCTTGGATTTTGTTTTCTTCTTCATAAAATGGAAACCAGTGTTAGGGGAATGCCAGCTACTCTAACAGATGAGCCCATACATCACAGTGGTTGCACGTAGCAGAAGTTAATTTCTTACTCATGCCAAGTCATACTGCCCTCCAGCCGGTAGATGGGATGGGAGAGAGAGGGCGGATGACCAGGCCGGAAGTGACACACATCCTTCCACCCCATCCATTGGCCAGAACTCTGTCACACGACCCCAGCTAGATACAGGGGCCAGGAGATGCAGTCACCTCCCAGGAATGTCTCCACACTTTGAAAGGGGAGCCTGAACCTTGGTGGGCAGGCAGCTGGGCTGGGGGATGCAGGCGGGGAGTCTGGGAGTCAAGAGGCCATATCATTGTCCAGTGGGACCTTGAGTACAATCCCTGTGGTGAGTTGAAAGGCACACCATATGAACACAAAGTGCTGTAACCTTTATCATGAGTCACGAGCTGAGATGAAGTCCTTTCAGTTCTGCCAGGGTCAGGCCATCTGACCACCTTTCAGGAGATCTGCCAATCAAAGGGGAAGCATATTTTTACAGGAACACCTATGAACTCCCAAATCAAAAGACCGTAGCATTGCCTGCTTCCTCCACTTCATTCAGGTCGGAAGCTGAGGACTAGATTGTGACCATCCCACAAGGCTCTGCTGTCTCAGACGCTGATGGAGGCTTCTCCTCTGGCCTAGGCATGAGTTGGGTTTCACCAGGAGGTGGCTCACAGCTACGAAGAGGATTGTGCTGTGGGGCTGTTGCTATAGAGAAAATCTGACTATATTCAAACTCAAGTTCATTCAACCAGAATATTCCTTTTCCTCAAGGCTGGAGAATGTCACAGGGAGGCCCTCCCTCCCTCTGCCTACTTCAGGCTACTGGAAGGCCAATGTTCAAGAGGGCCGTGTCTGAGCATGAAAAGAATGCCTTATTCCTTCTGATCCCAGCCAGCTGCTCGAAATATGATTCACTGGAAATAAAAATGAGAAATCGATATGGTTGGAGCAATGGCAAACGGTTGCAGCCAGGAGGTCTGATTCACAGGTAGTGACTTTCTCCACTTTTCTACACTCACGCATGCCACAGTGCAGCCCTGTGTGTATTAGGGTTCTTCAGAGAAACAGAACCAACAGCATGTGTCTATGTATATAGATTTATTTTAAGGAATTGGGTCATGTGATCATGCAGGCTGGCAAGTCCAAAATCTCCATCAGGCTGGAGACCCACAGAAGAGTCGCAGTTCAAGTCCAAAGGCCATCTGTGGCAGAATCCCTTCTAACTTGGGGGAGCTCAGTTTTTGTTCTGGTCCAGGCCTTCAACTGATTGGATGAGGCCCACCCATGTTATGGAGGGCATTCTGCTTTCCTCAAAGTCTCCTGATTTAAATGTTGATCTCATTCAAAAAGAACCTTCACAGAAACATCCATAATGATGTGTGACTACATATCTGGGTGCATGGCCCAGGCAAGTTGACCCATAAAGTTAACCATCACACCGGGTTTATCACAAACGTGCTCACAGAAGTGGTGGGCTGGCCTGCAAAGTGCATGGATGCCAGGAAGCTTGGGTGTGAATCTTCCCTCCTGAATTTTCTAGGGAGGTAACTGTAACCTCTCCGAGCCTCTGTGGTCTTGTAAAAATACCGGCCGTTTATTGAGCCCCTTCTCTGACCAAGGAGAGTGGATTCATGATTCTCCCCAGGTTTAAAGCCAGGGCATTTAGGGGACTGGCCCAGGGTTGGCTTATACAACTGCGTGGTGAGGAGAGGAACCCGGAATCCAGGTCTGACCCCGCCCCCACTGGCTGGTGCTCAGTCAGTAACAGGTTTTTCTTCAAAAGGCCCCTTCGGGGATGGTGGTGTTCAGTCTGGACTTGGAGAGTCTAAGGCCATAATGACGATGGTGACAACCTTCTTACTGGTGTTTGCCGTGCCGGCCACTTGTCTACGCTCTTCCCAGACACTCAGTTCAGTCCTCATGACAACCCCATGAGGTGGGAGTGGCGATGATCCCCAGCTTTCCATCCTGCCACCCAGAGGACCAGCCATGTGGCCTGCGGCATGTTCCCTGACTCCCTAAGCCCAACTTCCTCAACCAGAAAATGGTGAGAAGATCTGGAAAATAGCCCCTACCTTGAATTTAGTAAGATTGGATAAGATAGTATCTCTTAAGTACGTGTAGCAGAGTGCCCGCGTGGCACACAGCAAGCGCTCGAGAAACACTTTTCTTTTTCTTAATTTATTTATTTTAATTTATTTATTTTTGGCTGCTTTGGGTCTCCGTTGCTGCGCGCGGGCTTTCTCTAGTTGCGGCGAGCGGGGGCTACTCTTCGTTGCAGTGCACGGGCTTCTCATTGCAGTGGCTTCTCTTGTTGCGGCGCCCAGGCTCTAGGCGCACGGGCTTCAGTAGTTGTGGCTCACGGGCTCTAGAGCACAGGCTCAGTAGCTGTGGCGCATGGGCTTAGTTGCTCTGCGGCATGTGGGATCTTCCCGGACCAGAGATTGAACCCGTGTCCCCTGCATTGGCAGGCAGATTCTTAACCACTGCGCCACCAGGGAAGCCCCAAGAAACGGTTTTCTATTTTTATTAGGCATTTAATAAATGCCAAGTGGATATCTCTTGGCTGACTCTGCTTGCTCTAGATCAGTTTTCAGGTCGTAGCTTGCTGAGCTGTCCTCCCGTCACTGGAACGTACTTGTCTTTTGTGGAGGGAGATAGGGTTGCTCTTCTGGTAAGCAGAACAGCTGCGGAAAGGCTAAGTATTCAGTAGCCAGGCTAAGAACTGGGTTAACCACAGGGCAGATGCAGGGCCCTGAGAAAATGTCAACTTCAAGAGAGTCACCAGAGCCGGCTCTGCGATTGGCTTTAATGCTTCAACAGGTGATGACACTTGACTGCTGATGCCCTGCGCGAGGTGGGGAGACACGTGGAGAGTTCAGATTGATTTCCCGGGACGTTTGGGAATGCAGGTGGGGATGCTGGCTGAGTCTCAGCACCTGTCATCCAGGCTTTGGATGCTGGCTCTCCTGGGCCCTGAGCCGAGCTGCTGCTCGGAGGAGGAATTCCTAGGAAAGGCATCTGGAGAAGGAGCTACTTGCAGGTTGTCAGGATTCATTCCTTATCAGAACGAAGTTGACGGATGCTTTAGGAGGCCTGGGAGTGAGAGGATGGTGATGGCTTCCAGGTTCTCGCTGTGGATGGGAGACGGGCTGTGGAGATCCCCGTGTTACCTGGGGGGATGGGGGAGCCAGCACACCTGCAGGCAGCCTAAGGTGGACAGGGGCGGAAGAGCCACCTGCCCAACAGCAGTTATGTGCTTTGCTGGGCCCACTGCAGAGGCACAGGTCTCAAGACCCTGGTGACTCTCAAACTGGAGAGTGAAAGGGGGAGCTGTTAATTACATTCCATGCACATTGTCCACGGATTCCGTATTTGCACTTCGCCTACTCGCTAACTTTATTTGTAGCCCCCAAATCAATACTTGTGGTGCTTTCACGGTCATTTGCAGACACGCACAGAGTGGCAAAAAATTTGAGTATGTAACGCACATGTTCCAGCTGAGATGGAACAAAGCATCAGTCTGTCTTCTTGTTTCAGTTCTCGTGCTATCAACAAGTGTCCTTTCGAGGTCTAGTTAGTGCCAAATTTTTAGCATTTTTCTGCTTTTCGCTGGTGATCTCATTGTTTAAAATGCCCCACACACATCGTGCTAAAATTCAAGAAGGCTGTGATGTACCTTAAAGAGAAAATACACGCATTAGATGAGCTCTGTTCAGGCGTGAGTTATAGCACTATTGGCGCTGAGTCCCATTTTTTTTAATAAATTCATTTATTTATTATTAATTTTTGGCTGCTTTGAGTATTCGTCATTGTGCACGGGCTTCCTCTAGTTGCAATGAGCGAGGGCTACTTACTCTTCGTTGTGGTGCACGGGCTTCTTATTGCAGTGGCCTCTCTTTGGTGCCGAGCATGGGCTCTAGGCACACAGGCTTCAGTAGTTGTGGCACACGGGCTCAGCAGTTGTGGCTCGCTGGCTCTAGAGCCCAGGCTCAGTAGTTGTGGCGCACGGGCTTAGTTACTCTGCAGCATGTGGGATCTTCTCAGACCAGGGCTTGAACCCAGTGTCCACTGTGTTGGCAGGTGGATTCCCAACCACTGCGCCACCAGAGAAGTCCCCTGAGTCCAGTGTTAAGGAGTCAACAGTATATATTAAGTAAGGTGTCTTTAGACAGAAACACACATAAAACAAGGTATGTATTGATCGGTTGACAAGAATGTGGCCAGAGGTTCTCAGGAACCCAAACCCGTGTTTCCCAAGGAGCAATAATTCAGTACTTGCTAATTCAGTGTTCGTGGTGACTTTCTAGAATGTAACTACTGTGAATAATGAGAATCAACTGTATTACCTTTGGTCAATAGGAATAAACTGGGTCATATAGGCACTTAAGACCTAATGCAAAGCCACGCCTTCAGGAAGCCTCCTCTGGTTTCTCCAGCCTCTGAAGATCTTTCTCCTACCCTGTCTCACCCCACAGTATGTATTATTTACCACTGATTTTTTTTTTTTTTTTTGTACACGGGCCTCTCACTGTTGTGGCCTCTCCCGTTGCGGAGCACAGGCTTCGGACGCACAGGCTCAGCGGCCATGGCTCACGGGCCCAGCCGCTCCGCGGCATGTGGGATCTTCCCGGACCGGGGCACGAACCCGTGTCCCCTGCATCGGCAGGCGGACTCTCAACCACTGCGCCACCAGGGAAGCCCTTTACCACTGATTTGACACGTGACATTGACTGCAAGATATTAGTCATTTTTCCCACACATTTATCTTACAGAATGACAATGGCACGAGCTTCTTGAAAGCCGGGAATGCGTCTGTTACAATTCTTTGGGCACCGCTCATAGTAGAGTGTGTTTGAGTCTTTCTGCAGATATTTGATTCATTAATTTGATTTGCATGTTGGATTCATCCTCTTAATGAGCAAATAATTGCAAGATTGATGGAAGGAAGGGAGGGAGGGAGGGAGGAAGGGAGGAAGGAAGGATGGATGGATGTGCTTACTGAATGCCAGGCACCCACGGGAGGCAGTAATGATGAGAAAGTCACAAGACAAAGAATCCCGGGTGCTGCAGTTGTGGGGAACAGAGAGGAGGTGGCTCCCCATCCTAAGATGGGTAGGGTGGACGTCCAGAGGAATTTCATGAGTAGGTGGAGAAAGGCAGGAAGGGTGTTCCATGCGGCGTGAACAGCATGTGCAAAGGCCCAGAGGCACGGTGGGCAGGTGTGTTAGGGAGCTACAAGACGTGCAGCAGCAAGGGGAGAACGGGAGTGAGGAGAGGGGAGGACAGGCAGGTGGGCCGGGCCCCCGCGGCCTCGCATCTACGCACTGAGGAGGTCTGAGTTAGGAAGGTCCTTTGGGGGGTTAAGCACTTAGGCGGTTGCGGTTAGACGCGATGCTCTGGTCCTTAATTAGCTCAGGAGCACATGCACATAATTCAGGACAGGTATCCACCCTGTGCCGGCTGGTGGGGTCAGAGGACTAAGGTGTCCCAGGGGCTCAGGGAGCTCACGCCCAGGTAGGGGAGACACAGACAAGTCAACTCCTTTCCCAGCCCCACCGGCTGGGTGTAAAAACAGGATCCCCAAGCAGGTCAAGATGGTGTTTTTCTGTCCTGCTCCCAGCAGCTCTGTGGGAACCGCGGCCCGGCCCTGCCCTCTCGCTTCCTCCCAGATGGTTCTTGAAACCCCAGGAGGGTCTGGGCAGAGGTGGGGGTGGGGCATCCTCCTGTGTTGTGTGAAGGACCCTCTCTGGCACCCGCCGGGCTGGTCCATGCTGCCCTTCCTCCCTGCTCTGAGGTCAGGCCTGGGGTGGGGGCAGCTGGTGGATGGCCAGGGCCCAGCCAGCGTCCAGCCAGCATCAGAGCTCTCCGCTTTGTCCTGTGTCACAGCCACACATGGTCACCTCCCTCCATTCTGCCCTCTGGGGGGGGGGCTGTCCGGCTCCCACTCCTTTCCCAGCCCTGGGGGGCCAGCTGCTCATGCCTCCAGGTCCAGGAGCAATCCCTGAACAAACACACACACACACACACACCACAGACACACCACAGACACACACACCACACAGACACACACACCACACAGACACACCACAGACACAGACACACCACAGACAAGACACACCACAGATACAAACACACCACACAGACACACAAACACAACACAGACACACAGACACACCACAGACACACAAACACAACACAGACACACCACAGACACACAGACACACCACAGATACAAACACACCACACAGACACACACACACCACAGACACCACACACCACAGACACACACCACAGACTTACACCACACAGACATACACACACCACACAGATACAGACACATACACTCACAGACACACACCACACGGACACACAAACACAACACAGACACACCACAGACACACACACCACACAGACACACACACCACAGACACACACACCACACGGACACACACACCACAGACACACCACAGACACACAGACACACCACAGATACAAACACACCACACAGACACACACACACCACAGACACCACACACCACAGACACACACCACACAGATACACAGACACAGACACACACACCACAGACACACAGACACACACCACACAGACACAGACGCACACCACAGACACACAGACACACACACACCACACAGACACACACAAACACACAGACACACACACCACAGACACAAACACACCACACAGACACACCACAGACATACACCACAGACATACAGCACACAGACACACACACACCACACAGACACACAGATACCACACAGACACACACACACACACACACCACAGACACACAGACACACCACAGACACACAGACACACCACACAGATACACAGACACACACCACAGACACACACACCACACACACACACCACACATACACACCACATTCAAGTACACATACTATATACAAACATCCACATACATCACATAGCCTACACTACCTTTACACAGCCAACATACCACACCCGCTACTCACACATGCGCACCACATGTACTACACACAGCAGACACACAAAAATACCCACGCACGGCCTAGCCCCTCCAAACACACCACACGTGCTATACACACCATACACATACACAAATATGTATATTTACACATGTATATACACAAACACACACACACCATACACACGCACACCACCTCCCCCACACCACATGCTACACACACATCCTACACAAATACACACGCTCTACACAAACATCCATACACATCACATACCCCACACACACCTGTATGCACAGCACACATACCACACACACTACATACTGATACACACCCCATACACGTACACCACACACCCCTTACACACATCATACGCCCGTACACACACACACCCTTACACCACACACATACACATGTACCAGACCCACACGCGCGCACACGCATACACGAGTGCGGTGCTGCCTGAGGCTGCAGGGCCAGCCCCCTACGCTCCCTGTCTCCTCAGAGGCGTTGCCTCCCAGCGCTGTGTTTTCCGTCTCTTGGAGCCTTTATTACAGGCCCCTTGGCCTGAGGCTCCCTGCCAGCGCCTCTTAACATCAGGCACACCCCACGGGGCGGGCACCTGCCCCACCGCCGGACTTGAGCTCACCCCATCCCTCCCCACTGGGCTCTTTGGGGGCGTCCAGTGAACCACGCACACTTCATTCCCTCTTCTCTGGGGATGAGCCCACACCTGGAAGCTTCTTCGTCCCAGTACGTAGAGACCCGGCTGGCTTTTCCCACCAGCCCTTCAGCTTAGAGCAGTCTGTTCAGGAAAGATGGAAATGTGTCACCTCCTGTTGGAACACTGTTGTCAAGGAAACAACAGGCTTCCTTGAAGGACTAGCAAAGGACAGAGAAACTTCTGCAGCTCGTGGGGCAGTGTGACTGTTAGAACAGAAAACATAGCTACCATTGCAGGCGTGCCCATGATGCGGTGGCCATGAGTGCCTGCTTTTCCCTTCTTAGCAGAGCACGCCCTGCACCCTGGGGCCACAGGTGTTGCTTTAGTAATTGCACAGGTGGGAAGAATGAATGTCAAGGCCTCCGTTTGTTAGTGCTGTGTAACAGAGTACCACAGGCTGGTGCTTTAAGACCAGAAATGTATTTTCCTACATTTCTGGGGACCAGAAATCCAAGATCAAGGTGCCGTGAGCGTTGGTTCCTTCTGAGATCCGTGAAGGACGGCTCTGTTCCAGGCCCCGCTCCTTGCGTTGTAGACCGCCGTCTTCTCCCTGTGTCTTCACGTGGTCTTCCCCTGGGTGTGTGTGAGGACACCAGTCCTATTGGATTAGGACCCACCCTAATGACCTCATTTTAACTTAATTATCTCTGTAAAGACCCCATCTCTAAATACAGTCAGCTCTGATATCCTGAGGGGCTAGGAATTCAACATACGAATTTCTGAGGGGACACAGTTCAGCCCGTCACAGAGACGTTAAGCAAATGACCCTTGACCACACAGCCGGCTGGTGGAGCTAAGAGAGAAACCAACATCTCCCAGCGGCAAAGGCCATGCAGGGCCAGAGCAGAACCCAACAGCAGTCTTCTTGGAGGGGGCTGTCTCCCTTGCTCTGTGGGGACTGCTGCGGTTGAGGGGACTTGATGAGAAAGGATGCAGCAGAGCAGAACTTTTCCATCCCTGCTGATGCCTTTATGTCCTTAACTCCGGAGATGCCCTGCATTCCAACCAGAAGGACCCATAGGGTCAGGCATGGAGCCTGTTCCTTCTGTTGCACGTACCCAACAAATTCTAGTTCTGAAACTCCAGCAAGCGCCCAAGCCTCGTTTCTTCGTTGGTGAGGTGGTGATCATAACACCTGCTTCTTAGGACTCCTGGTAGCAAGTGACAGAAACCTGACTGGAACTAACCTAAGCCCAAAAGGGAAGGAATCTGCTTTTAGATTTCAAGAAAGAGGAACCAAAGAAGCCACTGGCAGGGTCGGGGGGAGGCTGAGCCCCAGGAGTCAAGGAATCCAGGACTCAAACATCACCAATTGTTTTGCTCCTCTCTGCATTTCGACTAAGTCTCTCTTATGCCCTAGACCAGCTTTCTCCACCAAGTGGGAAATGTGGTCTCCATGAGCCCCCAAGTTCAAATATCATGGCTTCTCATGGGAGGGACATCTCTGATGCCCTCTGGACTCCCAAGTCCAAAGCTCCCAGGGAAGTAGCTCATTGGCTCCGCTGGGCTCCCGTGGCCTTTAAGTCAATCTGACTGTGACCAGGGAGGGGCAGGGTCCTGAGACGTGGCAGGGTCAGAGCACAGTAGCTCCACACTCCTTATAACCATGTGGCAGGGGCAGGGGAGCAAGTGGGCAGTCTCCCAAAGAGTTTGAACACACCATCGCTGAGAAAATTCAAGGAGATGCTGACTGCCTGACTCTAGTTAGCTCCCTTCTACTCCACCCACCCATGAGGTAATGCCAGTTAATTGGAAGAGATTAATCTGGATTAATGAGGTGTAAACACTTAAGCACAGAGTTACTCTATTAGCAAAACATTTTCGGTGGCTCCTGCTAGGTCTTTGTCAATGGATAGACACCTTATTGATAGACACCTTATTGACAGTTGGCATCCTTCACATCCAAGAGAATGACTTGGAATCTACTACTTGTGGAAGATAAAGAGGGAGGAGAGAATAAAAACAGGAACAAATAGCTCCTCGTCTAGACACAGCTGGCAGCGGGTCCTCGACAGCTGTTTCACTGGATGAACAAAGTATAAATCCTCTGTTTTACTCTGGCCTCTGCCTTGGTTTACTTCTCAAATCTAATTCGCAAACACTGCAACCGGGATGAAAGATCACACATTCTAATTCAAGGAATCCATAGGAATAATGGCCTCATTGTATATTTGGTCCAAAGGAACCGCTTGGGTGGCATTCAAGGCTCTCTCACCGAGTGTCCCCCCCCACCCCCGTTTTTGCCCCACTTCTCCCTGCCAAGGAGCTGGGGGCTGACAGGTCTCAGAACCTACCCTTTGTTATTGGTCACGCTCCAGCCTTCTCCGTCCCTCTGCAGGGAATGCCTCCCCCCCAACCTCCCTCTCTGCTGACCTTGGACCTTCAAGTTCCTGCTCCAACTCCACCCCACACGGGAAGTTCCTGAGCGGAGGCTCCATCCACCACAAGAGCCCTTCTCCGAGCACTGAGTTTCCCCGTACCTGTGTGCCTGGCAGGGTGCTGACCAGGCCCATGTATTCAGCAGTTTTTCTCTCCTGCCAACACAGACACACACTGTGCGTCCAGTGCATTGCTCAGTTTCATTTTTAAATGAATAAATGAAGGAACGTCTAGCCAGGAGCCACCTGGTCATTTCAGCGTCTTGAATGAACATTTAAGAGATGGTTGGGGGCTTCCCTGGTGGCACAGTGGTTGAGAGTCCGCCTGCCGATGCAGGGGACACGGGTTCATGCCCCGGTCCAGGAAGATCCCACATGCCGTGGAGCGGCTGGGCCCGTGAGCCATGGCTTCTGAGCCTGCGCGTCCGGAGCCTGTGCTCCACAATGGGAGAGGCCACAACAGTGAGAGGTCTGCATAACACACACACACACAAAAGAGATGGTTGGGAAGAGAGGTGTTGGGACCTCACTGGGTACCCAGCCAGCGCGCAGGGCAGATGCCCTCCCAGGGGCATGACAGGTGGGGGTTACTCTAGGTGGCTGGCCTTTCCTAGGAAGCAACGAGCTCATAAAGAAATCATTTTCTAAGTGTTAAGCCCGGCAATTCTCTGTTGAATCACAAAGCGACTGGCTGGTTGCAGTTTCTTCAGGCAAGATTCACTGTCTCTGACAACACCAGGAGAGAGTTCCTTCCCACTAAACACTCACGAGCCTGATCAGATTGTGTTCTTTTGTCAGTCGAATTGGGTTAAAATGATGTAGGGAGCTCCATGAAGTCCTTCCTGATCTGGCAACTCACAACCTGGAAAGGTAGGCGCTGTGCGTCTCATTTTACAGATGTGGAAACTGAGGTGCCCATGAGATTGCATCTGAAACGCGCTCCACTTAGTTGTTTCCAGTTTGGGTGGTTGGGGGTCCCAGTGGACATGAAACTCAGGAGGGTTGGTGTCGGGGAAGTTGTCTGGAATTCACCCTCATTTCTGACACTAACTGCAAAGTTCGAGGGGTTCCCCAAACCACCCTCAGGTTTGATAATGCATTAGAAAGACACAGAGCTCACTGAAAGCGGTTCTACTCACGTTACCCTCCTGGCACTGATGTGTGACAGTACACACAGACATCACCCACTAGGGAAGCTCGTGTGAGCTTCGGTCCCCAGGGTTTTTACTGGGCCTTCGTTAAGTAGGCATGATCGATCCATCGATTGATTGATTGATTGGTGGCCCACATGGTTGCACTCAGTCTCCAGGCCCACTGGTACTATGTGACCCACAGCCCCCATCCCAGGTCACACTGTTGGTCTCTCTGGCGTGGTCAGCCCCTGCCCTAAACAAGGACACTCCTGCTGGATGGCGTAGGTCACCTCCCAGAAGCCAAGGGCAAAGGCTAGTCCTCTCTTTGGCCAAAGTCAGATTCTGTGCTGCTCAGAAGTGCTGGCAGGAACCAGCTTTGACTGGCCTGATGGCTGTAAACGTGCTCACCCTATCACAGGGCTGGGGCTGTCCCATCTGCCGTTACTGCCATGTGTCAAGTTCTAAGCATTCTGTAAACACCTGCTCTCACTGCATCCTCATGCCAACCCCACGGTGCTTTAGACTGTCCCCCCACTTTACAGATGGGGACAGTGAGGGGAGGCACTTTGCCCAGCAGTGCAGGGCTGGCACGTGGTGGAATCAGAATGCCTCGGACCTTTACTGTTGCTGCGTTCATTTTTAAACTTTTTAAAAACATGAGTAAGTTGCCGCCCGACTTCAAATGGCCTGCTCAGCACCCGTCCGGTGCTCCTTTGGTAATTTCCAACTCCTTGGAGAAGGAAGGACCACCCTGAGTGCAGTGGTCTTGGGGCCAGACTCAGCCAGAGCTGGGAGGAAGAGACACAAAGCCATAAAGCAGCCGGGAGGGAAGTTATTTTTCAATCAAGTTGGGCTTTGCCTGCTAATCCTTCCCCTCTGCAGGGGCCGAGGGCAGAAAACTCTCCTCTGCGTGGAGACTCCAAGGTCTGGCCCCGGCCCTTGGACCTGAGTTTAGAACCTGGCCTGCAGCTTTGAGAATAAGCAAAAGTAAAGGAATGCCTCAGAAAACCACCAGGCCCGGAAGAGTTCCAACTGCTCCTTATGAAAGAAGCAATTGAAGGGAGGGAGGAGGGGACCCCTCATCAACAAAGACCCAACAATTCTCTCTGTGACACCGCTCGCCCTAGAATTAAGAGCACGTTTGCTCAAGACATTTAGAATTCCTTTTCTTCCCTCCTGTCTGGTCCTGAACACAAAATTCCCTCACCTCTGAGCCTCAGTTTCCTCATCTGTAAAATGGAGATATTAATACCCACCTCACAAGTGCCCAGCACAGAGCCCAGAACTCAATAAATATAGGGTCCTAGTTTTCACAGTTGAGGCTTAGAGAGGATCTTTGTGATTTTAACGCCAGGATGTCAAGTCCTTGTTCTGTAATAAATGAGTTCTATTTATAAAATGGAAGACATTCTGGGTCGGACACATAGGGAACAAATGTGTTTAGAAGAGTGCAAAGACCACTTGACCGGGAGATGAGTCTCTTTTACTACATCTCTGATTTTATAGGGTCGGTCAGTGAGAATAGAGGATTCACTTTAACAGCCAGAGTGATTGGACCCCATCCACAAAACAAACATCAAGGGGCAGAGGCACCAAGGTTTTCCAGAACACAAGATGGCGGGTGGTGGTTTTATCGTCATCACCTGAGAACTAAGAACACGGACATTGCCTTTGGCCCTTCAGTGTTCTCCCACTCCTCTCCCCCACCCCCACGTGGGATGGCTGTGTGCAATCACCAAATGCATATACCACATGGGAAATAAAAAGGGCCTCAGGAAATCCAGAGGTTAGAGAGGGTGATGTTTGGTTCCAGGTGGTCTCTCTGGCGTGGTCAGCCCCTGCCCTAAACAAGGACACTCCTGCTGGATGGCGTAGGTCACCTCCCAGAAGCCAAGGGCAAAGGCTAGTCCAGATTTCCTGTATTGTTAAGAAGCAGCCCTCTCCTAATACCTTTCAAGATCTCATAGTCTTTGCCACCTTTTCGAACACCTTCCCAACCTCCCTGCTGCTTCTCCAGCCCACCCCGACACACGCAGACATTGGCTATCATCTCTGAGGATTTTGTCCCATGCCCCCTGCTATGGTGTTCAGAGGCCCCAAGCGATATACAGTATTCCTGAGCCTTTGCTTATGCCTTAATGTATTGCAGTCATTCGTTCTTTGCACCCTGCGGTTAGAGACAGGCTTCCTGGCTTCGCGAGGTGACCTCCCATAGGGTTAATCTGCAGGGTTTTAGAACCTGGATGACACATCCCTAGCTCTTCACAACTTGGAAGTGTTTCTCATTTCTCACTCGGATTCAGCAGCCACCATTTACTGAAGTTGGATGATTTTTTTGAACAGAACGTAGATGTTAGGGGGAAACATAAAGGAGAGAGAAGACGTCATGGAAAACCTGGTGCCTATAACGTGGCCCTTGAGCCATCCTATCTTGAAACATTTTCCTCTGGCTTCGTGAGCGAATGAACGTGAAAGAGTTTTGCTATAGAAATGTAAGGACCACGGGCGCTTATGCATAATTGTGCGTATTACTGAAGTATTAACAGCACCCCGAAACCTGGGACTAGCGTAACTATCCGACAATAGGGATATGGTTGAGTAAGCTTTGAAGGGTTTACGTTGGGTTTATCACGTCATACAAGAGGATGTGTATTGTGTCATTTAAGATCGTGTTGAGCTGCAAGTAACAAAAACCCAACTTACAGTGACTTCAGATAGGATTTATTTCTCTGAAGCCTGGAGATAAGTAGCTTGGGGCCAGTTCTGGGGCCCAGTAGAGCCATCATGGAGCCAGCTGCTGCTTTTCACTGCTCAGTCATTCCTAGAAGTGGCTGTTATGTTTTCTAGCTTCATAGTTTCATGACTGGAAACCAGAGGGTTAAAGGCAAAGTAAACCTCAGCCTTTTCTGCTCCCCTTTACAGGGCACTCCTGGAAACCCCACCCCCTAACTTCCTCTTCCACTTCATTGGCCAAGCTTTGTCACATGACTCCCCCGGACTGCAAGGGAGGCTGGGAAGTGATCATTTTTAAACTAGGCAGATTGCTGGCTCAAAATCAGCATTCCGTTAGTTGAGAAGAAGGGAAGGACGAATGTCGGGGCGGCAACCAGCGGTTGCCACAGGCCGCTCCCTTAGCTACCCACCATCCATACATACCTTTTTCCTTCTCAGAACTCATATGAATGTTCCATATCAGAACATTCCCAAGGAAAAGTCAGAAAATTTCACTCTGAGCCAGGCCTCAAAATCCAGGACCATGAAGGGCTCTACCAGTTGCCTATCAGGTTTGAAAGTTGTCTGTCTGGTTCCTTGTACCTATAAACTAAAAGACAAGTTATTTGCCCCCTCTCCCAACACAGCCAAGACACAGTGATGGAGAAGGGGCAAGATTGATGACAGTAATAATAATAACGACAATGATAATGATAACTATTACTACTACCATTCAGGAAAGGTGAGAAAAGATACGGAACAGGCAAACAGCAGCGCCCACCCCCACCGAATCCCACGTGGCATGTATAATATGGTCGAAATTATGTTCAAACAAGCAAGCAAAAATAAAAAGCATGTAGAGGAAGAATGGAAGGAAATAAGCTTGCCTTGGAATAATTGAATCCATGTGACTTTTTTTTTTCCATTGTATTTTCTGATTTTTTTGTGTGTTTTAGGTATCTACTGATTTTACAAACAAAATTCTTTCGTCAGCTCTGGCATTTGGAAACATTTCCCCCAGTGGTATTAAGGTCAAAAGATGAAAAAAGATTGCACTAGGCACAGGGTTGGGTACATAGCACATTTTTTAAAGTAAAGCTTAAAATTTCTATCACATGTATGCACATCATTTAAAAAATTAAATATATTTTAATTTATTAAATTTTAATAAATAATAATTTTATAATAATAAAATTAATAAAATTTAATTAAATTTAATAATAAGATTAAATTAATAAAAATTAATTTATTAAATTAATTTATTACAAGATAAGCTTGTAATAAAAGTTGCAGTCTCCTTCCCTAGCTGTCTGCACTTTCAGGCCCGCTTCTACCGGGAAGCCCTTTTATAGGTTTTAGACTTTTGAAGATAGGGTTCTTCCTGGGTAGAAGTTGTGGTTTAGTGTGGGGGAACTGACAAAATGTATGAAATCGCTAATAGCACAGCCTCGGAAAGTAGGCATCCCTCTGCAGAGGGACCCGCCAAGGTGGCACACGGCGTGGCAGGAGGTGGTAGTGACCTAAATTGGAAGGACTTAGAATAGTCCTGCTAATGAGCTCCGCCCTGGTGTACTGCGAAGTCTGGGAGTGGTGGTGGCGTCCGGTGTCCCGGTCAGGGTTGAGATCGGGAGGCAGTGTGCCCAGCAGGCTGGGTTTGACACAGGCTCTGGGGCCAGGCCTGGGTATGACACCCGGCTCTGGGTGGCCACACTCATCCCTGCCTCGGTTAGTGCATCTGTAAAATGGGAATCAGGAATGTTCAAGTTAAGGACTGTTTGTTGTTGTTTTTTTTTTTAACATTTATTGATGTATTTAAATTCCCTATTTCTTCTTGCCCTGATTTTGGCATTTTATAATTTGCTAAGAATTTATTTCAGTTATGTTTTTGAACTTCCAGAATACAATTATTTTATCTTCATAACAGTGTGTTTGAATCTGGATCCAAATAAGGGCCGTACATTGCAATCCGAGGGTGTCCGTTGAGCCTTTCTTAATCTTTCGGTGTCCCTTCATCTCTTTGAATTTGCAGTTTGCTTGTTGAAGAAATTATGCTTTTAACTGCAACCAGCAGAAACTCACAAGAGCATGATTAAGCTTAAAAGCTGCCTTTGCTTTAAGAAAAGTACAGGAAAAGAAAAAAAGTACAGGGATCCCACTGAATCCAAAGGCCAGGGCGTGTGTAGCAGGGCCTCGAGAATAGGCCAGAACAGAGCTCTCCTTTGTACACACTTTCTCCTTCTCTGTCTTTCCCACCCCATCTCTCATCGCTGTGTCTCTCTTTCTTCCTGATTGATCTGTTTGCTCTCCAGTCCGAGTGGCAGCAGATGGCCCCTGTGCCGCTTGCTCCGTTCAAGGGACCAGTCAGATGGACGCTGGAATCAGACCCAGTCTGATTCCCAAGAAGGAGCTCAGGCTCCAGTGGTCGTGTCGTTGACTTTCAGGGTCCCACTGCCTTTACCACCTGGATCAACGACCAGGGAGGGGCATCCCCGTACCAGGGGGTGCCCTGCAGGGCACTCCGGCGTGCACACCATCATGACAGTACCCGTCCCATAGGGTCACGGATCAGAGGAAAGAGATGAGCCATGTGTAGCGCAGGGCACACAGTGAGCCCAAAAAATGTGGCAGCTTTAGCAACGAAAAGCAGACACCAAAAACTCTTAGGAATCATGAAGGTTAGTTCACGCACAGTGGCACGGCGCCCCTTTTCTTCCCGAGGGGCAGCTAGACGCAGTATCTTAATTGGCTGTTCATTTAAGCCAAGTGCCGAGATGCCTGGGCCAGGTGGTGGTCCTTTTGCAGTCAGGCTTGTTCTCTTGATACCTGAACCTGGGAGAAATCCAGATCCAGCTCTCACTGATAGAGCCATGGTGATCTGTTCCACCAGAGACAGATGGTTGTAAGCCCCTCAGGCCGGCGCACCACAGAGTTGGTCCCCATACTGATTCCTGGGTATCTTCATCCGGGCTTTCTTGGTTCAGTCCTATAGATTCCACCTGAGACTTGGCTCACTGGAACAGCCTGAGCGATTCTGTGAGCAGGAACTGCAGGTACAAAAAGGGAGAAGACCTAGTTTGTGTTCCTAGAGCCACACTGGTGAAGTTAGATGGACAGATTGGAGGTCAGGGTCGCAGCTGGGAAGTGAGTGATCCAGGCTGTGTCAGGATGAGCATGGTGGTTTTGGAGGCCAGATGCAATGAGTGCCGTGGTAGGTGAGTTTTCCATTGATTGATTGATTCAACAAGCATCTCTACTTATACACCAGGCATGGGTGGGGTGAAGGGTAACAACCATGTACAAGACACTTTGTTTACTTATGGATTTACTCATTCACATGTCTGTTCATTCATTTATTATACTCTCTTTTTTTTTTTTTTTTTTTTTTGCGGTATGCGGGGCTCTCACTGTTGTGGCCTCTCCCGTTGCGGAGCACAGGCTCCGGACGCACAGGCTCAGCGGCCATGGCTCACGGGCCCAGCCGCTCCGCGGCATGTGGGATCTTCCCGGACCGGGGCACGAACCCGTGTCCCCTGCATCAGCAGGTGGACTCTCAACCACTGTGCCACCAGGGAAGCCCATATACTCTCCTTACTTTTTTTTTTTTTTTTTTTCGGTACGCGGGCCTCTCACTGTTGTGGCCTCTCCCATTGCGGAGCACAGGCTCCAGACGCGCAGGCTCAGCGGGCCTAGCCTCTAGGCAGCATGTGGGATCTTCCCGGACCGGGGCACGAACCCGCGTCCCCTGCATCTGCAGGCGGACTCTCAACCACTGCGCCACCAGGGAAGCCCTACTCTCCTTTCTTGAGCAAAAACATTTAAGGTAGTTTACCTGATCCATAAAACAAAGCTTAAAAGTTTATAAACAAAAGAATCTGTATCAAATTCAGTTGGCCCTCAATATCTGTGGATTCTGCGTCCGTGGATTCAGATAACAAATATTCCAAAAAACATTTCCAGAAAGTTTCAAAAAGCAAAACTTGAATTTGCCACGGGGACAACTATTTACGTAGCACTTACATTGTATTAGGTCTCATAAGTAATTTAGAGATGATTTAAAGTATATGGGAGGATGTGTGTCGATTATATGCAAATACTGCAGTGTTTTATATAAGGGACTTGAGCATCCACGGATTTTGTTATCTGTGGGGGTCCTGGAGTCAGTCCCCTGCAGATAACAAGGTATGACTGTAATATTTTTGTAAAAATTGAGGTCCAGGGGAAAGTTAGTATCCAGATATGTGGGCCACAGTTCCGCTCATTGGTTAAACTTGGCCTTCAAGTTTAACGAAGAATTTCCTGACGGCAAAGTGAAAAAGGAAACTGAACTCGTTATGAGATTCCTCCAAAGAGGAATATTTGCAGTGACCCCTGTTCCTTTGTATAAGAACCTGTTCAAGAATGTTAGTGATGCGGTTATGTCCCATCTTTTTGTGAATTAGTGTGTTTCCGTCTCCTACATAAATATATGGATTCATTTTCAAGTAAAAATTCACCCCTAACCAACCTGTTACAAGAACTAGTTTTCATAGCATATCTAGTTGGAGGAATTACAGTAGTTATCAGGAGAGGTAGCAAAACCTCCTTCCAGCTCACCAGATTTTCCAACAGCCTGAAAAAACATTTACCAGGGCTTTCTAGCCAGAATCTCAGAGTATCTGTGTGTTTTTAGTTTTCCTCTAAAACGTTAAGATTTGAAGAGCTGGAAATGTTTGGTATTCCATCCCACTGTTGGTCAGCTCTGATGGTCTAGCTTCCTGATATCAAACTGAAACCTGTCATCCTCTAGCTCCTAACTTGTACCCACTGCACTTTCTCCTTTTCCATAAGACAAGCTTTGAGATCATGGAAGCCTGATTTTGGAGAGGTACTGAGTGCCTCATCCTGGGACGCATTCAAGTAGACCCTGGACGACTGCCTCGATGGCAGTGTTGGATGAGAAGCTACCCTACGTATTTAGTGGCCTCTCCAGCCAGAACACTGAACTGCCGAGTACTCTGATGGGCAGAATAATTCTGGGTTCCTTGCGGTGCCAAGAAAATGGGTGAGGGAGATTACTCTCCTTGGACAAGGTTTAATCTGCTAAGAAATTTTGCCTACGGGTAGCCCCGTTTGATTTTTTTTTTTTAAGCCTGTTTCCATTTAAACTTTACAAAAGAAGAAGGAAAAAAAATAATGATTGTGTGGGGTTGTTTTCCTTCTCCATGTTTGCTCCCTTGGATTCTTGAGACAAAGTGGGTATTTAGCAGGGAATGAGGAGAGAGAGGCTAGGTGATAGGACTTGGTTTGAAAAAGGCTGGCTGCTGAAGAAGGAAAATAAGGACAAGAATCACTTACAAGTCTGGTTGCCCAAATGTGATTTTTCTCACAGTTTTGGTGATGGAAGGAGAAAATCCAAGTGGATTTCTCTGACTTGCAGGGACCAAATACTCAGTTTTTCTGCTGCTCTTATTTCCCATACACCTTCTGCTCCATCCACCCCACCACTGCTGTTTGCTTTTCTTATAACAGTAAACAGAATGCAAACAACCCCCTGCTCCTGAAGCCCCAAACTGACTTTTAAAAGTTGGGCCGTGAAGGGTATGGCCACCAGCAAAGTCTACAATGGCTGATTAAATCAAGCAATGGGGCTTGTGAAGTCTAGAGCAGGGCTTGGCAAGCTGCGGCCCACCACCTGTTCTTACAAATAAAGTTTTATTGGAACACACCATGCTCGTTTGGGTATACCTTGGCTGCTTTCTACCACCACTGCAGAGTTGGCTAGTTGCCAGAGACCACATGGCCTGCAAAGTCTAAAACATTTACTATCTGGCCCTTGACAAAAAAAATTTGCCAACCCCTGGCTGAGAGCAGTGGTTCTCAGCCCTGGCTCAGTGTCAGGATCACCTGGGGAGCTTTAAAAATGCAGATACCTGGGCCCCATCCTCAGGGATTCGGATTCAATTAGTCTGGAATGGAGCCCAGGCATCTCTGATTTTTTTTAAAGATTCCCCAGGTGACTGTGAGGGTTGAGCATCACGGGTCTAGTCTCAGTGGGTTTTGTAGGATTACCGAACTGGAATTTGCCATTCTACAGGGTTCTACCCAGTGGCAATGGTCTGCCCTTGACCTCAGTGTGAGTGCAGTCCTTGAGGTCTGAACCATTATGGCTGTGGCATAAGGGAGACCTTGCAATGACAAAATCCCTCCAGTGACCCTGGGAGCTAAAGGTCCCTGAAGAAGGTTGAAGGTGACCCACATTACCTTGAGGGGTGTGTGTGTGTGTGTGTGTGTGTGTGTGTGTGTGTGTGTGCGTGTCACTTTTCGTTGGCAGTTTAAGGTTGTAAATGGGAATTTTCAGGGTTTGTTCTGTCCCTGGCATTTAAAGCAAATATTAACCACCTCGAGTTACGCTGTCTTGGTCTCCCACGTGGCTCCCAGGGCCTTCTGCCCCTCCCAGCAGCTGTCCCCTCCTTCCTGCTCTCCAGGACACAGTGCTGTGTGTACTGCTTAGAATGGCCAACTCATCCCAGTTTGCCTGGGACTTTCCCAGTTTTAGCACTGGAGGCCCTGTGTCCTGGGATCCCCCTCAACCCAGGGCAAACCAGGGCAGTTGGTCACCCTAATTCTAGAGAATCTCGCAGCTGATTGGCCTTTGCATGTACATAAAAACATTGGTATTTGAAGGGTGAGTGTGGGGCTTTATTAAAAATGTAAATCAAGGTCATGCAGCTGAGTGTTTTAATCTCCTTTTTAAAAAAGAGCTGAACCCAAGAAGTCAAGCGAACGCTTATTAGGTCTGTTTAAGCTCTGTTCGGGGACAAAACACCAGGTCAGCCTGTATTCTGCCGAGCTCACCTGGGTGTGAAACCGATTCTTTGTGAAGGTTCTTCAATAAGATGTTTGTTCTGAAGGGTTCCACCAGCCCAGCAAGGTGCCGTGGAGAGGGTACTGGCTCACCAGGCTAGACTCTTCCCTCGGCTGTACAGCCAAGCACCGGAACAGGTCACTGCCCCTCTCTGACACTCAGTTTCCCCATCTGCACCGGAAGCACCATCGCTCACCTGTTGAGGTTGCCGTGAGGATTCAGTGGCGGAGTATTTCTCCCTGTGCCTGGAAGAGGCTGCAGAAATGTTGACTTTTCCCTTCTCCCCTTCCTCTCGTGCACAGGGGAGGCTGGTTCTCACTTAAGGCAGGTACAAGCCTGGTTGTCCAGCTGCTATAATAACAATCCCCAAAGGACTCTGGCTTAACTCAGTGAAGGTGTATCTCTCACTCACTCAACAGTCCCACAGTGGTATTCCTCATGGGGTGGCACTACTGGGGGGATTTGGGAGTCCAGACTCCTTCCCTGCTATGGCTCGGTCCTCCTCTACATCCTTGGCACAAGGCATGAAGCATTGGCCTGGCCTCGTCTGAAAGTGGCATGCTTGGCTGGAACGCAGCCATGAGGCCCCCACCACCTGCAAGGGAGGCTGGGAAATGTAGTTTGGCTATGTGCCCATGAGAAAAAGGAAACAGGGTTTGGCAAACACAAGGGAGTCTCCGTCACAGGAAGTGTGGCTGCCTAATTCAGTGGCTGTGAGGACCCAGTGGAGACGTCCCCCATGAATGAACATCTCTCTGTATTTCCAAAGCGGGAGTCTACAAGAAAGTTGTGATCAGTTTTACCCAGAAAAGGGGTCTGGCTTCAGATGAGCTTGGTTGAGACCAAGTGAAACACGTCTCTATTGCAGGACTTATCAGAGCCTTAAAAATACTGCTCATAAATATCCATGAGAGGAAACAGAGGATGCACTATTTCCCAGCTTTATTGGGTTCCTCTTTTGAAAGGCCTCTTAGAACTAGTCCTCTGCAGGATGTGGTTTGGAAAACACAGTTTTAGAAGTTACTCAAGTTAGTATTCAGAAGCCAGGATACTTTCCCGAAAATACTGGTATTAGAAAAAAGAAAATCATCAAAATCTGTGGTCCACAAGGGAGAGTTCAGTCCCCCAGGAATCACGGTCTCCATAGTATGGGAAGAGAATATGTTTCTATCTTGCTTCCCTTCCTTCCTTCTCTCCCTCCTCCCCTCCCTCTCTCCATCCTTCCTTGTGGGACCTGGCAAAGGAAGCCCATGAGGACGGGGTCCACATTCTTATTTTCCATGGTTGAATGTAAGCGTCAACCCATTTGCTTCCTGGATGGGTGTGTGAATGATCTGTCCGACACCACTTAACTCTCCGTCTCCGTTTCAACTGGCTGCATCCGGGCAGTCTGCCTGACTTGGTCATGTCACCTGGTCTGCCCATCTGGGTGGATGTTAAAATCCCTTTTCCCAACCTTGGTTTTTTTTTGGGCGGGGCGGGGGGGGAATTTTATTTTATTTTATTTTATTTATTTATTTAACATCTTTATTGGAGTATAATTGCTTTACAATGGTGTGTTAGTTTCTGCTTTATAACAAAGTGAATCAGTTATACATATACATATGTTCCCAAATCTCCTGCCTCTTGCGTCTCCTGCCCTCCCACCCTCCCTATCCCACCCCTCCAGCCGGTCACAAAGCACCAAGCTGATCTCCCTGTGCTATGCGGCTGCTTCCCACTAGCTATCTACCTTACGTTTGGTAGTCCAACCTTGGTTTTTATGGCTGGCTGGCTGGCGTCATCTGTCATAAATCAGGGTGGACCGAGGTTGAGCACTGAGGTTAGACAGTATCACTCACAGAAAAAACTAGAGTGGGTTTATTTTTTTATGTTAGTCACAGGCACCCGCCCTGTATATATATACATATAACTTAAAAGTTAATTTGGTGTGAAATTGGGACTAGCTCTTTGGAGCCCTGGGGTATGTGTTTGAGAGCAGCTAAGAAGCAGGGGCATGGCGGGGCAGGACGTGGTATGTTAATTGGTGGCCTCTGGGACCTGTGAGAGAATTGGATTTAAGTCCCCAGTTCGAATAAGCTTGGCAGTTTTATTGCAGTCTCCCCAGGTGCATACTGGGGAGACCACCGGTTTGCACCGGCTGGAGCCCGGACTCACTCTTGGTCCTGAGGCCCATCGGCGCATCCCCAGTCCCACAAGGGACAAAGGAGAGAAGGCAGCAGAGGAACTAGAAAGGGGGAGAGGGCCCTGGCAGCTCTGCCTGCCACTTCCCTGCACACCGACTGGTAGGAGTTGCATGCTCGTTGGCCTGTGGTCCCAAGGAGGGTTTTGCATTTTATTACCAAAGTCTCAATAAAAGGGACTTGGGTCAGAGCAAACATTGGGGGAGGAAAAAACAAAGGAAATTAAATGCAAAATCACCACTGGTGCAAACCACTCGGAGGCCTTGGCTTTTAATACCGCCAGAGCCGATGGTGGGAAGTAGCCCCTGGAGTCAGAACCGAAGGCTGCTGGCCTGGTATTCCTGAAGCCTGGCTCCCCTCCTGCTGAAAAAGAAATTGCTGGTTAATTTGTTTCTGAGTTTTATTTCTCAAATGAACCAGCATGGGGCCATGTAATGAGGTTGTTCTGGGAGGTGTTGAAAGATGGGGAAAGGAGTGAAACCACGAGGTGGGGGACCCGCCCTCTTCGGGGGGCGGCCGCGGGCGCCTGGGGGTCCAGCAGTGCCAAGGGCTGGGCCGGGGCAGGCATGCAGGGGCACCCCCGAGGGCTAGCTTCTTTGTGTGCTGTCTGTGGGGCGGCGGGTGCCCTTGATCCTGGGTTAAAGATCCCCGGTTGATGGAAAGAGCTGGCACAGCTGAAGCGAGCCAAGGGGGACACTTGGAATGAGTCGGGGTCTGAGCCATGGAGAAAAAGAAGGATATTTGGCAAGAAGGATAGTGGCTTTCCCAGCTAGTGGAGGAGGTCAGCTCAGACCCAGAACGGGAAAGTGTATGTGAGTGTCTCAGGACGTCGCTCGTATAAGGTGGGGCAAGAGGTTTGTAGACCAGGATGCTATCGGAGGAACCCCTTGAGACTGTCATCATCGGGGGCTGTGGCTTCCGCTGGAGCCGAGATGGCCCTCTGTACAGACCCGGGCTTCTGGCGAACAAGGCCTGGGGCGCAGGAGCCTACGCGTGCCAGGGTCCTGCCCTCACACAAAACAGGAGTAAAGCTTGAAAAGTACGGGGCCTCCTGCCACCCTGCCTCCTGGATAGAGAGGGCTGAGTGGGGGACTTCGGTGACCATTCCACAGGGGACAGGGAGGGCCCACCAAGCTGTCACCAGGGTAGCCATGCCCCATCCTACAGAAAGCTGTCAGTAGGGCCCACGTATGGGTCTCTGGAATGCTATGAATTGTGAGAAGAAACAAGTCTGTTTACTGAGGTCCTCTGTGTGTCCGACACACACACACACACACACACACACACACACACACACACAGGCATCATCATCTCATTTGGTAGGGGAAGGCGTTGTCTCTATTACACAGAAAAGAAACTCAACTTCAGAGAAGTTCAGCTTGTCAGAGGTTAGTGATAACAGCTACAGCTGCGTTTGTTCAGCACATGCGCTGTGCCCGGCTCTGGGCGAGGGCTTTGAGCTCCTGGAGGTGAGGCCACAGCTCGCCCCAGCCGCCTCCCTCCCGCCCGGGCAGTGCCCCTGCAGCTGGAAACAGGTGTCCCAGCTGCCGCAGCTGGACGGACGTCGAAGGATAAGCCTTGCCTGCGGGATTCTGCTCTGCGGTCCTCCAAGGCGAGCTCTGCTTCATCTCTCGGGAGTATCAGAGCAGCTGCGTGAATCTAGTGACTTAAAGCATTATCAGGAAGAGCATTTTTGACAAAGCAGGAAAGAAATTTTTGTTGCCAGCGCCAATAAGCAATACTGTAGCCAACCCGGGAGCCCTATCCGTGTCTCCATCTCAGGGTGAGGGGTGGCACTGTGGGCCTGGCTCCAGAATGCCGGCCCTTTCTGCTCCACCAGGTGACGTCCCATTGCCATCTCTACTCTGCCCGAAGATGACCAAGGAACCGTGCCACTTGTCTCTTCCCAGGAAGACCCAGGTTCTTCAACTGTGTACTGTCATAACCCCCGAGCTGGTTCAATTCAGATTCCCAGGCCCCAGCCCCAGAGAGTGTGACCCAGTAGGTCTTGGCCGAGGTCGAGGAATTAGCATTTTAACTGTCACCCCAGAAGCCCAGAAGCTTGATATTAGGGATCCATGGGCAATGCTTTGACGAATACTGAGTCTTTAGGTGATGACGTTGTAGTTGTGTACATGCGCACCCACGTGCATTAACTCTGAACCTGTGTATGTGTGTTCGCGCGTGTGTGTGTGTAGTTCTAGGAGAATGGTCATTAAAATGGCAATACTGGTGATCTCTGAGTGTAATGATTTCACGAGATTTGAGATATATTTCTCTATGCTTTTCTTTCTTCCTTTCTTTCTTTCCCCACTCCGTGCAGCTTGTGGGATCTTAGTTTCCCAGCCAGTGATCAAACCTGGGTCACAGCAGTGAAAGTGCCAAGTCCTAACCACTGGACCACCAGGGAATTCCCTCTCTGTGCTTTTCTATATTTTAATTTTTTATGATGAGCATATTATTTTCATCAACAGATAAAGCCATCAAGGCTTTCCCATGGGCGGGGAAGAGCAGACTATTATAGAGGAAATATTATATAGGAAGTAGGTTTGAGGGAAATGTGGACCTATGGAAAGACAGCCACAAATGTAAATGAGTCTTTTTTTTTTTTTGTGGTACGCGGGCCTCTCACTGTTGTGGCCTCTCCCATTGCGGAGCACAGGCTCCGGACGCGCAGGCTCAGCGGCCATGGCTCACGGGCCCAGCCGCTCTGCGGCATGTGGGATCCTCCTGGACCGGGGTACGAACCCCTGTCCCCTGCATCGGCAGGCGGACTCTCAACCACTGCGCCACCAGGGAAGCCCCTAAATGAGTCTATTTTAACTCCCAGAGCTAGTATCCCTTTTTCTGTGGCTTCCAACCCCTGAGCCTGATACTGAGAAGGAAGGAATGTCACACCTCCTGTTTTCAAATTGGCTGTTCTAGGCAAAGGCGGGGCCAAAGTCATGCCTTGGAATTTGGGAGGGTGGAGTTGAGCCAGAAGGCTGGGCCGCCCCTTCTGTGCGTCCCTGGCGTCCCGGGCCTGGCAGCCCCTCCCCGCCTCCACCCGACCTGGTGCTCGAGCACCCTGGCCGGCCAGGCAGAGCTGGGATGGTGATTTTACAGCGCTGTTATTACTCCGTTGTTGCCCAGTAAACCCACACCAGGCCCCACAAACACTCCTCACGAAGGCCAGACCCTTCCTGAGAAATGGTTTCCTACACCTTTACAACGTGATAGGTGCCGTGGACAAAAGGGGCCGTTGGGTTTATGGAGGCTATATAAAGTTTATAGAGTCTTGGCAGGGCCAGAAGTAGAAAAGGCCTGTGGGATGGGGGTGGGTATTTGGAAATGCAGAAGACCGGGAAAGGGCAGCCAACGTTTGTGTGGAGACACCAGATAAAATACCCCAAGGGCATGCGGTGTGGCATGGGGCTGGGGGAAAGGTGGCCCTTCCGGAACAGCTGTTGGGAATGCCTTTCTGGCGGATCCCTTTTGATCTTCACAGCATTCCTGTGAGGGAGGCACGGTTATCCCCATCCTGCAGAGGGGAGACTGAGGCAAAGGTATTTTGAAAGTTCTGACTTTCACCAAGGTCAGCTCATGGTCTAATGGTGTGTGGCTCCCAGGTGGGCCTTCTGGGGCAGGCTAAATTCTCGCATTCTCTCTCCTGTGTATTGAGCGGCGTGTCCTAGTTTCAGGGACAGAAAATATGGTCTGCGTACCCTATTTCTGTTTGGGACTCATCTGCTATTTGTGACCTAGTCTCACAGTCCCCTGGTGTCTTCGGTCATCACCTTGCCCTCCTATGGCTCCACTGTGTTCTTGAAGCTGATTTGTGCCCGGATTCACCCACTGGCCTTGGCTGGAATGGAAGTGAAGCCACCCAGAGGTTGGCTGTGTATCAGGCCAGGGCTAAAATGCTGTCTTTGCCTTTCAGGATCCCTCCGTGTCCCAATTCTATGGGGGGGGGATCATCTCAGGGCCCCCAGAGGAGTCCCCCGTGGAGTCTGAAATCACCTCCTCCCGTCCCATCAGCTCTTGAAATTTCTAATCCATTTCTCCCTGTCTCTGTGCCTTGCGGCATCCGTGTTTTCTCTTCATTTCTCCTTGTTTCTGTGCCTTGCGGCATCCGTGTTTTCTCTCTCCTACTGGCTGTCAATTCTTGGAGTGCAAGATTCCATGAATGCTTAATTCTTCATTTCTGATTTTGCCCACAGGGTTGGGCATAGTTCCCAGCAAGTAGTAATCATTGAGTAAGTATCAGCTGGGAGGCCGGCTGAATGGATGAATGGATGGATGGATGGATGGATGGATGGATGGATGGATGGATGGAATAATGAGTGGGTGGATGGGTGGATGGACTAACGGGTGGATGGATGGATGGATAGATGGATGGATGGAAGGACTAATGGGTGGGTGGATGGGTGAGTGGATGGACAGGTAGGTGGCTCAGTGGGCAGATAGATGAGGCATATGTAGACTAACAGACACCCACTTCCTCATTTATACCCACTTCCTCATTTGCACCCTTCTGCACAGTTAAACTAACAGCCTACGCCTGGTTCTCTTAGGCTTTCACTGAATGCACTTTTGTTTCAGGAGACAGACTTTGCTCTCTCTGAAGCCATATGGAGAAACCAGTCTGAGTGTTTGAATGTGTGTGTAAATACTTTACAATCCCCATAAACTTGTTTAAAGACAGGTTGGGGGTGAAGATATAAACTGGGGCAGCCTTTTGGGAGGGCAGTCTGGAAGTCGCTATTAAATTTTCAAATGTGCCCACTGCTAAGACCCAGCGGTTCCGCTTGTCGTCGTCAGGCGTAAGAACTATAGTCACACGTTTGTGCACAGAGACTCACATGCCAGGTTGCCTGTGCCAGGGTGCTGGCTACTGCACTGCTCCATACAGTAAAAAACCAGGAATAGCCCATGTCCATCAACAGCGGGACAGACCTAAACTATGGGAAGACCCACACTATGGAAAAAGCTGCAGAGGCAGAAAGGTCTCCCATCTTCTGGGAAGTCCTGGAACTCTGTAACTCATGGCCCTCAGCACATGCCCCCCTTCCTGGCCTCGCTTCCATCAGCTTCTTTTCCTTCCTCCCTCCTCCCGCCTCCCATGAGAAACAGTTCACTAGAATGAGCTCTTTCATCCTTATGCCTACTAGCCAGTGACCTTCCCTGACGGAAAAAGAGGAAAATGAGAGAGAAGCAGTTATGTGCATAATTAGTCTGCTGGCTCTTCAGTTAAAAAGATTGAAAGGCACAATATTAAAATTCGATTTATGGGCACCACTATCTACCTAATAATGAGGCTGGGAGGAAGAAAAGAACCACAGTCGCTAGAGAAAACCATAGCCTTTTTTTCTCGGCCAAGAGATAAATTGCCTCTCGTTTTCTTATTGCTAAAGAAATATGAAATGGTTTTAGGCATATGTGATATGTTCTTCCAATATGTTGAAATCCAGAACTTAGTAATTTAGGAGTCCTGTGGCTCCGACATTTCCAGGAAGCTTCCTGAGAGGTGTAGCGTCTTGAGCTGCAGGGGCTGCTACTGTGGTCCCTGGGGGCGCCCAGACCCAGGCACTGGCACCACCGCCTATCACGGAAACTCCCTCCGGGTCCCCAGGTGCCAAGCCAGCTGATGCCACAGAGCCCAGGAGCGAATGGGGAAAGCACAGACTCTAGTTCCAAGTCCTAATTTTGTGGCTTATTAGCTGTTTGATCCTCAGTTTCCTCATCTGTAACATAGGAACAATACCCTTACTAATTGCGTGTCGCTGGGCAAGTGCCCCGGTTTTCCCATCTTGAAGGTCCCTCCCTGCGAGGGTTGTAGGAAGGATTAAATCAGTGAATGCGTGTGAAGTGCTCAGATGTGTACCTGCCCACATAGCGGCTGTTCGGTAAATATTTTTTAAATCATTATCATTACAACTGCAGATGCCTTTGTCGTAATTTTTGGAAGAGATGGAATTCAAACCCAAGCCTTCCACTTCCAGGGAGCTGGCTGATGAGGGGCAGACAGACAGATGCTCAGCTCTGTCTCTCTCCAACTGATGTCCGGGGCAAGTCAGGGTACCTCTCTGAGCCCCATTTTGTTCATCTATAAAATACTAGTTTCTGCTTCGCAGGTGGTATTGTCAGGATTAGAGATTATTGGAGACAAAGTGTCCAGGACACAATTAGTGCTGGGTAGATAGATGGCAATAACTCTTGAAAAGGAAAGACCTTTCCTCCTAAGAAACCTGTTTGGGAAGTTATGTCCTGTGGGAGAAGGGGTCTGTGTCTGGTTGGCGTCTTCCCTGCTCACTGGGGCTCTGCAGAACTCTCCCCTCCTGGGGCGCACAAAGTATTCCCTGGCTCTAAAAATAATTGCTACAAAGAAAAAAAGAATGAGCAGCTATTGTGCCAGGAACCCTGCTGAGCCTGACCTGCAGGATCGCAGGTCAGTCTTACGGCAACCCGGAAGTAGGCTGTCACCCATGCATCTTCATGGGGAAGATCAGATATGGGGATAGGCGACTGGCCCAAGGACACAAAGCTGGGAGGTGACCAGGTTAAGAGTCCAAGCCAGGACTGTCAAATTCTTTCCACCACGCATTCAAGAGCCCCCTCCCAATTCCTAATCACTGACCTCCCCTCCTTTCCTCCATCGTAGCTCCTCTGACCCACACTACCGCCAGGCAGGTGTGTGACACCATCACCTCGTGCTTTAAATTTGTATCTTCCCACCAGTGCTTCTTATGCTGGAGAGTCAAATGTCCAAATGCTCACGTTAGCTTGTGCATAAGATTTTGTTCTGTGTGTCTGAATTCGTGGGTCTTTAATCTATTTAAGATGCTCAGGGTTGGGCTGGAGAAAATGGATTCTAGGTGCTCCCCAGGCCCTTGCCAGCCTCCTTCTGGGAAGGTCTCCATCCCTATATGGGACCTCCGGGGCTCCCCATCCTACAGAGATTCTGTAGACTCTCCCCTTGGGAAGAGGGGGGTGGGATTTTGCATGTATTTCTTTGCACCCGGCTAATGGCACTTCTTTGTTTTCAGTTGAGAGGGAGAATGTGCAGAAGCGGACTTTTACTCGATGGATAAATCTCCATCTGGAGAAGGTAAGCAGGGCACTCGGCTTGCTGTTAAGTGATGGATTCCTCCATAACGGAGTGCACAGTTCAGCAGAGCGGGGGTGAGGGTGCTCAGTGTTTCTGTTGTGTTGTTGTTTTTCATTCATTCATTTAAACATCTGTTGAGTGCATTCTCATTGCCTAGCGTCAGGCTCAGTGCTGGGAACATGAAGGTAAGTAAGACATGGGGTTCTGACCTCCTGGGGTTATCAGTCTAGCTGGGGAAGGAGAGGGTCCATCTTTAAATAGGAATCGCTGAGCAAAAGTTAGGAAACATTCACTGTTGAACAACCCAAACAGGGGGCTGAGGGGATCTCGACCTCTAGTCTGGGGTGGTCAGGGAGGCTCTCGTGAAGACCCATTTGTAGGTATTTGCGTTGATTCAAGCAAAAACTCCTCGCACTTTTTAACCGAGCCAGATTCCCTGGTTCATCACGTAATGCTGCTGTTGGTCAAAGATATTATCTGCTTGTTTGGGTGCATCGAGCACACATCTCCTTTAATCCTCAAGACAGCCCTCCTTACCCTGCACCCCATCCTGTTACGAATGAGGAAACAGAAGCCTGGAGACATTGAATCGCTTCTCTGCAATCCCACGACCGAGAAGAGAAAGCTCTTCCTGTGGCTTCTCCTGCATATTCCACTTCGTGACCCCTCTTCTCCCCTTTTTCTTTTTTTGCTAATATACTCTGGCCAGGCAACATTGAAGCGCATTTTGTCTGCCGGCTTCTCAGGCACACAAACCCTAAAACAAAAGCAGCTGAACCAGACACAAGGATGAGCAGCAGAGAAGGGGCGGGATGTGAAATGGATAAACAGCTCGGAGGAGAAATCCGAACCCTCCTCCCTCCTCACCACTAGGTTAGCCCCCCCCACCCCCCACAGAGAACATTCTAATTGCCCGGGGCTGGGGGAGGAGAGATTATTTTTCTTATTATAAGAAAGCTGGTTTATCAGGATTCATTTTACTCACTTCACATCTTCTTAAATTCCACTATCTCGTTCTCCAAATAGACCCAGCCAGTAGTCTCGTGTCTTTCAAAGCTGGTGGTATTTAAATATCCTACTTCAGTGAGTTTAATACCTATATTTTCTCCTCTCCTCTCCTCTTAAAAGGCACAAGAGTAATATTAACTGCCCTTAGAGTTAACCCCAAAGAAAGGATCTTAGAGGAAATCACTGAAATGATTAGAAAGCAGAGAAAATAAATGTGGTTTTTTAGGAAGTGGAGCTCTTGACCAAAATTTTAATTCACGTAGCTTAAACTTTAGGCCTATAATATTTCCCGAGCAGACGCTTGACCACCCTCACTTCTATTCCCCACCTGTAGAACGGGTTCCGCTCGACCCAGGAGGCTCCTGAACTCTTCAGGGCAAAGTCTCTCTATACCGTGGATGAAGCGCGATAAATCACTTGCCGGTTGTTTTGACTCTTGGTGCATTTTCGGCACTGCTCACCCAGTGAAGTGTTATTTTTGGAAAAAAAGGAAAACCGTTCCCCAAATCTGAGTTCACTGAACTCCTAAATTAATGCCTGATGTGTATCAGGGTAGCTGGAAATTCCTCCTGGCAGACGGAGTTCAGTGTATTTCTTTCTTTCTTTCTTTTAAAAATAAACACAGAAAAGTACAGAGGGTAATAGAGCAAATACCCTCACAGTCACTCACCCCCACCCCCACCCCGGAACGAACCTCTGTTAGCATTGATCGCATCCAGAATTTTCTCCGTGGCCGTGCTTCTGCTTCCTTTTTCGGGGCAGGTGGGTAGCACCCACTCTACGGATAAATCAGATAGCACCTGAAACTGATTCGTAATAAACAGGGCAAAATTCACAGCCGTGTTTCCAACCTTGAGACTTTCAAGAACAACTTTTCATGTAAGGGAAACCCAGGAACTCCTTGGGGAAGTGGGCTTAACTGCAATTTGAAGGCTGTCAGAAATATTTACGGGGTCTCTGGCTTCTGGAAAAATTCCTTAATTTACCCAAGGAGTTAGATCACGAAGAAACCCCTGGCGGTGCTGTTTACTCGGCCATACCAATCTCATGAAGCCCATGGAACGTCTGGGGCCCCGAGGAGTGTTTTCACTGGAGTGGGTTCAGTTTCTCCTCCTGCCATCTTGCAGATGGATGCCGGCCAAGGCCCCGCTCCCTGCTGCTGGGCTGAGGCTCTTACAGACACTGTCAATGGAAATTATTCTCCAGGTTCAGCTCAAAAGCAAGGTTTGGCCACGGTCGGGGCTGCTAACGGGAAATTTTGTGAGTTCATCTATCAGGGGCTGTTTTGTTCCGGTCTTGCGTTTCTGCCCCGCGTTAACAGGAATAACATTTCCGTAAGAGTCTCGGTAACCTGATACCGTCATGCTCCGTGTGGAATGTTCCTGCAGAGCAGTGGGGAGTTGGCAAAGAAAATAATTTGCCTTTGGGTTCAAAGTCGCTGTTGCCCTTGAAGCAGAGCTCTTTTCTGTGCACCTGTGGGTGGAATTGCCCAGTATTTTGACTAACTGGGAGTCAGGGGGCTCGTGTAAGAGGTAAGGAAATGCCACCTCCCGAATAAAAAAAGAAAACGTGGGCCCTCCAAGGCTTTCACGGGGAGGAGGCCTTCCCGGAGGAAAGGGTGCCTGGGCCACAGCTCCAAGATTTCCCTGGCTCTCTGATGGGTGACAGGCGCCATACCTGTCCCCCAATTAATCCGGTCTCCTGTGGGAACACCCCCCCTTCGTCATCCCCAAGAGCAGTAAGTGTTCTAATGCTTCCAAATGCCCCAATACCAGAAAGTAAATAGAATTTATGCTGGGGGTGGTTAATGAAAAATGCAGGTTCCTGGACCCTGTCCCCCAAGATTCAATAAATCCTAACCATCCTGCATTAAAGGAGTTTTTATCAAGCTTGTTTAGTCAACAGAAACCTTTCTTTAAGCAAAGTCTTTCTGGAACCCTAAATAAAGGCCAGTAAGAGCTATCGAAGGGAGTGCCCTGAATAAGCCTCCTCTGGGACCGCCCCCTCCCCCCCCACCCCGCCCCCATAGGGCTCTGTGAAGTGCTCTGCTGGAGCTGTTCTGGGAAGCACAGTTTGGAAAGCGCTGTGCTGGGACATCTGCCCAACAAGTTCCAGCCGGCCCCGCGGACCCCAGGCCACACCCAGCCAAACTCTTGGTGGACACAACACAGGTCCCTCAGACCTCCCCAGGTCAGAGAGGAAAGCAGGGGCCTTCTGACTTTTTCCACCCAGAGCCTCCTCCACAGCTCCCCAGCGCACCCACTGCCCACGGGCCACCTCCAGGGAGAGGGGAATCGCTGTCTCCTTGGATGGGCCCTGCTGCCTGTAGGCACATCTGGGTGTCCGGAAGTTTTTTCTCCAGTGAAAGCTGCAGTTCTGAAATTATTTTGTGACTTACACAGATCACTAATCGGCTACTTTCTTTTCCCCCTCTTCCACAGTGCAACCCACCTCTAGAAGTTAAAGATTTATTCGTTGATATACAAGATGGCAAAATCCTAATGGCTTTGTTAGAAGTCCTGTCTGGGCGAAATCTGGTACGTATGCTCCAGAAGGGTTAGGAAGAAGTAAAAATGCAAAGGAAAGCATTGCCAAAGGGTTCTTTTCTGTACAGATCTATGTGTATGTACATATATACCTGGCCATCCATAAATCCTATGACGGGAGACCTGGGAGGGTGACATTCCTTTCTCGGTGACTAAGACTGATACAGTCATGTGTAACTAAGCAGATATACTTCAGCAAGTAAATAAATAAATGCCCCATGTTTTCTGTGAATCCAAAGCTAAGGATCATGACTGAATCATGACAGTTTAGCTGGCCAGCCATGAAATTACCTAGAATGAGAGCTAAGAGTCAGGAAGATGGGGAAGAAACGCATCTTATCAGCCAAAATCTATAATCCACCAACTAGATACACAGAATTCTAGAACCTTCTTGTGAGTATGACCAAAATTGAATTGAACCAGCTGACCTTGGGGTTCCTTCCACTTTGGATCTTCACCAGAGCTCTCCATGTTGCCTGTATCTGCTGTATATAGGTCGGTCCTCTCTCCCCAGTTCCACACTGTTGGCATCTTGGCTGGGGTAGTTCTTTGTCATGGGGGCACTGACCTGGGCATTGCAGGATGTGTAACAGCAAGCATCCTTGGGTCTCTATCCACTGGATGCCAGTAGTACCCCCAGGTTTGACAACCAAAAATGTCCCCAGGCACTGCCAGAGGTTCCTTGAGGGGGCACAGTGATCTGGTCAGAATACCAGTGGTGTCAATTTTGAGAAACCGGCTCTAGAGTCCAGTGTTTGACTTGGCTTAAGTGACCCAGCGTGGCTGATACAAAAGTGCCGCGATGGGGTATAGCTCAGCCCGTGTGGACCTCTCTGGACTTGTTCCCTTTTTTTTTTTTTTTAAATAAATTTATTTATTTTATTTTTGGCTGCATTGGATCCTCGTTGCTGCATGGTGCGCGGGCTTTTCGTTGCGGTGGCTTCTCTTGCTGCGTAGCACGGGCTCAGTTGCTCCGCGACATGTGGCATCTTCCCGGACCAGGACCTGAACCGTGTACCCTGCGTTGGCAGGCATATTCTTAACCACTGCGCCACCAGGGAAGCCCATCTGGATTTGTTCTTAACTGTAGCTTTAAACTCAAGAGCCCCTACTTCTGTTCTCAGCTCTAATGTGGCTGGAGTCTTAATCACACCCCTTCCTTGCCTTTGCTTTCCCAATATCTTCCCCACCCCGCCGCAAGGGGGCGGTGCAAAGTGATGCTGTGAATTCTAATGAAGGGCAAAGCCACTGCAGTAAAAGGAGTACAGTAAGTCCCCTACATATGAACGAGTTCCATTCCGAGAGCGTGTGTGTAAGTCCGATTTGCTCATAAGTCCCACAGAGTTAGCCTCGGCACCCATCTAACACAATTGGCTGTATACCACTGCTTTTGGGCTTGCTTCCGGACATCCTGGGCTTGAAATAAAGATACTGTACTCTATACAGTACTGTACAGTGAAGTACACAAAACACAACCACTTGTAGAGGATGCACGCACGTGGCAACGCACGCCAGACACGTGAACTAACTTACGTGATTGGACATGCGAACGCACATTCGCATCTTTGAAAGTTCACAACTTGAAGGTTCGTGTGCAGGGGACTTGCTGTATTTGGTTTCTCTGCACATCTCGCAATGGGTGGCCGGCATGGTCTCTAATAGGCTTCCTGAAAAAGCGCGTTCTAGCTCCTCGTTCTGTGTTCCCAGCAGCCCAGGCTCCCACTTCGCTGCCAGGGCACTGGTTAGGAGCTACCGTGTCCTTGCGGGGCCTCTGTTGGGAGTCTTTGATCCTGGAGCCCAGCCAAGAACATCCAAGACCTCACCCATTAGCTTGCCTGGAAGTTCACACCGTGTGGAAGTGGTACCCACTGGCTTGCCTTATAGTGTAAAGCACCCACCTGGAGGAGTGGGGACGGACTTCCGTTTCAGGATGAGTTTCCTTTGCTGATGCTCCTAGTGGGTACGACGAGCATTGTCAGAGTTTTTGCTTCTGCAAACACCTTTCTCTCTCTCTCTCTCCCCCCCCGCCTCCTTTCTCTCTCTCTCTCCTCTCTCTCTCTCTCCTGTCTCTCTATGCTTCTCTGTGTCTGTCTCTTTCTCTGTCTCTCTGTTCTCTGTCTCTCTGTGTTTCTGTCTCTGTCTGTCTGTCTCTCTCTCTCTCTGACCTGGGATAAATGTCCACAAAGCTCTTGGCCAGAAAACAGAAACATTTGCGGCCGCCAGGGAGGGCTTACCGGATGATTTAGCAGCTGTGGGTGACACTCCCGGCTGACGCTTTCTGTCCTGACGAAAAGCATCAGTGCAGTGAGAACATGTCACCGACAGTCTCTGGAGGAGGGAGGAGTATCAAAAGCCAGGAGCTGGGTCAGAGAGAAACATTTGACAAATCTGTCCCTTGTTTAACCCCTGGATTCCCCTCCTTCACCAACTCGAGTGAGTTTGGTCCCAGGAACCATAAATAAGGTGACTGTCGGGGGCCCCTGAGGGTACGGTTGTGCATCCTGGGGCCCCGTGCCTGGGTTTGGATGTGGTCCCTGTGGGCTCTGCTATGAGCCCCAACCTTCTCTTGGGACTAGTGTGAAAAAGGTAAAGAAAAAGACAAGCACATCCGACGGCACCGCTGGGGACTGAGTGCCTGTCTTGGCTTAACTGCTTGTTTTGTTCTGGTTTGTGTTACAGCTGCACGAATACAAGTCCTCATCCCATCGTATTTTTCGGTTGAACAACATAGCGAAAGCCCTTAAGTTTTTGGAAGATAGCAACGTAAGTATCTGAAACACATCTTGTTAACACAGACTTCCCTGTGACCAAAAGGACATAATTTGAAGTTTAATGCTGGTCACAAGAGATGCGGGCAAAGGGGACCCTGCTGAGATGGTCGAATGAAACTAAGTTGAGATGTAACAGAACTCCCACAGCTAATCCATCAGCCGGAGATACAGTCCCTGACTCCCTGCCCGCCCCTCCATCTCCATCAGGCTCTCAGATGTTCAGAATTTAGTTGACATTTTCTTTTTCATTTGGGGGGATAAGAGCATGGCAGCGTGTAAAATCTTTTTCTTAGAACTCAGAATATGGGAGAAGCAAGGAGGAAAAGGGGGCCAAATGAGCTGGGGGAAAATTACATAATTCTGTCCCCTTTGATATAACTTTCTCGACTTAAATTAGCCTTTTCTGTGTTTTGAACTCTGCTTCGTGTCCTTCAAAACTGGGAAGGAATGGCCCTAGAGGGATGAAATTTCCAAAGTTCCCCTTTCATTAAGTTTCACCAATTAATGACCACGTGGGTCCCTGCATTGGGAGGGGGAGAGGCTGTGCAGTGGTGCCGGCTACTTAGCAGCCCTGGGTTTCATCCCAGCCCTGATTCCCCAGTCTTCCAGGTCATTCTGTGACCCCTTGGCATCCTTTCAACACATTCCTTTTCTGCGCTTAAATCAGCCCAGATTGTTTACCATCAGGAACCCCAAACAAATTGCACTTCGTGATGATGGTCTACTGTACGTGCCGATGTGTCAGGCAAGCTGAGGGGTTTTTTCTGCACTGTCCCCCTGCCTCCAGCACAGCCCCTGGAAGGAACTCTCGGTGTCACTCATTCAGATTCTAAGGCCTGGGCTGATAAGCCTGGATCCCCACCCATGTCCTGGCTGCCAAGGGCAGGGAAAAGCACCTTTGGCTTTTGAAGAGGGAGGTGTACTCTGCCTCCCGTACTGTGGGGAAAGCCCCAGACCTAGGAGGGAGTTCAGGTGGTGACGGCCAAAAAGCACCGCACTGCTCATGGCAGCATCATTCATAATAGCCAAAAGGCGGGAGCAACCCGGATGCCTATCCACGGACAAAGGGATGAACAAAATGTGGTCTGTCCGTGCAGTGGAATGTTATTCTTCCGTGAAAAAGAATGAAGTGCTGATACAAGCTGCAGTGTGGATGAGCCTTGAAAACGTTATGAAAGATGCCAGACAAAAAGGACCACTTCTTCTATGAATCGATTCCTGTGAAACGTCCAGCAGGGAAATCTCTCGAGTCAGAAAAGAGATGGGTGGTTGCTCAGGGTTGAGAGAGGTTGGGGGATTAGACAAGTGACAGTTAAAGGGTATAGGATTTCTTTTTGAGGTGATGAAAATGCTCTAAAATTATGGTGATGCCAAAAAACCATGGAATTGTATATTTTAAATGGGTGAATTGGATGGGACGGGAATTGTATCTCTCAATAAAGCTGCTTTTAGAAAAGCACGTCCCGTTTCGTGAAAACGCTGGCCTCTCTGCAGAGTCCGTTTCGCCATCCGCCTCGGTGCTGACGGCACGTTCAGGGCACCGCTGCCACGGCTTCCACTCCTGGAAAACGATGTAGACGCCTTGAGCCTCCATTTCCACATCTGTTACACAGAGGTGATGAGAGCCAAACCTATTTCAGAGAGTTGTTGAGGATGGAATGTGCCCGTCCAGGTGGGGTTTAGCCAAGTGCGGGCACAGGGCACAGGGCGAGGGCTGAGTTCGTTAGCTGTGGCTCTTGCTACCTGTCCCCAGCTCCATAGCTCCACTGTCTGCTCCTGGAAGGGAGTGTTAGGCGTGGCCCTCCCGGGCAGTGTCCACCCCTGAATTCCGAAGAGCGTTGTTTTTATGATAACGTGGGGCCTTGGGACCACTGCCCGGGATACTCACTGTCCTTCCTTCCAGCTTGTGAACCCCTAAGTAATTTCCTGCTCTGCCAGCTGCCACGTGTTGATGGGTCTGTACTGTAGGCAGCGTTTACAAAGTGTCTTCTGTGGGCCCAGGGCTGTGCTCAGCCTTGGGGACATAAAGCTGCATTAGGAGCACATGTCCGCTTCAAGGAGCTTAGAGCCTCGCAGAGGAGGCCTCACGCGGACGGCAGGCTGCGCATCACTGCGGGGGCCCAGGGAGGAGCAGTGATCCTGCAGAAGCGAAAAAACAAACAGCCTGGGAGCCTGCTGGGGGGCGTTGCAGGTAGGACTAGCCCATGCTCAGGGGTGGCAGGCCTGGCCTTCTGTAATCCGTCCCTAAATGTTTCCCCAACTGCAGTAGCTGCCTTATGGTGCAAAAGAAAGAACAGTAAAGCTCCCTTCTCCTTTATTTTCTATTTAAAAATCTGGAAATATGCCCAATGTGGTTGTGTTATGTCAGCTCTTTGCCCCGTTGGCTCCCGTGGCCGGCAGGTGAATGGCCCCATGGGGAGGAGAGCACCGGTGGGTGAGGCAAGTGGAAACAGGCATTTTGGTTGCAGTTTCTTTCCCATTGCCAGAAGCTGGGCCCTTGTTGGCCCCTTCCTGTCCCACTGTCCCAGCTCGAGGGAGGCCGGGCCACAGTGGCTCTCCTGAGCCAAAAAAGTGCCCAGAACTGGGTGATCAGTGCCAAGCGGGTGCTGGAGGGGCAGCAGTCAGGTCCCATTTGCCCCAGGATTCAGGTGCTGTTAGTGTGGCCAGCCTCTGTCCCTCCCTCTGTCCCCTGAAACTATGAGCATGGTGTTCACTCCTGTGTCAGAGACCCGCTGCCCCACAGGACCAGCTGTGTGACCTCCGGCAGGTCGTTCAACCTCTCTGAGCCTCAACTCGCTCATCTGTGCAATGGGTATAGTATGACTAACCCATGAGAACCACTGGGCAGAAGTCAGCTCTCCCCGGGGAGGGCATTACCGTGATGACCGTTATCACTGCCCCACGATGGATGTGCCAGCCAGAGGGGGAGAAGGAATATTCCCAGAAGCCAGTTGGTCCATTTATTGTCAGTGTGGTGAAAACAACCAAGTTGGCGGGAAAAGGGGGAGGAGGACATTGTCCCTGAAGCTTCTGACTGATGTCCGGCTGCTACATCGTCTGTTTGCCAGGGAGAACCAAGCAGTGGCTGGGCACCGGAGGCAAGGTCTTCGGGAACATCCATAATCCCCGCCTTCCCTCAGCCAGGCTCCCCAGTCCCTGTGGCCAGGAGAGCGCTTTATTCTCCAAAGATGACAGCTGCTCCCTGCCCCCGCTTCCCTCCCTGTCCCAAGAGGGTGCACCCTCCTATTCCCCACATCCCTACAAGGCAGCTCTGTGATTTCTCACTTTGGGACACTTTCCATGAACCTCAGCTCAGAGGCCATGCTGGGCTTCCTCCAGGGGATAGTGAAGGCCAGGATTGACTAAGTGCTTTGATGTGACTCCCCCGCGCTGGGATGTGATCAGTGAGCCACGAAAACGGAGGGAGCTGCCAGAGCAGAGGTCCAGGGTACGCTATCAGCCACAGACCGCAGGTGCTTCATCCCATGGGACGTGTGGCCATGATGAATATGGACGGACTATTGGGCCTGAATTCGATTGGCTTTGTTGTTCACAATATTGACAACTTCCTTCAGCCTCTAACCCGCCAGTGATGAGCTTGTGCTCCCTGGATTATTCTCTGGGCATCAACCTGCAAAACACACCTGAGCCAGGGGCTCAGGGTTCTCGCCTGTGATTAGGAAAGCCCAGGCCCTACTGATGGGTGTGGTCAGAAACCCCTGATGAACCGGTAGGATCAGAGACCCATCTTTTTTTAAAGCCCCAAAGGAAAGAGAGAAAGAAGTATTTGTGTGAGACACTCTCTTTGTGTTTTCTTTCCCGAGTCTCCCAAGCAGAATTTTATGAATCAAATTTGGATTTGAAAGTTTACCTTGGGACTTCCCTGGTAGTGCAGTGGTTAAGAATCCTCCTGCCAATGCAGGGGACATGGGTTCGAGCCCTGGTCCAGGAAGATCCCACATGCCACGGAGCAACTAAGCCCGTCCGCCATGACTACTGAGCCTCTGCTCTAGAGCCCGCGAGCCACAACTACTGAGCCCTTGCTTCGCAACTGCTGAAGCCCGTGTGCCTAAAGCCTATGCTCCGCAACAAGAGAAGCCCCCACAGTGAGAAGCCCATGTACGGCAACGAAGGGTAGCCCCGCTCGCTGCAGCTAGAGAAAGCCTGCGTGCAGCCACGAAGACCTAACGCAGCCAAAGAAAGAAAAGAAAAAGTTGACCTTGATTTACTTGATTTCTCCTCCCGCTGAAGAATGGAGTTTACATTTGCAAAGGGTGGTAAAGAATGAAGAGGCGGAAAATGTGACACAGACGGTTGTGGCCTGCAGTCTTCAATATTTGCTCTCTGGCTCTTTACAGAAGTTTGCAGACCCCTGATCTACGTACTCAGGTTTTGTTTGCAGAGTAAAATGATGACTTAGGGCGGTCGTCCTGAAACCCAAGCGTGTAGCAGAATCACTTGGAGCTCTGGTTAAAATGCAAATTGTCGGGCTTCCCCGGTGGCGCAGTGGTTGAGAGTCCGCCTGCCAATGCAGGAGACATGGGTTCGTGCCCGGTCCAGGAAGATCCCACATGCCACGGAGCGGCTGGGCCCGTGAGCCATGGCCGCTGAGCCTGTGCATCCGGAGCCTGTGCTCTGCAACGGGAGAGGCCACAAGAGTGAGAGGCCTGCGTACCGCAAAAAAAAAAAAAAAAAAGAATGATGGAGTCACTAGGCTTGATCGAATCAGATCAAATAGAATATTTAAAACGCAGATTGTGGCCCCTCCCAGGGTTTCTGATTCAGTCGGTCAGCGGGAGAATTTGTGTTTCTAAGGAGTTCCCAGGTGACAACGTGCTGCTGGTCCAGGGACCACACTTTGAAAACCAGTGCCTCAGGCATTCACCGAGGGCAGTCATCCGGTGCTCAGAACATAGTTAAATAAATAACGTCATCTCTTAAGGGTTTCTCAGATACGCCCATCTGAACCCGTCAGTAGGGTATTTTGTTGCGGGATGTTGCAGAAAGATGCAGAAACGCTGGGTAGCAGCCTCATCCCCACGCGCTATTTCTAATTAGTAATGGATAATTGTCTTAGCTCTCCGTGTTCCTTGATCGCTGATGTCAGCGCTCTGCGTTTGTCCAAAGATGTGTTAAATCTGGAGGTTTGGTGGTGTTAGTGTAGTACACAGACCGCCCTTGGGTATTTACCATCTGTTCTTGGAAAAGGATGACTTTCTTACTAGCTGTGTGTCCTGGGCACGTTACATTGACTGCTCTGGAATTTCTTGACCGGAAATACAGAGATAATAGAAGAATCTGTGACGTGGGGTTGTTGTGAGGATGAGCCGTGAGGATGAATACTTGTAAGGAGCTTAGAATAGTGTCTGCGCACGCGAAGTACTATGCACGTGTTTATTAGACACACTTACGTACGCTTTTGCGTGTTGGCGTCCCCGAGAGGTGGCCTGGGGCAGCACCGAACAGCACAGGTGAGAAAGAGAAACGGGCCCACGACGACAGCATCAGAAAATAACATGTTGCATCCTGTTTGGGCACTCTTGTTAAGCTTATGAATTGCTTCTCTCCAGGTAAAGCTGGTTAGCATCGACGCGGCAGAAATAGCAGATGGCAACCCCTCTTTGGTTCTTGGGCTGATGTGGAACATCATCCTCTTCTTCCAGGTAAAGTCATTTCTCTCCTGTAACACACGGTAATGATCTCCAGCAACACAAGAGTGGAGCTGGATGGAGGGAGACAGTGAGATTTCGTTTCTAACGGATTTCGACTTTTCTGTTTCCTGGGAAAGAACTAGAAGAACCTGGTTGCTTTGAACTCCTGTGATTCTAAAAGTGATGCGAGCTCTGTTCTCCTCTTGGTACTTGAAGAGTTACATATGCACTTGGAAAAGTAATTTTGTTCTAAAGTGTCACAACAGCTGGGGAATACTTCCAACCAAAAATTGAACTTGGTAGAGTTACTTTCCTAAAATGACTTGTGTTCATCAGAGACGGTTAAAGAGCCTGTACAAAGATAGCTCTAGGAAGAGGTGTGTGTGACAGGAAAGACCTTGTTTTTCCATCCTTAGCACCCTCAGCCTCTATCTGGAAATGCAGATTTTGTAGAGCAAGGACAGGGTCTGTGGCTGGAGTATGAAGGGGATATTTCAAATTGTGCTCAAGTTCTTTTCCCTGAGTAGGATGGAGTGAGTTGATGTTTTATCTTCTAAAATCCCCCTCTTTTGAAATAGAAGATAATGGCTCGTCGCTTAATGGGTCTCCCAAGTGTAAAAATGATCTGCACAGAGGCTCATGCTTACATTTCAGAGAAGAATGAGCTCAAACAAGGCTTGGAGACAATAGCCCTGAACTTACAAAACCAAAGGCTCCCTCTGAGCCTCAGTTTCCACATCTGTGAAATGGTAGCAGTGGTCCAAATATGTGGTGGGCATCAAGAGGTGCTACGTGGGAAAGCCCTCTGTCAATTGTACAGTGTCATAGAGGCCTTAGTTACTGACGTTCGTTCTTCAACTCCCTGATAGACTGGAAATGTCCTGAAATGTGTAAAAAGTCCTTAACTCCACTCTGGATCGTCATTCATTTATTCGGTAAATGTCTAGTGAGCTTCTCCCGTGTGCCAGGCTCTGAGCATACAAAGTCTTGCTCTCATGACTTTCTGGTATCTCAGACAGGTCAGTCCCGTATTATAGAATTCTGTGGTGCAGCCGTGATCAGCATATGAGCAGAGTATTATAAAAGCTCCAAGCCGGGGCAACTATCTCAGAGGGGGAAGGGGGGAGGGGAAAGTGACACCAGAGCAGGGTTTTAAAGGATGAGGAATTCACAAGACAAGTGTCTCTCAGACTTTATACCAATTGCCTGGTATGGGGGTGGTATTGAAACGCAGAGTCTGATTTCGTAGGTCTGGGGCGGGGCCTGGGGTTCTGCATTTCTCACAGGCACCCCACGGTAAGAGCACATTTTGAGTAGCCAGGAGTTCAGTGTTGGAAGGGAGGGACATCCAGGCAGCAGGACCCGGGTGAGCATCGGCGGTGGGGCTTCAAACAGCATGGTGCACTCTGGGAGCGATGGCCATGAAAGGATGGGGTAGGGGTAGGTGGAGTGAGGTCAGGAAGACCTCATCTGCAGCCTCTGGCCAGAGCTAAAGAGACTCCAGGAAGAGATGATTTTTCCCTGCAAAGCATCACTGCACGCACCACAAGCCACAAGAAACAGCCAGGCCGTCATGAGTACTGACCCCTGACCCCCTGACACACGACCCTCAGGAAGGGGTTTCTCCCGATCTGGAGAACCAGTTCTGCACAAGCTGGTCCCTCCAGCCGGGGTCCACGAGGGACCGTGCTGGGTCTGCCTCCGGGGTCTGAAATGCCGTTTTCCTTCCAGATTAAAGAACTCACCGGCAACCTCAGCAGAAATTCTCCATCTTCCAGCCTGTCACCCGGCTCAGGGGGCACAGACTCAGACTCCTCCTTCCCACCCACGCCCACTGCAGAGAGGAGTGCGGTGATATCGGTGAAAGACCAGAGGAGGGCCATCAGGACACTGTTGACATGGGTGCAGAGGAAAACAAGGAAGTAAGCCTCATGCCCTGTGCCCCAGCACCCCGTGCTCTGCCAGGCAGGGGGAGGAGGGCTAAGAAAAAGGGCATCATCACCGTTTGCTCAGTTATGTGCCCGGCGCTTCACGTAGACTCTCAGAAAAGGGATCCTGTCAGTTTCTGTTTCTGCACACAAAACTGTACTCATCCCGTGTTTGGTTTGCAGAAAGCTGATGATAGAATTTGAATAGAAATCCCAGGGGCCTTCAACACATTAAATCCCAATGTGGGGATGGCCCTTGGATCCTAATAACGTGGACACATTTATTATGAAGCTTCTGGGTATCTTTCAGAGTCTGTACCTACTTAAAAACGAGTAACAATAAAGGCTGCAACCTATCAGAGTCAGGTCTGGCCCTTCCAAAACTGAGACAGGTGAACTGGAACCAAGTTCCTGGCCTTCTGTTTAACCCCTTCCAGACTGGGGAGAGCCTGGTGAATCTCTTACCTTTCTAAGCTGCATCTGTAAGATGGTGGCTTACCATTCACCCCCTTATGGGAGAGTTGGGGTTAAATGAAATAAACCCCGTGAAAGCACCTTGCAGAGTACCAGCACTTAGTAAGTGCTCAGCAGTGGATCCTGGCTCCCCAGTGTATGGAAATAAAAGATGAGAGAGAAGTTGGGTCTTCGGGGTTTTGATTAAGGGGTTAAGCGTGATAGAGTTGATTAATGTGAGCAACCAGTAAATGGTATTTTAAAATAAATTTATTTTATCTACTTTAAAATTTATTTTAAAATAAATCAAGTGAGCTCATTGCCAGGAGTTAGGGTGGCTATAACAAGAGAGGAAGGGCCTTTGCAGGGAGTAGAACAGTCTGTATCGCCATTGTGGCACTGGTCACAGGAATGGGTGCTTGTGACAAAATGTCATGGCACTTACACCGTCCCCGTGACACTGAAGCCAATGAAATCCTAATTCGGTCTGTGGTTGTAACAGCCCTGTACCCACGTCGGTGTCCCAGTTCTGGTAACACACGCCGGTAACGTAGGCTGCTGCCCTTGAAAGAAGCTGGGTGAAGGGTCTACAGGGGCCCTTTGTACTGCTGTCGCAACTTCTTATGAATCTCAAATGATTTCTAAATAACAGGATTTTTTTTTTTTTTTTTTTTGTGATACGCGGGCCTCTCACTGTTGTGGCCTCTCCCGTTGCGGAGCACAGGCTCCGGACGCGCAGGCTCAGCGGCCATGGCTCACGGGCCTAGCCGCTCCGCGGCACGTGGGATCTTCCAGGACCGGGGCACGAACCCATGTCTCCTGCATCGGCAGGTGGACTCTCAACCACTGTGCCACCAGGGAAGCCCCAGGATTTTTTTTTAAAGAGAGTTCAGGGATCACAGCTGAGAGACTGACGGGGCCGGATATGGTCTCAAGGGATGGAGTCCGAAGGAAATTAGTGCCTGGCAGGATTATCTATCTTTGTCACTTTTAATGTTCTGATTTTATTTATATTAATCATGACGTTAGCTGTCCCTTAGTGTGGCTTTCATGTGCCATCTGCACTGCACATGAGATTGTCCACGTGACATGGCCATTTGGGGGGATTCAACCTAAAACTTGCCCATGACAGCTGCCCTGTTTTATAAATGAGTTTGAGGCTTAGAAGGTATGTGACTCAAGGCCACAGCACTGGAAGCACAGTGGGGCAGCCGGAATGTGAACTAGTGTCTTTCTGGCTCCATTTTTTTACACAACACATCTATGTTTGCTGCATTTTGAACATCACTGGTAAAAGGAACAGTGTATAAAATGACTCCTTTATATATATATATGTGTGTATAAATATGTATATATCTGGGAATTGGGAAACACAAGGTTCTATTATGTCTCCTCGTGTGATGTATACCTTCGTATCCTGTTTGTCTGAAAGTGGAAATACCTATGGTTCAGTGCAGCTATCCCAATCCTCAGGGCCTGGGGCATCTTGGCCTCCCCAGGTCAGCAGCTCCCAGCCCCGCTCGGAGGCCAGCGAGGCATCCCCGAGTCTGCTTACTGACCTGCACTGAGGCTGCTCCTTTTCCTCAGGTATGGCGTGGCGGTGCAGGACTTTGCAGGCAGCTGGAGAAGCGGGCTGGCCTTCCTGGCAGTGATCAAGGCCATCGACCCCAGCCTGGTCGACATGAAGCAGGCGCTAGAAGACTCCATGCGGGAAAATCTAGAGAAGGCTTTCAGCATCGCTCACGACGCCCTTCACATCCCCAGGCTCCTGGAGCCAGAAGGTAGATGTGGTTCTCTCTCTTTCTCTTTCTTCGTTATATATATATATATATATTTTACGTATGTAACACCTGCTGTCCAATCTGGAGAATACAGAAATATCTAATGAAGTCATTTTTATATCTCCTGTATTGCTGCCACTGAGATCATTTTCCCAGTATTTTTCCTTACATCTAATTACAATTTTTTTACCTAATTGGGATCATTCAGTGTATGTATGGTTTTGTATCCTACTTTTTTTAAACCTAATGTTATAACTGTGACATAAGTATGCTGATAGGAGGTCCTCATTACATATTTTTATTGGCTGCATAATGGTCCATTTAGTGGGTGCACCAAAATTTACTTAGCTCTTTACTACTGGTGGACATCGAGGTTGTTTCAGAATAGTCATGTTTATACATAACGCTGCAATGAACATCTTATTGGTTAAAGCTCAGTGTGCATCTCAGATTATTTCCTCCAGGGCCAGGTCCCAACAGTGGAATGAATGACACAGCTAGAAAGTACACACCTTTTTAGGGCACTTGGTTATCTCTGTCAAATCGCCTTCCATGTGGATTAGGCTAACTTAGGACTCCCTCTGGCAGTGAGTGAGGGTCCCAGCTCAACAGACTAGCTGATGAGGCAGGCAGTGAGCTGGCTGCTGGCAGGGAGGGACTAAGACAGTAGGGAGCAGCAGAATCTTGGGTGCAAGGAGAGCTGGAGTCTTCATTCCACCTTCTCTGCTCATCAGCCACTTGTGAGGCTTCACTCAAATCATTCCCCTTCTCTGGGCCTAGATTTCTTGAAGTGTACAATAAAGTGAAAAAACCTCCCTGGTCTGTGGGATCCTTCGCCATCAAGCATCCCAAGATCCCATGTAAAAACCACGTGTTCTTGTTGGTGGGAATGTAAATTGGTGCAGCTCTTATGGAAAACTGTATGGAGGTTCCTCAAAAAATTAAAAATAGAAAATCATGTGATCCAGCAAACCCTCTACTGAATATATATCCAAAGGAAATGAAATTTAAAAGAACAACAAAAATAAACCAACCACCTCAGGAATTCCCTGGCGGTCTAGTGGTTAAGACTCAGTGCTTTCACTGCTGTGGGCCTAAGTTTGATCCCTGGTCAGGGAACTAAGATCCCACAAGGCACACTGCATGACCAAAGACCCCCCAAAAACAAAAAAAAGCCCCCCCCAAACCCCCCAAACAAACAAAACACAAACAAAGGAAATGACATTGCAATCTTGGAGAAATATTTGCACACCAGTGTTCACTGCAGCATTATTCACAATAGGCAAAGCATGGTAACAACCGACGCGTCCATCAGTGGATGAAGAGATAAAGAAAATGCTGTGTGTATGTACGATGGAATATTATTCAGCCACGAAAAAGAAAGAACTCCTGCCATTTACCACAGCACAGATGAACCTGGAGGACATTATACTGAGTGAAGTAAGCCAGGCACAGAAAGACAAATACTACATGATCTCACTTATACGTGGAATCTGAAAAAGCCAAACTCATAGAACCAGAGAGTATAAGGGTGGTTACCGGGGGCTGGGGGTTGGGGGTGGGGTGGGAAAGTAGGGAAACGTACAAACTTTCAGTTATAAATGAATAAGTTCTGGGGAGTCTAACATACAGTATGGTGACTATAGCTAATAGTACCGTGTTGTGTACTAGAAATTTGCTAAGAGAGCAGATCTTAAGGTTTCTCAGCACACCAAAAAAACCCAAAAAACAAAAAAGGTAGCTCTGTGAGGTGACGGATGTGTGAATTAACTTGCTTGTGGGAATTATTTCACAGTGTATATGTATGTCAAATCATGCCGTACACCTTAAATATATACAGTTCTCATTTGTCAATTATACCTCAATACAGCTGGAAAACAATGTTTTAATTAAAAATGTCTTAAATAAATAAAATAAAAACCGTGTTTTGCGTGTCCTTCTAACTCCTGTGTCTCTCTTAACAGACATCATGGTTGACACACCGGACGAGCAGTCCATCGTGACTTACGTGGCTCAGTTTCTAGAACATTTCCCGGAGTTGGAAGCCGTATGTCTGTTTTCCTTACCTATAATTCAGAAACCATACATTTCCATCAGCCGGCCATCCCACGGAGCTCGGGGTTCGGGCTGTGTTCTGTGTGACAGCTGTAAGGATCAAAACTCGATCTCAAGTGCTTTGCCGCTTACTCATTTCAAAATCATAGATAACGTGTATGACATTTAAAATCAGAGTGGGAAGCTAGGCACACCTCTTACAAACCTCTTCCCATCCCAAACTTTATTAAGGTTAGAAGAGATGCCCACTTGTAATACGAATGAGCTACTTCATTTTCTAGGTGCCAGATGGAACCTTTTAGCAGTCTACCGGATTTTAGCAGAATGTGAAAAATTCTCATAGACACTGACCATTCAAAAACACGCCTTTTTATTTTCAGTATCTGAGTATACTTGGTGACAGAGTGTTTGGAGCAGAATCAGACCTTTTAGAAGTTGTCATGGCTCTGTTGAACCTCCAGCCAACCCGTGCATAAGCCCAAGATGATAATAACCATGATCACAAGGATAACAGCAGTCCTTTATTGAATGTATTGGAAATCTGCGGAACACCTACTGCTGGCTCGGGGGAACTTAGCAATAAGCAAGATGGATGAGGTCCCTGACCTTTTGTAGCTTTGTTCTAGTAGAGGAAACAGTTGACAGGTCCACAAACATGTCATCATTTCAGGTAGTTAGACGTACTAGACAAAAAAGAAAAAAGCATAAAGAGCTAATACTTGCAGGGAGAATGGGCCGCTCTTTTAGCTGGAGGCTTGTCAGGTAACCATCCCTTGTGTCTCTGGGCTGACTGCCACCTCTGCGATTCCACTTGACTTGGTATCATTATTTTCACTTTGTAGAGAGAAAACAGATACTCTAAGAGGCTTAGCTTAAAGAGCTCTCCAGGGTTGCCCAGCTACCAAGTGTAGAGCTGGGGTTTGATCCCAGTTCTCTGTGGTTGCAAAGTTCAGGCTTTTAGATTCCTTACAACGTATGCTGAAACTGAGACCCCATTTTGCATAGCTCAGAAGAGCCAGACTGGGTCTTCCCCAGGATGTGGCTCTCATTCCAGTCCCTACCTATGTGTGTGTTTCCCGTCTGTTTCTGGCCCACAGATCACTTTCCAGGGTACTTTAGAAGCAGGCATTCCAGGGCTGGAATGTCAGTTCTTCCATTTGAAGCTGTGTGACCTTGAGCCGCTTTCTTAACCTCTCTGATACATGTCCGTATGAGATGCCATCTGTAAAATGGAAAGATGACCCACATTTCAGAGTTACGTGAAGAATAAATAGATACAGAAAGTGCTTACTCCTGTGCGTGGCACAGCAGCTGATGCCCAGAAAGTGGTGGTGATATTATTTTGCAATTTAATCTTCATAGGCCATTACTAAATTCTGTAATACTAGGCACCAGGGCTTTTATTAGCCCTGAGCTCTAAAGCTGTAGGCAGAGTTTTAAATTAACTAAAATTTATGATATTTATGTGAGTCAAGGTCACGGCCGGGATTCAGCAGATCTGACACTTGGATCTCCCCAGTGCTGGGGTCAGAGACTAGGGCTGGGGCAAGAGAGGTTGAACAAGATATGATACCTGGAGTAGGTCATCCTGACGCATGGAACACAGGGCATCACCACAGAACAGTCCATTTACATCCCCAGGGGAATACAGATGAGCCATCCCAGATAATCTAGACTCCCATTAAACCGCTGTTTTTTGTAAGCTTAACAATTCAGCTGAGTTTAGTACATTTCAGTAAACATTCATTAAGCCCTGACTGCGTACCAGACACTGTGCCTGGCTTTATGGCCCGACATATGGTTTATTTGGGTAAACATACCATATGCACTTGCAAAGAATGTGTCTTGTGCAGTGAAAGTGTTGACAGTCTTTAAATATCAATTAGGTTGAGTTGGTTAATATGCTGTTCTAATATCCTATGGACATACTGACTTTTTTTTTTTTTTTTTGCTTTTCCTATCAGTGAGTGTGAGGGAGAAAAGTTAAAAATCTCTGACTTATGATTGTGGATTTGTTGCGCTTCTTACTTCTGTCAGCTTTTGCTTTATGTATGTGGAAGCTCTGCCACACATGTATACACATTTAGGACTGTTGTCTCTTCCTGACGACATCATCATTTTATTTTTATTTTATTTTGTCTTGGAGTGTCCTTGGTCTGGCAGGAATATAGCCATAGCAACTTCCTTATGATTCGTGTTTGTGTGATACATCTTTTTCCATCTTTCTCCTCTCAGAGTATGCTTATGTTTAAAGCACGTCTCTTGCAAATAGTATGGAGTTGGGTCTTGTTTTTTTTTTTTTTTTGCCATACGCGAGCCTCTCACTGTTGTGGCCTCTCCCGTTGCGGAGCACAGGCTCCAGACGCACAGTCTCAGCGGCCATGTCTCACGGGCCCAGCTGCTCCACGACACGTGGGATCTTCCCGGACCGGGGCACGGACCCGTGTCCCCTGCATCGGCAGGCGGACTCTCAACCACCGCGCCACCAGGGAAGCCCATGGGTCTTGTTTTTTATCCATTCTGACAAGAATTAGTGTGGCATTTTATTAGTGTATTTTTTTACCATTTACTTCACGTAGTCTACCGTCTTGATTGTTGTTTTTATTGGTCCTGTCTGTTCTACGTTCCTTCGTCCTCCTTTCTAACTTTTTTTCTGATTATTCAGTTACTTTTCTGGTTTCCATTTTATCTCCTCTGTTGACTTTGAAACAGCAGCTCCTTGTTTTATCTTTTTAGTAGTTTTCCTAGGGGTTATGATATTCATCTTGAACATAACTCAGTCTACTTTGGATTACTATAATACAACATTAAATAAAATGCATATGTATACGTTTTTATATATGCAACGATGTCATTCCACTCACCTCTTCTCCATTCCTTTGTGCTGTCATCGCCACTGACTTTCTTCTGCATCCTCAGGATTCTTGAGGATTCTTCTGCAATCCTCAATGCTGTGTTATTATTTGTGCTTTACACAGGATACCTTTTAAGAAAACTTTTAAAATAGTCTTTTATATTGGCCATACATTTACCATTTCAGGTACTTTTCATTCCCCGCTTCAGCACCAGGCTTTCATCTCTGATCCTTTCCTTCAGCCTGAAGAAAACCTTTGTATTTCTTGTAGTATCGGTTAAGCAGTTATTTTAGACTCTTTATTTCCTAGTTCTAACCCCAAGTTATCTTTGGGTCTACTTCTAATGACTGTTGTTTCTCCTGATTATGGCTCTCTTCTCTTGCTTATTTGTGACTTAAATTTTTTTTATTTTATGCCAAATCTGGTGTATAAAGGAGCAGTACAGTTGAGGTAGATGACATTTTTCCCCCAGAGGATATAGCCCTTTCCCAAACATGGACGTATAATGAAGAGCTGATCATTTTGACCTTCTCAGGAGCTGATAAGGGCTCTGTTGAAGTTTTATTTAATTTCAGCCCTCCAGTTTCAAGCAATCGTATAATGAGGTCAATCCACCCTCCCTACCAGTGCATTGGGAGCCGTGCTCTGCGGTACCACCAAGATGGCTCTCTGCTTTTCAGCCCTGCTCTCAGCTGCTGCATCTTTTTGTTTCTAACTGAAGTGTAGTTGGTTTACAATGTTATGTTAGTTTCTGGCGTACAGCAAGGAGATCCAGTTACATACATACAGTCTTCTTCATATTCTTTGCCATTATGGATTATTACAAGATATTGAATATAGTTCCTTGTGCTATACAATAAGTCCTTGTTGGTTATCTATTTTATTTATAGTAGTGTGTATATACTTACCTAAAACCCCTGATTTATCCCTCCCTTGCCTTTCCTCTTTGGTAACCATAAGTTCGTTTCCTATGTCTGTTTCTGTTTCGTAAATAAGTTCGTTTGTATCATATTTCAGATTCCATGTATAAATGATATCATATGATATTTGTCTTTGTCTATCTGCCTTACTTCACTTCGTACGATAATCTCTATGTCCATGCATGTTGCTGTCAGTGGCGTTATCGCATTCTTTTTTATGGCCGAGTAATATTCCATTGTGTGCGTGCGTGTGTGTGTGCGTGTGTGTGTGTGTGTGTGCGCGCGTGTGCGTACACACCACATCTCCTTTATCCATTCCTCTGTTGGTGGACACTTAGGTTGCTTCCATGTCTTGGCTGTTGTGAATAACTCAGCCGCGTCTTACTTAGCAGAAGTCCCTGTGTGGGAGAATTAGTATATGAAGAGAACTAGTTTTGTGTTTGGGCCCCTTCTAGATTCAATCTCTCACGCCAGCCCACACAATCAATAGATATTTAGCTGATCTTTCCTCGTCTCGGATGAGTTCGCTCTCCTGTCCATACCCAGACCGGGCAGTGGCCCACAGGTATGAACTCACGGACAATCTCTGCTCACTTAGGAAGGGCTCATCCTTCTCCAGAGTTCAGTTCATTGATATGCCGTTGCAGCCATAGCTTTAAAAAAAAAACACACATTCTTTTAAACTTTGGTGTCCTCACGTTTCAGCAGGAACAGTAGTCATTTGCCAGTCTACATCTGCATCAGAACACTTCCGTTCCTTCTGAAGTGCTTTGTCCACTTCGGTGTTTGTGTTTTGAGAGGGGACGCCGCGTGACACTTAGACGCTCCGCTGATTTCGCGTTGCCCTGTATTTCTTGGCAGGAGGATTTTGCGGATTCCGACAAAGAAGCCCCTATTGAATCCACCTTCGTTCGCATCAGAGAAACCCCTTCTGAGCAAGAGAGCACCGTCTTCTTTCTGACGGAGAACGGGGAGCGTGCCTACACCGTCAACCACGAAACGAGCCACCCGCCACCCTCCAAAGTCTTCGTCTGTGACAAGCCTGCGGGCGTGAAGGAGCCCTGCGTTACCAGCCGGGAGCTGGCAGAGAGCTGCTCTGAGTTCGCACACCAGATCATTGACCAGGTTCTCCAAGGGGTCCCAGGGAAGATCAACAGCACCGGCGAGCTGGCTCCAGAATCTTCCATCTTATCATCCAGAAAGGGCAGCCAGAGGTCCACCTCTCTGCCAATCAAGAAAACTGTGCACTTTGAGGCTGACACCTACAAGGAGGCCTCCTGCAGTAGGGACCCTTTCTACAGTCCAGACCTTTACTTCGAAGGAAGCCCAAGAGAGACCAAGGAGTTGTTCAAGCAGGACGGACAGATCTTGGCAGCTGAGGTTGCTGAGGAAACACCGAAACAGCAGGCCCTGGAGATCCCGGAAGCAGCCTCCAGTGAGGCCCCCAGCGACGTGTCTTCAGTGGATGGTAAGGTCAGTCATCCTCCGACTTCCCGGACCTCTCCCTCCTGGAATGGGGCGTCGGAGAGGGCAGCTGGCCCAGGGGAAGAGGGCCGTTCCCCGTCATCCCTGGGAGAGGATACCATTGTAGCCGATTCCACGGAGATTGAGGTTAAGCCGCTGACCGTAGAAGCTATGGATAAGGAAGACTCTTTCGAAGGCATACCATTAAAAGCCTCGAAATTTAACAGCGACCTCGTAGATTTTCCCTCCACCAGCCAGCCTTTCCACGAGGTTCCCTCGCCTCATGAGAAAAAACCTGCCGAGGAGGAGGCGTCCGAGGATCGTGCTGAGAAGTTGCATAAAAGGGGAGGTAAATCTGCCCACAGGGAGACAGATTTGGATGAGCCCTCCGTGAAGCCCAACCAGCAGGAACCTCACAGGGACCCTGGACCAGAAGACCAAGGCTCTTCTTTGGAGGCACCGGTGGATAAAAAGCCAGAAGTGTATGAAAAGGCCAAGCACAAGTCCCCCCGGCGCCGTCGGGGTGAGGAGGAAGGGGAAGCCGAGGGCCCACGGGGCCTTGGGGGAGAATTGCCTTCCAATCCAGCCAACAGCAGCAGCAGCTTGGAGACCCTCCGCAGCCCCAGCGAAGAGGGCCTGGATTTCGAGCTGTCTCCACCGCCCTCCAGGATCTCCATCATCCCCCATGACCTTTTCTACTACCCGCATTACGAGGTTCCCCTGGCTGCGGTTTTGGAGGCTTATGCAGAAGGCGTGGAGGATTTGAAAAACGAAGAAGCGGACCTCGAAGAGCCAGAGGGGTATCTGCCGGACGCGGGGGCCGGGGAGGCCGAGGCCTCCCAGAGCAGCTGCAGCTTCGCCGGGCGGGGCAAGGGCCACCCCCAGGCCAGCATCGCGGAGGATGCCAGACCAGCCTCGGAACCCAGTCCCCCGTCCCCGCAGGAGGACCACCAGCCAAGTGAGGACGCAGAGAGTGTCCCCGTGCAGGGCCACCAGGTACTTGACTGTGGGTGCGGGAACGCTGAGTGGGGAATTCTCTGCTTCTCCTAAGCTCGGCTTCTTCCTCCATAAAACGGAGAAAGGCAGCTTCCCTCACAGGCATCCCAGGTCCAGAATTTAAGGAGACACTCACTCAGGCTCAGGCAAGGGTCAGGGTTAGCACCCGAGAGGAACACTTGTCGTCAGTTTTGCACCCTGGGTGTCTCGCTGGCCTCCCCCTAGTCTGGGCCCTGCCCACAGGCTGCCAAGGAGATCAGGTGAGGCCATGCTTGAGGTGCTTGAGGGTCCAAGCACAGAAGTAGCAGAAATCCTTTTGAGTAGTGATCGCAGCTCTACCTAGCACGCACTTAGCGAACTTTACCCCCAACCCCGCGGCAGCCTGAGAAAACCAGGCCAGACCTCACACTGGACTCCAGCCTTGACTTTTAAAGGGCTTTTGCTTGTTGAGCACTATTGTTTGGCTCCTGTGGTTAGAAGTGGGTTGTGTGAACAGGGCGAGGCGGACGCGCACTTCTGAGCCGGGGCAGCTGGGTACGTGCTCCTCTGCCACCCCGTGTCTGCACGTCATCTGGCCCAGCAGCTTCAGAGGGCCCCCCCCAGAGTGATCAGTGAGAGGGTGTGGGGAGCCCTGACTGCATGTCCCTCTGGGTCCCCCTCCCCGCCCTCCCCTCCGGACAAGCCCACCTCCTCCCTGCCTCCCAGCCTGCCTCTGGGCTTTGCTGGAGCTGGTCCCCCCATCTGGACGCCCTTCCCCACACTTGGCTTGGCGAGCACTTACTCCTCTTCAAAGCCCAATGCCAACAGCATCCCCTCCCGGGAGCCTGCCCAGCCTCTCTCTAGGCAGAGCAGCCACTCTTCCATTTATAGTGATAACATTCTCGATGGTTCTCTGGTGGACTGCCGCTGCTTTCGTGGGTTGTGATTTTCTCTCCTGGGAGAGGGTGAGCATTTGTGTATTAATCTCTGGGCTCCAGAGGCCAGCCTGACAGGAAACAAGGTGCATTGCATGACAGTTTGGGGTATCAGGTGAGGGCAGGTAAATTAAACCCTGAGGGGCTGGAAAGTCAGGACAGGACCCAGCGGAGGCCCAAAGGTGTTCGGACGAGTGAGAAAGCCTTGCCCTGGGGAGGCTGCAGGAGAAGGGGAATCTGAGTAGACTTAAAAGGCATTTAGGATTGAGATGGGCCAGAAGTGGTAGCATCATTTACGGGTCTGCCCGCTCCAGGCAGTGGGGAGTAGCTGCCCAAGCACTGGGGGGCCTCAGAGTTCTCTGGCACTAAGAGTCCAGAAGCCACGTGTGGCCGGACCTATCCTTTGGCGCCGAGCACCCATTCTCTGTCCGTCTTCGGCTGGAGAAGAGGGCTGGGTGGCTCCATAGGTGCGAGAGACCTGCCTGCCACCTTCCCCTTCTGCCCAGGGGCAAGGAACCTAGTCCTGTCCCCTGCCCCGAGCCCTCTGTCTGCTGTCTGCCAGAGCAGGCTTGTCCTGTGGGAGACCAGAAGATCCGGCGGGTTGAGAAATGCCCCTCAGTGACATCGGGTCTCGGGGTCCCCAGGTTGGGGGATGACAACAGCAACTGGGGTGATTCTCTGGATTATTACAGGCCAAAAAGCTCTTTTAGAACAAAAGAAAAGGGACTGGGATTGGGGAGAGCCTGAGTAGCCTTTCTGCCCCTCTGTGTGACTTAGAATGGCCAATGAGCGCCTAAGTTCCCCTCCCCCAGTGATGGAGTGTGGCCTGTGGGCACACAGATTAGGCATCCGACTGCCCACTGCTCCCAAGCACACCTTGCCATTGGCTCCCGAGCATAGCCCTAGCCTTGATCCCTGTGAGTGCAGCCCTGGATGACTTGCCTCCTGGCAGAGAGGATGACGGGGTGGAGAATTTCTCCGATACCTGGCCCTTCTTTAAAAAGAAAAGAGAAAGCTATCTTCTAAATGGACTAGAAAACGGCAAGTTCTACTTCCAGTCTTTAAGAAAGTAAGTCCTCTCCTCACTTCACCTTTCAGAAAAGGTAGCATTTGCTCATTGATAATGGAGGAGCAGCTGGCCTTTCGATTGCTGAGAGCGGTTTTAATTTCTGCAGGGAGCTTTGTTCTCCTGGCTGCACTGGCCGGCCACTCTGATCCTCTTATTGGGACACCTGTTGAGCAGGTTTTTCCAGCCCCTGTGAGAATTCTTGAGAGGTGCTGCCAACAATTCTCACGCTTCTCGATTTCACGTGGGAGCATCGCTGGTGGGTTTCAGAGTGCCTGGGGGCGGGGGCGGGTGGAGGTCAAAGATGCCTTATCATATAAATGCTACAAAGGTGGCACTACCATACACCTTCGGCCAAAAGCACGGTGAAGAGTCATCTCTCCAAACACAGGAGCCACCTTCACACCCCTTGACCCACCTGGCCTCTAGGATTTGTTCCTCTGTTTAAGTGGATGATGGTTGTGTGAAGGGTCCAACCATTGTCCACTGTGAGGGACATCCTTTATAGGAAGCACTGTGGTATAGTGGGAAGAGGCTGATAATCATTATACCCATTTGACAGACAAGGAAACCAAGGATCAGAGAGATAGTCAGTTGTTCAAGGTCAGATAGCTGACTTAGCCAGGATGTGAAACCAGGTCTTACTGACTGTAAAACCCATGCTGTTTTCGATCCATCAGTCTGGAGCATTTGGAACTCTGCCCGGGGAGCAGCAGTTCGGGTGGGCTTCTCCTCCATGGTGGGCTGTGCTGGAAGGAACCCATGGAAGAGGCAGGATTGGAAGGGGCGCCCTAGCTGGGCCTCGGAGTCAAGGTGGAGCAGGGCGCTGCCGGGTGGTGTCACGCACTCAACACCTCAGCGTAAAATTCTGATTTGTGTTTGGTTGTCATATCCTTCAGTCCCAGGAGTTTCCAAACTCGGAAAACTTAGCAAACCCATTAGAAGAAAAGGTAATGGAAGAACCGATCAGTAGTAAAAAAAAGGAAAAAAGAAAACATGTGGACCACGTAGAAAGTTCAATATTCATAGCACCCGGAACTGTTCGCTCCTCAGATGACCTGGAAGAAGACACCTGTGACCACAAAGTCCTTTCCAGGTATTTTATTAACAACTTCTCACCCCAGATCCTGAGCTGGGAAGCTACTCTCTGAACTCATCCCATTTCTGGTTTCTGATTGGATGGGGGACGCAGGGGTGGGGCTGGACAGCAAGGGAAACAGATTCAGGCAAAGTCCTCATTCTTCACACCTGGGCTCCCCCACTGACCTCCCCCCGCCATCCCGCCCCCAACCAATATCAGACCTGCCCGTAATCGGCAAAACCAGAAGGACCTGAACTTTGCCTTCTCTCCTCGCTCCACGTAGCTTCGGGTGGAAACTGGCAGGGAGCAGAGAGGTGGCTGAACCGTAGGTAGGGGTGGGGTATGAAAAGTAATAGCCTTGGAGACTCTGCCGGCCGTCTCTGGCCCCTGATAACCTCCGGTCAGTCTAGGTAGAGACCAAACTTAGCCGTTTATAAGCATCTTACAGGATCAGAAGGGAGGCACTGGATATGCGTGGAGGGGACCATTTATCACTGTCGCATGGAAGCTGGACTTTAATATGACCGCTTCACCCACGAGTTTGGGTCCAAGGCAGTAAGGGTGGAAACTTGAGGAAACTAACATGACTGTCTCTGTATCAGGCCCATTCACGTGCAACACCTCTTTCTCCTGTGGAGCAATAGGACAGGGCCACTTTGACCTGCAGTAGGCTAGTATCCCCACCAGCTCCATGAAGTAGGTAGGGTGGGAATGATGATCCATTTCACAGATAAGGAAAACTGATCAGAGATGTAAATATTTGACCAAGGTTGCCAGTTAATCAACCAGGAGCCAGGATGACAGCCCAGGCCTCTGGTTGGGTATCTTTTTGCCTTAGCCCTGAGTGAGCCAGCTTTATTGGAAGATCAGAGAAACACATCAGCCTCAAAGATATAGTCAGAAAATTAGCCTCCTCGTGTATGAAAGGAAAAGAGGTGGTCCACCCAAGAGCTAGGCAGTCAGCAGCATTGCGCACGGCAGGAAGCACTGAAAAGGGAGTCCAGGTCCCAGGTCTCAGCCCAGGTCTGACTTTAGCTTGCAGAGGACGTCTGGTGAGTCCCAAGACTTCAGGATACTTAGAAAAAGAGACCCTTTCCTGCCCCCAAATCCTATGATTTTTAAGAATATGTGGTCTGCTTTCTATTTGAAATTCTTTCTCACTGTTTTCTTTTTTTTTTTTCTTGTTGACGAGGGCTCAGTGTGTCCCTTTCACATCATCCTGCTGTTTATAAACACACTCCACCCCGAGTGGGTCTACTGGATACCATGTCTCATTTCCGTCACTAGGTCAGAAATCAGAACTTGCCTGAATCCACATGTGGCAGCCTCAGGATGGGGGCAGCAAGAAGTTCTTGGTGGCACCAATTCAAAACGTGTCTTTATTTTGCAGGACAAGTCACAGTGACTCCAGCATTTACGTTCAACGACATGCTAATAGGTCTTTGGAACCGGTTAGTGTGTGAATTTCTTCTTCTTTCATCCGGCCCCTGCTAATCAATTCCTTTCCATCCTTCCTCCTCCCCAGCCCAGAGCTTTGAAATAGAGAGGCAGGATTGGAAGGGGCGCCCTAGCTGGGCCTCGGAGTCAAGGTGGAGCAGGGCGCTGCCGGGTGGTGTCACGCACTGCTTTGGGATAGAAGACAAGCAAATTGAAACCTTGTCAGTAAGCATAGTCCAATCAGATGTCCAGTTTGGGCAATAGGGGATGTAAATAAAGTGATGATTTTAAAGCCCAAAGGCATCTTTGTCATAACAAACGCATCCAAGACCTCACCCCTGCACACACGTCCAGAAAGATCACGTTCAAAGACAGGTGCCACATAAGCAGAGGGTTCGCTTTGTCTTCGCAACCACTTAGCTGTGGATGTGTTGGGACCCAAAGCCCTGGGATCCACAGCTTGCCCTGATTCAGGTTGTTATGGGGGACGGGAGCCTTCCGTGGGCCCGTGGGAATGACGTAGAATACTGTATAGTCATTTTACTTTGGAACTAGATGTTCGCAAGATTGAGAAAAGCATGGCATGCTCGACTTTGTATGTTTAAAATCATTTCATTTTCTGTTTCAGAGATTTCATCTTTACTAATGGGGTTGCGGGGTTTTGTTTATGAATTTCACTGTAGGATCATTTTAGCTACGTTCAGTTGAGGAACACAGCAGATCAGGATGACAGAAGAAACCGAATGTTAACCAGGTAGGTGGCGGTAGTCCAAGCTTGGTGGGGCTTAAAAGGATATTTTTTCTTTAATTTTGCAGCCTACCTTCTGGGGGTGGCTATTCTCCAACAGGGCTGTGTTGGGTAACAGTATTAATAGTCTGGGCTCGTGCAAGAAAATACCCGTTCCGGAAAAAAATGAATGGAAATTGAATATGAGTGGGAGGGGAAGGTAGATATGAATTCATGTTGATGGGCAGGGCATGGTTCAGAAAATGACTCGGTTTAAAGACAGGTCTGGGTCATGAGCCTGTGGCTGTATTTAGATGACACAGTGGTATACGCCGGCCCTCCGAGGCAGAGCCAGGCAGAAGAGGTAGGGACGGGATACTGTGTGTTCTAAACGCTGTAGCCCCTGACAACTGTGTTCATTCCGTGTCGCCACTGCAGGTACAATACTCAGAAGCTCACTGAGCTGATTTTACAGTTTTATGACATCAGAACAGACATGAAGAGGGAATGCAAACATGCCAGGATGTCTATGAAAGTATTTCTTGCTGTTGGAGAACTAAGTGACCTAGACTACGAGTGTCGAATTGCTCTAACACCGCCCGTTTAGAACATAGACAGGCAGAGAAATCTAAAACTCTGACAACTCTGAGATGCCCCTATCTCTGTTAAAGTTATTGAATCGCTTAATTTAATTGATTTTTAAAAAAATATTTGCCACGGATTTGAATTGGCTTGGGAGGACTTAGATTATTGGAATGGAAAGACCTTGTCTGAAAATTGCCCGACACCCAGGAGTGTAATCTTTACAAGTCCACCTGTCTGGCTACTAAAAAGAGAGGCAAGATTTGTTTCCCTCCCCTGCCGTAAAATGGAAATATTAATTCACGTTTTCCACCAGGTTTGACATCCTGATAGGAAAATAGTACTTTTAGCTTTTATGAGATAGAGTCTTTGAAAATTGAACCCGCAAGGTTGAGAAGTGCAGTCGTGTTTTCCATGCTTTTGAGCATTTATTACCCTTGCAATAAAAATATGCAGTTTAAAATTTCTCTAAAAACAGTTTTAAGGAGAAAGAAATTCTGTCCGTTGTCTGTTATCTGTGTGGGAATCGCTCAGTTTCCAGACCAGGGCAAAGGTTTAACCCCCTCTTGGCATGGCCTTTCATTGTATCAGGAGATGCTCTAGGGAGGAGGAGGAAGTTTTCGCTTCTCATGACCTCCATCACCCTGATGACCCTGAGAAGCCCCAAATGACCCTGAGAAGCTTACGCTCTAGGTTCTACAAATGCCTCTGTAGAGGCCCCCAAGCCCAACTGCAATCAGATTATGGCTTCTGACCCTTTCCTGTCATCACCACAACAGTCCCCTTCTGGGCTTTCTCCACCAGGCAAAACTAAAATGTCACTTTAGCACTACCTTCTGTTAAAATAAGAGAAGAAAGATACATCTGACCAAAATCTGGTAACCTGGTAATTATTTGCAAGGTTAGATTCCAAAAACAAAACCAAAACCTTGGTGGTACAGAGGCGTGTCTTTTTGTTGCTGATGGCTGTTTTTAAATGATCTGTCATCAGGGAACCTCCGATTCTTTCTTCCGATTCCTTAGGAAGTCCCCCCTATTCCTAGGGAAGAACGAAGAGCCATCAGCTTCTAACTCTGTGTTAAGGGCACTGCGGTGTAAGGGAAAGCATCCTGGAAGGGTGTAGACCTGGTCCAGGTCCCGGCTGTATCACAAAGTCATTGTATGGCCTCGAGCAAGCCCCCCTCCCACCCCCTCTCCACGCCCATCTGCAGAATGGGGCTAACAGCTCCTCCCTCTTGGCGCTGTGAAGATGAACTGAGTGCGGTTAAAAGCTCAAAGCATCCTGGGACCCAGCCCTCCGCCAGGGTCTGCACCTCACTGGGAAGCCCTCAGCTCTCCAGTTGGGCAGTGAGGCCGGAGTACAGGGAGGGAGGGGGCTCCACTGGGCTGGGGACCCACTTGTGACTGCCTTGGTGTGTCTCCCCTCCTGCAGGAAGGCCAACAACTCAGGCGAAGCCAGGCCGCAAGAGATCCACAGCCCACAGAGCGACTCGCTGATGCAGTTCGTCCAGCAGCCAGACGTGATGTACTTTATCCTCTTCCTCTGGCTCCTGGTTTATTGCCTGCTGGTCTTCCCCCAGCTGGACCTCAACGGACTCTGATGCGTGCGTCTGCATAATAAAAAGACAGGATCCTGGCCAGGGGTGGGCAGTCTCCTTACTTCCTTTTATTGCCTGTTCTGGATGGGGCACTTCTGCAGATGGTGGAGGACCTCCGAGGAAACTTAGCCTCCCTCTCTCCACTTTTCTTTTTCATGTTTCCTTTCTCTCCTGTAAGTCCTAAGCACGCTTTTCTCTTTGGCTATGGACTCAACACTCAGGTGTGTGGCCAGATCCTTGGGTGGGTTTGTTTGTGTGCCTTGCTGTCAGGTATTAAGCTTTGTTACTAATACTCATAACTGGGTCTTAGCTCGCCCCACGCGCTGGTTTTTAAGGTCCCAGATGGACCTGAGTTTCTCGCCTCCCGATGAGAAATAGGATGGATGCCTCAGGGAGACCCCCGCTGGGAAGAAAGCTGCCCTGCTTTCCTCTGAGAGGGGAGTCTGAGTGAAGGTGCTGGGGGTCTGCGCACCTGTTGTGGTCTGGTGATTGGTTGTTTTCTTTAGGGGGATATCAGAGCAGCACAAAGCTTCCAGGTCCAGCAAAGGGCGTCCACGAATGGCAGAGTTCGAGGAAAGTGAAGGCTAGCTCGTGAGCTGCAGTGCACACTTGTTCACCCTCGTTTTCTTTTTTGTGGGGGGCATGCATTTTAATTTTGCTTTCGCATTGATTGAACTGAGGTAAAGCTGTGATTTTCAAACCTTTCCCACCTATGGAATCCTCCTTTCAAGTGGATTCTCAGGGGCCAGTCTAGTTGATACATGAAAAGCAGAGCTTTGACTGACACAGGGCAAGGCCTGGGATCCCTCTCGCTTTGCCCGGGCAGCTCCCAGCTTCCACCCGTGCCTACTGAGGCATCTATGCTGGTACCCAAGGCCCCGCAGGGCACTGTCAAAAAGCCCCCGAAAGCCCCGAGGAGGAATGCAGAAGTGGCCTGGCTGAGAATGAGCTCTGACTGATGTTAGAGCAGGAAGTGGTCCAGCACGTTCCTGCTCCGAGAGAGCTTTTGTGCACACCTGCCTCACAGCGTGAGTCTCAGCACGGGCATCTTTCGTGGTCAGTTATGATGGGTTTCTTGAAAAGGGTTCCTGGAAAGCACCCTGAGAAGTAACCAGAACGGGCAGGTGGTGAGAGGACAGAGGCATCCACCTGCCCTTCCGTCTTCCTTCTGCCCTGGGCTCCCTCCGCTTCCTGCTTCCTGTCAAGATGTAGGCCATGCGTCCCTGTGTATTACTTCCTCATCCCGTTGTCCTCCCCCTCAGAAAGCGTGTATATGGTGAGACTTATAAAACCACAGCCTATTAGGTCAGGAGGGGCAGTTAGACGGCATCTCCCCTGCTGAACCCAGAGAGGCAGAGCTGGTTGGCCAAGATCACACAGCCAACCAGGAATGGAGGCCACCTGATGCCCCATCCAGAGCTGTCCCCTCTTTTAGGGAAATTCCACTGGGCCCATGAATGTCCTGAAAAAAAAAATAATAAAATGAATAGATAAGAATGTCCTCATTTAAACAAAACCAAAATTTTTAGGTCAACCACCCACCTTTGTTTTTTCTCGTGTTCTTCCCGTGAGGAAGTTTTGTTCGCTTTCAGGCTCATTGCCTGTTCCTTCTAGAATGCCCTCGACAGCTCTAACAGCTTGTCAGCTGACATACCAGCTTTGCCGTTACTCCAGGAATCACGCTTCTCTCTCAGCAAGGCAGGGATTTGCTTACTTCAAGCAGGGGGTCTCAAGTTTACAGAATTCCAGCATGGCCAAAAGAATTGACGTGGCGCATTTGAGTCGATGACAGCCAAAGCCTGGCCTCTAACCCACTCTGGCTATAAGCTGCTTTCTCTCCACGAACGAATCTAAGCCTTCCCAGCTGAAAGCTGTTGGGAGTTTGGAGCAATTCCATCTCAAAGGCCTAGTGTCCCATGGAAGATGAGCTAATTAGTGAGCTCCCTGGCATCACTGCAAGCTGAAAGGTACAGATAATAAAGATTATGTGTGCGATACTTTATAACCCTGGACACCAGACAGCCCTCACCTAAATTAGATGCTTGAAAAGCCAGGGAAGAGCTGACCCGAACGTTAATCATTTCACTTTATGGGTCTAGACCTTGTTCAGAGAAGTCTCTGCGGGTTTCTCCTCTCACCCATTACAAAGTGTGCTGTTGTTTAAAACCATCTACTGGCAAGATGCCTGAAAGTCATTTGGTTCAGGGTGGCAGCAAACTGATTTAAAAAAAAAAAAAATCTCACTTGATTACAGGCGTGTGTGAAAGAAGTCAGATATAGGAGGTGGGTGAGAAGCCTGAAGGACAAACCACTCCATGGCTTCCATTTAAGAATTTTTAATTCTTATCCAAGTAATACATGTTCATAGTTTAAAAAGAAACGAATACTATAAGACTTAATGAAAACTAGCAACCCCTGTGGGTTGCTCTCTAGAAGTAACACTTTCACCTCTTTTAGCTGCTGCTTCTAATGTTTACCTTTGCATTTCTACATAACATGCTTATACGTCTTTTACTTTGAAAATTAATCTAGAAACATCTACTGGCTTGCTACCGTGGTAGAGAAGGATCTTGCTCTTACCCATACCGTGCTTTGTTTTTCCAGTATAGTTATAGTCATTGTGGGCATATGAGGACTGTTTACCTGTGAGCCGAGTAGTGTACTATAGCTACACGTCCTTTCTCGTCAGATTTCTTCTCCCTCCTTGATGATGATTTTGGTGTGGCGCATTCCTTAGTAACTTTCTTAGAAAAGAACATGGGAAGTAAATATTATTGTAAATATTTTGAGATTTTGCATAACTTAAAATATCCTTGTTCTGCCCTTACCCAGGTGTAGCTGGATATAGAATTGTGGGTGGGAAATAATACCACCCATCGTGGTTGTTGAGATTCCTGATGCCATTCTGATTCCCAGGCCTTTAGCTGCGACTTGGGTTTCTCCACCCTCCCAGGAAACATTTAAGATCCCGTCATTCTTAGTGTTCTGAACTGTCCTGATGGTGTTGTGCCCTTGATGGTGGCCTTTCTTGTAATCGTTCACTTTCTTTCTTTCTGTACCACCTGTTGTTCCAATGTTGGACCTCCCAGGCTAGACCTCTAATGTTTTTTTGTCTTTTCTATTTCTCGTCTCTTAATTTATTTTTTTTTTGATCTGCTTTCAAAGGTAGTTGTTTAGCTTTATCTTCTCAATATACCTGATGAATGTTTTATTAATTTTTAATTTCCAGAACGTTTTATAGTGTCCTGTTCTTGTTTCATGGGTGCAGAACTTATTTCTCTGTGGATGTTCATGATAATGGGGTTTGGGGGAAGTTCTTTTCTGCTCTCTGTTTTGCCTTTATTTCCTCTAAGTTCCCTTTCTTTTAGTCTCACTCTCTGTCTTTCACATTACAAGTTTTCTTCGGATATCTAGTGATCCTGTGGATCGGTTCGTGTGTAAGAATGATACATCACAAAATGGATAGGAAGTTCTGTGTGTCAACTGGTGGATTTTTCTGTAGGGTCACCAGGTGGGCACCTGGACTCTTCACGGGAGGACCACACATATCAATATTTGCAGGTCTTTTCTCACTGTGTTTCTTTAGAGATATTTCCACTTCTCTCCTGCCTGAGATAAAGGGACATAGGCAGAGCTGCTACTAGCCTATGCAGGGCCCTCATGCAGTTTCAAAAACGGCATTCCCTCTGAGTGGATGGATGACTTAGATATAGGTGCTTCTCTGAGCAGAAGCCACCCGTGGGCACTTGGCCACACTGGCAGAAGCCATCTTTGCCTCTTTCTCCAGGGAAAAGCCTGAGGAGCAGAGTAAGGGCTAGATTTTAACTCGCAATTGCCCCTTAGCCAGGCACCTTTGTGCCGTGCACGGACTGGTGGGCCGTACCCAGAGATGCCGGCACACACCTGAGCACCCGCATCCTGCCTCCGAGTAGGCATCTCATCACAGTCAGTGTGTACACTCACTGAATTGCTCCCGCCTCGCTGTGCCTGGTGTCCCTGGGTTAGAGCCCCTCCGCTTCCCCCCCGAGGAGTAGGCTGCTGGCGCTGCTGGGTGCTGGTGCCTCCCCTCTGCACAGGCAGTGCGTGGTGCTGGGATTCCTCGGCCCTGCTCCTGTCTCCCTCAGTTCTGCCCCTGCCATACGTGGGTCGGCATCTCGCGCCTGCTGTCATCTACGCTTCATCCCTTTGTCTTTATGATTCCATCCCTTCCATTCCTTGGTTCTTATTTCCCTGGGGTTTCACCAGGGAAGACATCCTCTTGAATCGCAGGTCCCACGTTTGCTCTCTCCCTGCTTGTTAGGTGGCTCGCTGCTCTGTGGGCGCGCTTGTGAACGTGCCCTGAGTCCTGCTGAGGCATGGTCTGTGAGTGCCTTCATATAACTGGGCCAAGTGAGGAGAGGCGAGAGGGCACTTGGAGCTCCCCTGGATGCCCCGGTACAGATAGGACTCTCCTTCCTTCCCTCCTTTCCACCTCCTACCCCGACGAAACTATCTTAGAGCTCCGTTCCCCACCAGACTCCCGCTTCTTGGAGTCACGCACTTTCTAGGTTTTCTTTGCCACCGTCCCTTCACTGGGAAACAGGTAGTCCACACTGGTGTCGGCCAGCAAGCAAACTGGCTGCTCCCTCTGTCGGATGGCTGTTTGGAACTTTGTGAGCAATTCCTCCCGGTCAAGCCCGGCCTCTGTAGGGAGTGGGGCTGCCACCAGGACTGGGAACCAGGGAGCACCCCACTCCGTGCCCCCTAGAAGCCACCCTGGGCACAGGCTGCTTCTCCCTTTCTGGGGTTCAGCTCTCTCTTCCTGTCCCCACGCAGTGCGAGCCTGCTCTTTGTGAGGGTCGAACTCGTAGAAGGCGGAAGATTTGGAGCTTGCCTGCCTGTGTAGTCGATCTTCATAAATTATAGGTCATTTCATAGCCTTAGGGATCACATAAGGGTCTAGTGCCTCATTTAAGAAATGAGAAAACTGACGATCAGGAAGGAGAGATGACTAGTCACACTGCTGGTTAGTGCCCTCGGGAGGGACGTCCGGATGCCAAGTTCTCTACAGAACTCCAGCCTCCAGCCGCTGCAACTCAAATGCACCTCCCTCGTCACCAAGGACTCAGGACATCACAGAGCTGATCTCTCAAACACAAGCCCGAGTAAACAGGGAAAGAAGGTATCTCTGAATCTCAGAATTCATGGTGGCTTCTTTGTTAAGATTTGTTCTCTTTCCGCGGTCGTGTCATTGGAGAGCACTCCTGTGACACACTCTTTCATGCAAGCTCGGATTTTCTTAACTCTCCAGTAGACCCACTGCTGTTTGGAGCCACGACCTCTCTTTCCTTTGGCTTGGAGACCTTCCCAGCCATTTCTGTTCACGTCCTCAAGTCCCCGAGGTGGTCTATGTGGGAGTTTCAGATCAACGTGGTTCCTCAGAACCTTCCCAGTGATATTCTGGCCAGGAAACAAGAGCCCACGAAACCCTCCGGGTCCGCATGTGTTATTTCTCTTGCCCTGACATTGCATCATCTCTGCTGAAACCGCCTTTGGGGAGAGACTGAACGTCTTGGGGCTGCAGCTGCTGGCTGGAGTCCCCACTGAGCGGCAGGCTCTTCCTCCGGCCCGTCCAGCTGCTCTCGGGATGAAGGCCTTGGCCTGGGCTGAGCAGCTGAAGCCTGAGAGCTGGCGTGAGTGATAACTCGCTTATTTGCTGGAAATAGCTGCAGAGTTTGCCTTAACGGTTAGCCAGTGTCAGGGAGCCAAGAAATGAGACGTGGGTTCTTTGCTGGACGTTGAGTCCCGTAGATCTTCTCGGCTCTGCCTCTTGTCAGGCACCTTGTTGAGGAGCAATAGTCACGCAGGGAAGTGAGCCCAATACCCGTGAAGCGTGGACCCTGCATGCATTGCGCCCAGAATCTTCCATTCCCATATCACGCAGACCCCGTGGCTTCAGGCTCCAGGTGAGCCCTGGCCCTCCTTGCTCTGACGTGTGACAGCACCACAGTGACCTGCAAGCCGTCAAAGTCCTCCACCCCCGTGGGCGCGACCAGCTTGGGAAGGGGCAAAGGCCTGGAGGCTCTGAGCCCCTACTTCCCTAGGATCAGCAGAGGCCATCAGAGTTCCGGGGCCCCTCTGACCCTTCTGGAATTGCTGGACCCCTCAGCGGCGGGAAGACCGACTTAGGTGCTTATAATTCGTCTGAGAACCTTGATGAAAACCCAGCCCTGGGCTGTAGCACCAACAAGCCAGAAAAATGTCCTCGTTTATGGGAAGAAGACAGCCAGTATTTTACGCTGTTGGACCACGTGGTTTTAAATACACACACCACTCAATAATCTACCGCCCTGATCCCACTGCTAACTTCAAGATCCCTGACACTTAGATGTCAAGGCCAGCTTTCATCTAGCAGGAATCTCTTTAACTGAAACTACCCCCCCTTTTCTTATCACTCCCTTCTCCCTTCTCCAGGAGGATTTATGGAATAGGGGAAGAGGGCAGGTTCAGGAATCAGCCAGATCTAGGTTCAAGTCCCCTCTGTGTCTCCAGATATCTGGATGACTGGGCAAATTACCTCTCTGAGCATCTTCTGTGCAGAATCTACACTCAGTACGTATTTGCTGAGTGAACAATAGCTCCCTTGTGAGCTTGTTACAGTGTCGTAAAACGCTCAGTAGCTCCCTGTCTGCATGTCCCTCCTCGCCAAGCTTTGACTAGACCTCCTTTCAGTTCGTTCAGTTTACCATGGCTTCTTCTAGCCTCTCTCCAATCCGCCTCCATCTTGCCAGCTGCTCTCTCAAACCTAGCTCATGCCTTTTACAAGAGGAAGCCAAAGCCAGCGTGTACCCACGGACTCACTGGACCCTTAACGACAATCACGGGAGGTGGTTCTTTCAGAGAGGAAGCTAAAACACAAGAAGGAAAGATGACAAGGTCATAGAGCTGGCAAGTGGCAGAACCATGATCATAGGACCCTTCCTTCCAGACGTTGATTTCCACCCTAGACTTTACTGCTTAGAAACTAAGTCATGCCTTAATGTGATTCTCATTGTTGGTGAATTTGGCCTAGTTGGCAAGCGTGGGTGGAGATCTCAGAGTCGGGCGGGTTTAGCAGTCGCATTGCAACCCTCACCTGGCGTCCTTCCCCTTCCCAAGTTTCTGCATACTCTGACCCCCGCCCCATATCAACACTGCTTAAATATCTCCTTCATCCTCATTTGGTAAAAATGATTCATATTGTACATCAACTATACTTCAATTAAAAAATAAATTAAAAAATGTGTAAATGATCGAGGACACCCCAAGTTCAGGTTTTAACCTAAGGTTGCAAATTGACAACCAAAATGACTGCCTCTAAAGGCCCGTTAGCAGCATAACCTCAGTGTTTTAACATCCAAGATTGAATGACTTTAATTAATGCCCCCAGGCATTAGTCACTTCACTTCTTCTCACACATGCTTTTCAGAGTAGAAGTGAGGCTTCCTCCTTCAGAAAGCAGATCTCACTGTGCTGGGCAGAGCACGAGTTAAATAGGGATGAGACCATGGATTACTTGGAGGAAGTTAGAACTGGTTGGCCTGTGAGATAGGAATCATTACTTTTCCTTTGTTTTGAATTGAAAAGTTGTGATTTTGGCATTGTTGCAGAAAGGAATAGAAAAATGTCTCCTCATAGGTCTCTTTTCCATTTGCAAAAGTTCAGACTTCTTTTAGACCCACCAGAAGTCAGTAATAGCCTCTTCTCTGTAAGACTTTCCTATGAGGACAGACACAACATGCCTGTATTCCTAAATGTCACGCAAGGATTGAGACACTTTTTAAAAGGAAACTCTGGGGACTTCCCTGACTGTCCAGTGGTTAAGACTCCGCCTTCCAATGCAGGTGGTGCGGGTTCGATCCCTGGTCGGGGAACTAAGATCCCACATGCTGCACAGTATGGCCCCCAATTTTTTTTTTTTTAAAAAACTGAAAGTGTCTAACCTAGAGAGCTGACATTATTCCAAAGTAGGATAGCACTGGCCTGGTCATCAGGACCCCAGGTCCTAGCTCCGGCCCACCTGCTGTGACACCTTGAATAATTCATTTACCTCTCTGGGTGGAAAGGTGGGAGACCTCTTTTTAAAAGTCTTTCCTAGGTTTAAAAATCCAAAGGTTAGGGCTTCCCTGGTGGCGCAGTGGTTGGGAGTCCGCCTGCCGATGCAGGGGACACGGGTTCGTGCCCCGGTCCGGGAAGATCCCACATGCCGCGGAGCGGCTGGGCCCCTGAGCCATGGCCGCTGAGCCTGCGTGTCCGGAGCCTGTGCTCCGCAACGGGAGGCCGCGTACCGCAAAACAAAAATCCAAAGGTTAGCAAATTAGGTTTGTTTTTATTTTAATCTCAGTAAGTGGCCTGTTTGCTTAGAATAAATGCACCTCTGCATTTGTAAGTGAATTCCAAAGCTTAGAGCATGGCTCCCGGCTTTAGTATCTGAGAAAGGTCCCTTTGGAAAGGGTTTGGTAAAATAAAAGGTAGTCTGTTGAAAGTGTGGGGTGAAAGTTTGGAGTAGAACGTGGGAGAGCTGCTTCCTAGGACTCCCAGAACCAAACTGATCTCCTTAAATTAAGTCAGCATCCGGGGCAATTTTCTTGGATACTTTGAAATTCACAAGTTCAGCTGCAGGCATATATAGATGTAAACGACTGGACCTTCCTATCCTTCCCATCTTTTTCCCCGTCCCCTGGTAGACTCGAAATAGATAGGCACAGAAATTCCACTCGAATCAGAGGCTGCTTGCATTCTAGCACTGGATCCCTGAAGCCAAAGACTGGTATGTTTGTACAGAATGTCCCTGGGGTGGGAGTGGGACTGGGGGAAGGGGTGCCATGAAGCAGAGACCCTGTCTCCTTGAAATTGCACCCTGAGTTAGCTACCTGCATCACTTGCGTTGGTGTTGGTAACATCAGCCAAAGACAAAGAGTAAAAGAGGAAAGATGGTGGTTCCCTACCGTACATGGCCAGGACCAATTATTAAACCTGGAAGCAGGAGTTTGTTCAAAGCGTACTGTATTGGATGATGGTAGGTATTTATTTTTTCAAGGTCTGTAATACGTTTAACAGATATAATGCTACAGTTTCTTGTAATGTCATGGCAGGACTTAATTGAGTCTGAATATTTTTACTGAGAGCTCTAAGAGAACTATTGAAAAAAAGCAAAATGTTATTTTGTAGTACAAGAATTATTTTGTCATTTAGCACATACATAGCTGTAGCTTTGTAAAAAAAGGTATCTTTGTAAAAAAAATTGTATGAACGTGCACTCTTATTTATTGACTATTGTAAATGAAGATATAAATGACTATTTGCATAATTTATACCTGTGGGACATTAACTGGAGTATTTGTTATTTGACTGTTTTCTATTAAGGACGACTATTAGGCTTGGTGCTATGATGAATAGTCTTGTAAAATTACATGTAACCTTAAGAAAAATCTTGAGTATAAATTTCATGAATTGACCAGCTCATTGATGATTCTTATTTCCATGTATGTTCACGCCTTTGCCAACCAGAAATGACTCTATCTTTCCTTTGTCCCAACAAAGAGTACTATTGCCAGGTAAAAGTGACACCAATTGGCTGTAGAATTGTAGGGACTGTAGGGAATCTACCCTTTTTAACTATTAACTTGTTTTGAGCCTTTGCAGGTGAACCTCCAAGAAGGAACAATAATGGTAGTGATGGTGGCTCTATGGCTGTGGAGTTAACGCTGCCTGCCTGGGTTTGAATCCTGGGTCTGTCTCTTACCGACTGTGTGATTTGTAACAAGTTACTATAGTAGCCTGGGTCTTCCAGAAAACAGAGCCTGAGTCAAACCTTATGTGCTTATGCATCAGTGCCGGGGGGATGGGGGCGTGGGTACAATCCCAGGACAGCAAGAGTGAGGCAAAGAAGGAGGGAAAGCAAACCAGAAGTGGTGCAACAGGTATCTGTCGTGTACCTACGAGGCATCCGGCACTGTTCTGGTTGCTGAGAATAGAGTAATAAACGAAACCAAAGTCCTTGTACTCAGAGAGCTTACATTCTAGTGGCGGAGAGAGATGTAAACAAAATAGGTAACATACACAGTATGTCAGATACCTATCAATAAGTGCTGTAAGAATGATCAGGACAGGAGCGCCAGTTTGGGGGTGGACGGGGAGGTGATACAGTGTTAATAATCAAGAGAGGCCTCTTTGAGAGGGAGACATTTGACTGAAGACTTGAAGGAGATGCCAGGACAAGTCACTCGAATAACTGGAGAAGAGCTGTCTAAGCAAAGGGAGGAGCAGGTGCAAAGGCACTGTGGTGGGATCATGGCGGTGTTTGTAGGGGACGCCAAAGAGCCTGGTGTGGCTAAAGTACAGTGAGTGAGAGGGGAGAGAAGTAGGTGAGTTTACTGGGCCAGGTCAGGTAGGGCTGTGTTGGATGTTATAAGGACTTTGGCCTTCATCCTGAGTGAGCTGGAGCCCCTGGAGGGTTTTGAGCACATGTTGACTTAACATTGTAGCAGGCTCACCCTGGCTGCCATGATGAGAATAGACTGGGGAACAAAGGCAGGGCATGGAGGCCAGCTAGGAGGCCATTGCAACAGTGCAGGGGAGAGGTGACGATGGTACAGACCAAGATCGGAACCGTGGTGGTGATGAGCAGTGATTAGATCTGGATATATTGATACTACGAGAGCAGACCCTCTGGATTTGCTAATGGATTGGGTGTGGGGTGTGACAGAAAGGGTCGAGAAAGGCTCCAAAGTTTGGCTTGAGCAGCAGGAAGGGTGGAGGTGCTCTGGGCTGAGACGGGGGAGACATGGGAGGAACAGGTTTCGAGTCTGAACTTGCCACGCTAAATTGAGATGACTGGTAGATGTCCCCTTTCCCAAGTGTACACGGTCCTACAGTGTGGGGAATGCCCCGGGGGTGACTGATCGCCTGCCAACCGCGGGATGGCCCAGCCCCGATGGCCCGTAGCTGCTCGGCTGCTGTGTCACATTTGAGGCTTGGGAATCCCTGATGGGTTTTGGAAGCCCAGGTCCCCGGTGTACCAGGAGGCCATTCCCGAGGAGCCCCCAGACTGGGTGCTCTCTCACTGCCCCCAGCTCTGCACCCCACCCCAAGGCGGGCCCTCCCTCCTCTCCCCCTGCTGTCTTTTAATCTCTCGAACACAGATGCCAGAAAGCCCGTCGTAAACCTCCCTTGACATGTGTAGAAGCTGGTCCGTGCTTGAATGGAGAAAGTGTAGGGTGAAAACACATCGAACTATCTGATCATATTAAAAAGGGGGCGGGAGGGTAACATAGGAAGAGAGACCCCGCACTTGGGTCGCTGAAGCCTGTAACCAGCTGTGCATAGTCATGTTTGAACTTGGGGGCTTGAGTCTTAATTTGGACAGGGTGGCGATACTACAGAAAGCTCAAATGAAGATGGGGTGATGTTTTAATTTCCATTAATTGTCTTAACACATAGGATTAGTTTCAGCTGCCTCTGACAGAAAACCCACAAAAGCAGTGGCTTAAACCCAATGGAAGTTTTACCCTTGCCTCTCTGAGAGAGAGGCCATCGATCCAGGTTGGCTGGACAGCGTCTCGTCCTTCCCGCGGCCCCCAGTGTTGTAGCTGCATCCTCCCTAGACCACCATCTTTGTCCTCGTGGTCCAAGATGGCGTCTGTCCATCCAGACCACACATCCGTGTCCTGTGCTGTGGAATGGAAGGAGAGGCAGAAGTGGGCCACCCCGCCTGTAAGACTTCCCAGAAGAACCACACATTGGCTTTCATCCCATTGCCTGAGCTGAGTTCCCGGTCACAGCTGCCAGAGAGGCAGGAAGTGGGTCCTTTGACCAAACACTCTGCTCAGTGAATTGCTAACAGGAAGAGGGCTGTAGGACAGCTAGCAGCTTTGGTGACACTGGGCTCAGTCCTGCCTGTCAGGTTGGGCCAGATGTGGGCAGTTCCTTCCTTACACAGTCCTGTATGGAAGGCCTTCTGGGTCCACGGGGCTAGGTGTCAGTGGTAAAGACAGGAATGAGGGCTTCCCCTGTGGCACAGTGGTTGAGAGTCCACCTGCCGATACAGGGGACGTGGGTTCGTGCCCCGGTCCGGGAAGATCCCTCGTGCCGCGGAGCGGCTGGGCCCGTGAGCCATGGCCGCTGAGCCTGCGTGTCCGGAGCCTGTGCTCCGCAACGGGAGAGGCCACAACAGTGAGAGGCCCGCGTACCGCAAAAAAAAAAAAAAAAAAAGTAGAGGAATGAGATCAAGTCCATCCTTGGAAGGAGCTCTCTGTGGAGCCAGAGAGGAAAGTGATGCCTATGGAGGGCAGCTACCGTTTCTTCCTTCCTTTCTTTTTTTTTTTTTAAATAATAAGCATGAACATTTAATTGCGTTGGAAAACACGGAGAAAACTCACACAACTGGATAGATGGTATCACTAAAAAACCATGATTAGCATTGCCAGATGGGCACTGCTACCATTTCTGGAGCGCTTTCCCAGATGCTGGACTAGAAATTCATTGCACGATCATAAATCTTTCAAAACATCCCGTGGGGTGGTGGCCACATCCTGCCCACGAGAAGGGGCAGGAAAAAAATGAAGGTGGGGGAAAAGGGGGGCAGGACAAATGAGGGTGGTAAAAATGATTTCATTCCCATGCTGCCCAGCTGAGTGAGAATAAGAACATGGGGCCACCAGACTTTCCCCGTCACGTCAGCCTGCCTTCTGTACCTCCCAAGAAATGGCCCCCGAGAGAACGTGAACTGAGGTACGGGGTCCACGGCTGCTCCGCGATGGGGCTCACAGAGGCCCCGAGGGACAGAGCAGCTGCCAGTTCCGGTCTGAGGCCCACATCCTGCCATGGGACGGAAAACTGGACAGGGGAGCTTCCCTGGCCACCCTGTATCAGGGTCAGCTCTCCTAGGGACCCCAGGTAAGTCTCAGCGTTCCCAGGCCTCAGTTCCTTCAAATGTGAAATAGCAATAACAGCCCCAAGGCAAGGCCTGAAATGAGATACTGTCTGTGAAAGTACCCAAGAAATAACCCAAAGACAAATGTTCATGATATTAGAAGAGCATCCTTCTTTCTTTCTCCCTTAAGCAACAGAGTCCTAAAGTTCCAATTATTTTTGTCTTATAACTCAACGCCTTCCTACCCAATATTCATCATTGGCAGACTCTTTTGTGCCACTGCCATAACCCTCGAAATGTCCTGACAGCTTCAGTGTTCTAGCTAGACAGCAGCATTTCTACCCTACAGTTCTCTCTGGCCCTAGGCAGCGATGTCCCAGCTACTGAGATTTGGCATGAAGGGGCAGGATTAATTCACCTAGAGAGCTCCACCACTGCCGACAGTTTGAGAGTCCTTGTGTTAAGTCAGCCCTACTGGGTTATATTGGCCGGTCTGTAGTGACCACAAAAGGAAACTAAAGGCTGAGTGTCATCTTTCATCTTGTAAGTTGATTGTCTGTTTGGGGGCGGGGGTGGGTACAGTTAGCTTTCAAATCACATAGGTGCCATTTTATGTGAAACTACTCGCTAAGAAATACCAACATTAGCTCAGTCCCTGGAGACCCTGGAGGGTCCCAGACGACACCCCTTGCAAGAATGTGTACCCAAAGATGGAGCCTGGTGAGCACCGTGGACTGCCCTGCCCATCTGAGCACAGAGTTCCCTAAAATCAAAATCTAGGCCTTCCCAAGCTATGTGGTAAAGGACATTTTTAAAATGTATTTATTTCCAGTCTATCATAGACCAACTTTTGTAAAATACAATACAAATTAAATACCCCAAAAATGATATTAAAAAATGACATAAAGAATACAAGGCCTAATTTTTTATTATTAGATTCAATAGACAAAAAATTATCCTGTTGCATCCCTGGAAGATGAATTTACCTTGTAGAGGCCCAGGTACCTGCAGGAAGTCGGAGACAATGCCCATGAGTAGCACTGCCTGAAACCACCTGTACCTCCTATCTTCTAAAGGGAAATTATCATCTTTGTTTTTGTCTCAATGCAAGCACATAGTTTTTCATGAATAGTCACTACTTATCTAAACTTCTAGGTCACAGCTGACTGGTTTATTTTCTAATAATTTTCAGTTTGCTTGCAAAGAGTACAAGGCACTTGAAGACATGGGGTCTAATTTTGTTTTGATGGTATCCCCCTAAGTTTCATAAAGGCCTGTGGTATTTCTTATTTGACTGATGGTATAGCTGGACTGAGAAAGGTCATTTGATTTGATGAAGAAGAGGGACGAGGGGCAGCCCCAACGCAGCACCCACTTGAGGTAGCCGACACCACACAAGCCCATCCCACCAGGGCTGCCCAAGTGCCCTGGGAAGTGGCTGATGAAGGAGTCATAGGAGTTTTGTCCCAACCAGCCTGGACCGGTCCAGCCATGAGCCTCCCTCACTGAACACAGCTCTGGCAAGTAGGCCGGCCCGCCACTAGAAGAATTACATCCTGCCGGGGCAAGGCACTGTTTAGGGCCTGTGGCTACCAGAGATGTAGGAGATTTTGTCCAACTGTCACCCTGCAGACACAGGTGAATGCCTGGCTTCAGTAAGCCTGCATCCTCCAGGATCATCAAGGCACCAGACAGGACTGAACCAAACCAGACTTCTCCCCACCTTTTAAACACTCAGGGAGGCCTGGACACAAACTGGGGAGGGGGTCAAATCCTGAAATGTCCTCCTATGTACATCATGTGAAATAGTAGCTGGTGTTGCACTCCAGGGACCAATGAGACCTGTAACCAGAGATGGACACCCCATTACATAGATGCTATGCGAAAAGGTTTAGTTTTCCTAAATCTGTCAAAAAGTAGTAAGCTTTCACTTTTACCAACTGTGTGATAAGTGGGATAAAAGTCTAGGCTGCCCTCCCCTTCTCTAGCACATTCTATAACTCATGTTTCAAAGTCATTATTAAGAACTAATTCATGGACTTCCCTGGTGGCGCAGTGGTTGAGAATCCGCCTGCCAGTGCAGGGGACACGGGTTCCAGCCCTGGTCTGGGAAGATCCCACATGCCGTGGAGGAACTAAGCCCGTGTGCCTCAACTACTGAGCCTGTGCTCTAGAACCTGCGAGCCACAACTACTGAGCCCACGTGCCACAACTACTGAAGCCCGCGCACCTAGAGCCCCTGCCCTGCAACAAGAGAAGCCACCGCAATGAGAAGCCCGCGCACCACAACAAGGAGTAGCCCCCGCTCGCCGCAACTAGAGAAAGCCCGCGCACAGCAACGAAGACCCAATGCAGCCAAAAATAAATAAAGTAATTAATTAAAAGAAAAAAACCTAATTCATCCCTGGGTCTATGGTAGATGTGGTCTCCACATCATTTAGGGACTAAATTAAGCTGCATGTTAATGGAAATCTGGCTATGATGCTTTCACCACACAGGGTTAATTTCTCACACAGGACATTGAAGCAGTTGGTCCTGAGGTGCAGTGGCTCAGGTTTCTTCCGTCTTCTATTCTGCCATCATAACATGTGGCTTCCCCGTCATGGTCTCTTCTGGTCACAAGATGGCCTCTGCAGCCTCAGCCTCACATCTCTGTGCCAAGAAAGTAAAAGGAAACTACAAGCAGAAAATAAAACAGACCCCACAGACTCTCATGTAAAACCCATTAGCCGACACTGTGAAATATGGCCAGCCCTGGGCTGCAAGGGAAGTTGGGAAATGTAGTTCTGTAGCTAGGACTTTTGCTGCCCGGTGAGAAAGAAAAATCTGTCAATAAAGAAAGGAAGAACAAATCCTGGGGAGGCAGCTGATCCTGTCTGCTCCAGCCTCCTCTTGTCCATCTTGGGAAATGGATTTAGCTCATTATTTTCCCAATGGAACAACTGATGATAATGACCGCTAATTAAGTATCTATTATAAACCAGAAAGGTCGTCAGGCACTTCATGTTCATGTTCTCCTTCAACCTTCACAATAATAACCCCGAAGGTAGATTATTATCCTCCCCATTTTATAGATGAAGAAATAAATGGAGACTGAGAAATGTCAAGTGCCTCCTCCAAGGTGGCACACAGGCAATTGACAATATCTAAATTTTAACCCTGATGTCTCTGTCGCTAAAATCTAGCTTTCCACTGTAGCTGAACATACATCTTGATGATTGCCTCAGAGGACGGGCTGGGGCTGAGAGATTTTCACGCAGAAGATTATTCTTTGAAATTCAGCATCTTTTGTATCCTGGCTATGTTCCTTTGCTGCCTGTCTCATGGGTTAACTCACTGATATAAACAATCTGCTACGCAGTCTCAGATGGCCATCTGCTTTATTTTGGTTTCCACAGATATTTTTGTAGCAAAACTCCTGTAAACACAAGTGCTTGAAAGTTCACTCCTCTCTTGGAGTCCAGTGGAACCTGAGTCTTAAGGAAATTGATCAGTGAGAAGTCTTAGTTCCAAGCAAAAGAAATTTATTCTGGATGATTAAGCAGAAAGAAGTAAATTAAGATGATAGGGATGGAGTAGGAATAATGCTGGGGAGGGGCTGGGAAGTGTGTTGTTTGTTTATTCCACTTGTATAATTAGCCATAAATTCCTCCAAAATTAAGTAAATAAAAGGATATGGGCTTGTTCATAGAATTGTTGGGAGGGGTAGAGAACCAGGTTTGAGGCTAAAGCTTGGAGAACAATACCCAATTTGTTGAGAAAATCTCTGCAGGGGTCCTGCCCCACTGAGCCCTCAGGAAAGGCACCAGCCCCTACCCCCCGCTGCCCATTCAACATGAAGAGCTCAACCTTGCAGGCCCCCACCATGGTTGCCTCCCCCAAAGCCAGATGCCCCCATCACCACCACACCAGCAGCAATACAAGAGCCTGTTTTCTCACTTTGCCCACTTCCAAATCAGTTTTACATGGGTGTGTCCATGCCATACGCTAGCTTCGATTCTCCTAAGAGTTCTCATTCGTATATTGGGAGCAGGACTCCATAGGCAGGAATTTCTCTAGGTGTGGAAAGACCATTCAAAAGATGGGGGACGGGTAACACGAGGGGTCCTTGCAGTGATGGAAATGTTCTGTATCTTGACTGTATTAATGTTAGTATCCTGGTCGTGATATTGTGCCATAGTTGTGCAAGATGTTACCACTGGGAAAAACTGAGTTGAGGGTACAGAGGAGCTCTCTGTATTACATCTTACAACTCTGTGTGAACCTACAATTATCTGAAAATAAAAGTTTAACTGTAAATGGCATTAAGAGAATGAAAAGACAGGCCACAGACTAGAAGAAAATATTTGAAAAACATATCTGTTAAAGGACTTGTATTCAAAATATACAAAGAACTCTTAAAACTCAATAAGAAAACAACTCAATTGAAACTGAGAAAAAGATCTGAATAGGCACCCACCAGTGAAGATACACAGGTAGTAAATAAGCATATGAAAAGATGCTCAACATCATAGGTCATTAGGGAACTGCGAATTAAAACAACATGAGATACCACTACATACCTATTAGAATGGCTGAGATCCAGAACACTGACATCACCAAATGCTGGCCAGGCTATGGAGCAACAGGAACTCTCATTTGTTGCTGGTGGGAATGTAAAATGGTACAGCCACTTTGGAAGACACAGTGGCAGTTTCTTACAAAATTAAACATAGTCTTACCATAAGATCCAAAAATCATGCTCCTTGGTACTTACCCAAGTGAGTTGAAAACTTATGTCCACAAAAAAAACCTGTACATGAATGTTTGTAGCAGCTTTATTCATAATTGCCAAAACTTGGAAGCAACCAAGATATCCTTCAAGAGGTGAATGGATGAAGAAACTGTGGTACATCCAGACAGTGAAATATTATTCAGCAATATAAAGAAATGAGCAGGAATTCCCTGGTGGTCCAGTGGTTAGGACTTCATGATTTCACTGCTGAGGGCCCAGGTTCAATCCCTGGTCGAGGAACTAAGACCCCACAAGCCATGGGGCACAACCAAAAAAAAAAAAAAAAAAAGAGCTATGAAGAAATGAGCTACAAAGTCATGAAAATATAGGGAGGATTCTTAAATGCATATTGCAAAGTGAAAGAAGAAGCCAGAATGAAAAGGCTACATACTGTATGATTCCAACTACATGACATTCTGAAAAAGGCAAAACTATGGAGACAGTAAAAAGAACAGTAGTTGCCAAGGTTCACAGGGAAGGGTCGGAGGGGTGAATAGGGGAAATACAGGATTTTTAGGGCAGTGAAACTATTCTGTACAATACTCTAATGGTGAATATCTGACATTATACATTTGTCAAGACCCATTGAACTATACAACACAAAGAGTGAACCTAGTGTAAACTATGGTTCATCAATTGTAACAAATGGATGCAAGATGTCAATACTAGGGGAAACTGGAAGGGGGAGTAGAGTATATGGGAACCTCTGTACTTTCTCAACCTTTCCCTAACCCAAGAACTGCTCTACAAAATAAAGTTTACTAACTTTTAAAAAAATTTAATTAAAAAAAAAAAAGATGAGGAACAGCCATGATTATAACAGGGAGTTACTACAGAATTACCTAGAGGGGTTAGAGGGGTGCAGCATTTAGAGGATTAGAGGATCCGAACAATCAAGTCACATAAGAGAGAGCATGAATTGTAAATAAATGCGTGGGTGGAAAGGGCAACCGAAGAAAGGTAACAAGTGCTACTTTAAGCATGTTACATTTATAAAATGTAAACAAAGCTATTATTTTACACTTGCTAAATTAGCATACAATTTCAAAGGCTCCCTGGTGTTCACCAAGCTGTGAGGAATGTGACAGGTTAATAATACCTAACCAGTGGCAGTTAGGTAGGTACTGAAGAAACACTTCTGCTTGTAAGTGTCGTGAGCAACAGCCACACAGATGTTCACGCCCTTGGACAAGAAAATTCTAGAGGTTTATTCTAAAGAATGTTTCCTGAGGACCTAATTCAACAGAAGTTATCAGCTTATTGTGGGATATTATACTCAGGAAAAATGACCTTGTCTCTAATAAATTGATGACATTTTAAAAAGCAGGTGTTGGGGAGATGTTACAGCATAAAGGAGACTTATAACAATAAAATGCAGTGTATGGACTTTGTCTGGACTGATTTGAATGAACAACTATAAAAAGCCTGGCGGGTTTTTTTGTTTGTTCGTTTTGGGTATCTGGGGTAACTTTAATATGGACTGGAAATTAGATGATATTAACAAATTATTAACATTGTAATGTATAAAAATGGCAGATGATTATGTTTTTAAAAATCATTACCAGAGAGGCATTGTGAAGTATTTATGGGTAAGATGCCATGCTAAGGATAATCCAGCTTTTATGTACATACACAGTTGGCCTTCTGTATCTGCAGATTCAACCAGCTGCAGACTGAATTCCATCTGCGGTTGGTTGTATTCACAGATGCAGAATCCACGGATACAAAGGACCACTGAACTATGCTATTTTATACAAGGGACTTGAGCACCTGTGAAGTTTTGTATCCATGGGGATCCTGGAACCAATCCCCAGTAGATACCACGGGACTGTATTTTACCACAATTGTTTTTTAAATCCAGAAAAAAACCTGTAGGGGGTGGGGAAGTGAGCAGGATAAAGCAAGGCTGGCTAACAGTTGAAGATTTATGATGGGTACCTTGAAATTCCTTATACATCTTTTTTTTTTTTTTTTTTTTTTTTGCGGTATCTGGGCCTCTCGCTGTTGTGGCCCCTCCCGTTGCGGAGCACAGGCTCCGGACGCACAGGCTCAGCGGCCATGGCTCACGGGCCCAGCCGCTCCGCTGCATGTGTGATCCTCCCGGACCGGGGCACGAACCCGCGTCCCCTGCATCGGCAGGCGGACTCTCAACCACTGCGCCACCAGGGAAGCCCCATTATACATCTTTTATATGCTTGAAAATTTCCATAATAAAAAGTTTTAAAACAACCTATTGTGGCATACTACTAGCAGTACCTTACTATCTGTTGTAGGTATTTAGCTCAGCACGTCGCCTTTTAGTAAAGACAATTTCCCAGCCTTCCTTGCAGCTACGTTCAGCCTTTCCTGTTATCAACATCCTAAACCAGAGAGGTACATTTTGTTACAACTGATGACACATCATGATCACCCAAAGTCCATAGTTTACATTAGGGTTTATCTCTGGCTTTTAATAATGTCTATTACTTATTCCAAATGCTTTTAATCAGAGTACAGTTTTTAGGGAACCTCTTCAATAACATTTTCTAACAATTTATAGCTAACAAGGATAAACAGGGTAAGTGAGTCCCATGGCTTTTAATTTATTTAAGCAAAAAGAACTGATTAGTAACTGCCGAAATGTTAATAATTTCACATGATATATGAAGTACAGAGTAGATCACAGTGGAAATATATAGCTCCCTCTACTGTAAATACTTTGAATTGGATATCTCTGGGTTTTGTACTTTACGGATCTTAGTTTGCTTTCATGATGAATTTCATTTAGGAGTTTTGTAAGTGATTTCATGCTCTGAGCATTTTGCAAGGCTCTGAGAGATATACATGTAATTAACACGAGGATGCTGCCGTCAGGAGCTCTGAACAGTTGTACAGTTTTAAGGCAGCCTCTAGCCCAGGCTGACATTTGGTGATCTGCCAATCCTGTGTTGCCCAAGAAGGGCTGAGGTTTGAAGATATAAAAGGAATTACTTTGCTTTCCCTAAAGCCACAGTCATTGGGATGGGATGAAATTAAATGACCCTCGAGAGGGGAAAGGACTTTTGGAAAGTGTTGGAGAGGTGAGAGGGAAATGGAAATCTAGGGGTGAGGGGAAGGCGAGGCCATGGTGTTCTCAGTTACCCTCAGCTGACCAGCATTTCAGGGTAACAAAAGGACATGGTCAGAAGTGATGGTTCCACGCAGGGCCAGGTGACCATACCCTGTAATAAGTGCTAGAATAAAAGTATACGCGATGTGCCTTGAAAGGAGAGAGAAGGAAGACTTTGTTCTGCCGCAGGGAGTAGGGGCTGGAGCAGAGAGGCATCAGGTCTCAGAATGGGGTGACCTCAGGAGGCTTTGTAAGGGCACAGGAAGAGAGGAAGGGCATTTCAGGCAACAGGAACAGCATGAAGTACTGCACAGAGGTGTGAAATTTCATCATGCGTTTAAGAAACGGTAGGCTGCTTGGCTGAAGTTTAGTAGGATGGTGGGGCAAGAAGATACATAAGCAGGGACCAGCTTCTGCAGGACCTTGAACTCCAGGGTGCTAAGTTTGCAAACACTGGGAAGCACTGAGAACTTCGCAGCAGGGCAGAGACGAGAACAGTCATCTGGAAGCAAAGCGGAGGTAGATTGTAGCGGGTTAAGTAAGACTAGAGATCAGAGAGACTGGTTGGGAAGCTATTATAACGAGTTCAGAAGAGAAATAGAGGATCAGAACCAGGGCAGTGACAGTACAAAGAGGACAAAACAGAATCTCAGAAGGCGTTCAAATTCGCCTCTGCAATGGATGGCACTAGGCCACTAACTGGACTTGGGTGACATCTTAAACAGGACAGGATGTTCAGAGAAGGAGTGATCAGACATCTGATTATGATCCACCTGTTGGCACAGTAAATGGCACATAAAAAGTGTTCTATCCATGTAATCTACTATTATTACCGCTATTATTATTTTTCTTACTTATCTCAAAAACTACGTCATCTTTTGTTGATTTTTTCAGATACTCATTTTCATAGATACTTTGTAGGAAAGTTATATAATTGGCTTTCTTTATATTAAGCAAAATACAATCACTAGAATCACAGAGATCTCTAGAAAACCTGTTTTATTGCATACAAGATCATTAAACCTCGAATCAGAGCCTTGGTAACTTAGTCTATTCAATGTTGCCCCATAAAGCAACTGCAAAGGATTAGGGTAATACTACACCTAGTTTACCTTCGTCTCCTGCCCTCACACTGGACCGAGAGCTTCCCAAAGTCAGACACTAGGATTTATTTGCCATTGTGTCCCCAGTGTTTAGGGGAATATTAGAATATGGCCAGCGCTCCAAAGACTTTTGTTGAAGAATGAATGAATAAATAAATGGATGGATGGATGGATGGATGGATGGGTGGGTGGTTGGATGGATGGACGGAACAATAAAAAAATTAAATCCTTGAAAAAAATCCCTTCTTTTGGATTAAATATAATGTGTGTCATACTTGAAATTGGTCAGATGATTCAGCCGAGGGATGAGTGGAATGAATCCTTGCCAGACACACTGGAACCCACAGTGAACAAGGGCCAGTCAGCTGCCCACCCAGGAGCAGCTGAAGTAAAGCCACCTACATCCCCCATCTCCAGAGCAGTTTTCTCAGCTAGCAAGATTCATCAAAGAGGGCAGGTTTTTGCCCAAATAATTTAGATTCAGTTTCTAATATTGTTCGGATTTTTCTGCAGACTTCACAGAATTTTTGTATTGGGTTATTGATACCTCTACCAGAATAAAACCCCAAATGCCAGTGATCTAAACAAGGTACAAGATTATGTTTACCACCGAAGTTCAGACTCAACGGTGGCTCCAAGATACTGGGATTACAAATTCTTTTCATCTTGAAGCTCTGTCATCTTCAACATGCAGCTTCTATCATCTTGTCTAAAACAACAGATCTGGTTCCCTACCACTGTATGCCCACCCTATTCTAGTCCCAAAAAAGGGAGAAGAGAGGAGGTCATACCTAAAGGTTTGACACAGAAGTTGCACACATTATTTCTGTTCACATCTCTTTAACCAAAACTTGGTCACGTGGCCACAACTAGCTACCAGGGATGCTGGGAAATGAAGCATTTAGTTGGCTATCCATATGCCTCCCTAAAACTTCTATCATTCTAGAGCAGGGGTTGTTAGCCTTTCTTATGCCATGGACCCCTTTGTCAGTCTGATGAAACTGCTTCACAGAATTCTCAAACAAAATTTTTAGTTAAAAAACGTTTAAAATAGTTGCATTAAAAATAATGTGAAAATAGTTGCAACCGTGCTTCTTATTATTGCATTGATAAAAAATATGGCAGCAGATTTTTTTTTTTTTTTTGCGGTACGCGGGCCTCTCACTGCTGTGGCCTCTCCCGTTGCGGAGCACAGGCTCCGGACGCGCAGGCTCAGTGGCCATGGCTCACGGGCCCAGCCGCTCCGCGGCATGTGGGATCTTCCCGGACCGGGGCACGAACCCGTGTCCCCTGCATCGGCAGGCGGACTCTCAACCACTGCGCCACCAGGGAAGCCCTAGCAGCAGGTTTAATCACTACTATAACTTCAAAGTCATGATGAGCATAAACAAAGCTTCAAGGTATCTGCAATCATAATGTGACATAAAAATATCTGTGATTCCTTCTGGTGACAAAGTCACAGGTGGTATTAATCCTACTGTGACCATCACCTACATTCATAACTGAAGGAAATGCTAAATTTCAGTTAAAGGGTAGTCAAAACAAAGATGTGATTTTTTTCTCAGCCTGGTACACGGACACCCTGAATTCTACTCAAAGTCTTTTTGGGGTCTGTGAACCTAGTTTAAGGACCCTCACTAATAGAATAAGAGAATGGAGACTGGGTGGCATTAACAGAGCGCTCCACAAGCCCCATTTCAGTACATGCCCGGGCTCTGTGATCAAACTCTCTGTATTAATGAGGGTTCAGTGAGGAGACAGAAACCACAGAGGAATTTGAAAGAGAAATTTAAAAAAAATTTTTTTTTTTTAGTTTTGTAAATTTATTTATCTGTTTATTTATTTTGGGCTGCGTTGGGTTTTCATTTCTGAGAATGGGCTTTCTCTAGCTGTGGCGAATGGGGGCTACTCTTCATTGTGGTGCGCTGCCTTCTCATTGCGGTGACTTCTCTTGTTGCAGAGCATGGACTCTAGGCGTGCAGACTTTAGTACTTGTGGCACGCGGGCTCTAGAGCACAGGCTCAGTAGTTGTGGCTCGCGGGCTCTAGAGCACGGGCTCAGTAGTCGTGGCACACAGGTTCAGTTGCTCTACAACATGTGGGATCTTCCCGCACCAGGGATCGAACCTGTGTCCCCTGCATTGGCAGGTGGACCAGGGAAGTCCCTGAAAGGGAAATTTTAATATAAAGAATTATTAACTATAACAGGGATTGGTGTCACGAGGGATTGACTATTAAGAAGAGAACGCTAAAGGATTGAGGAATTGCAGGTATAAAAAGGGGTGAGAGCTGATACCTGGAAATTGTCAGAGGGCAGGCAGGCTTACTGGATGTCAGAGTAGCTGCTGTGGTGTCACACTGGCAGAACTTGCTGGAAATCCATCTTTTAGGTGCTTGGGAAAGCTGTTCTTGGAGAGGTGCCTCATGGAGGCACTATGAAACCACCAGTGGAAGGTGCTGGGTGCTAGGTGCTAGGTACTGCTGACCACTGTGTCCTGCATACGCCACACTCTGGGGAAGCTACTTACACTGTGAAGGAAACCAGAACGTGTCTCCCCAAAATATGCCACTTTGGCATATGGATTATTTTGAATTACAAGCATTCAAGAAACAGCAAGTATAAGGACACTCTGATCCTCCTTTTTTCTTCCTAAAAGCAGGAGATAAAACTCCTATGTGAAAGGTACCCTCCCTGGATGAGGAGGAAAGAAGACATTCTTATCAGTGCAGAGGTAGCACCAGAGGAATCTGCAAATGAATATCAGTCTATTCATTTCCTCCCATGTATTTACCCTCCCACCTTCCAAGTTTGCCTTCCTTGGGAGCCTGAAACTGCTTTCTTTTGTCCTGTCATTTCTCTACAAATTTATTATTATTATTATTATTTTTTTTTTTGCGGTACGCAGCCCTCTCGCTGCTGTGGCCTCTCCCGTTGCAGAGCACAGGCTCCGGACGTGCAGGCTCAGCGGCCATGGCTCACGGGCCCAGCCGCTCCGCGGTATGTGGGATCTTCCCGGACCGGGGCACAAACCCGTGTCCCCTGCATCGGCAGGCGGACTCCCAACCACTGCGCCACCAGGGAAGCCCAAATTTATTATTTTTTATTGAAGCTGCCATATCTTTGGAATTCTAAATCACCACTTTGAGTTACTTTTGGTTTAGGTTTCTCCCACGTGATGTGTGCTGCATGTTTTTACAAACTATTTGCTTTCTCTTGTTAATCTGCCTTTTAGTACAGGAGTCTCAGCCAAGAACTCAGAAGGTAGAAAGAAAATTATTTTTCCTCCCCTACAACTGCCAGCCTGGGCACTGGGAGAGCTGGGAGCTGGGGGACCTGCCTGCTTTGCTGTAACTGGTAATGCTTTAAGCTGGATGGCTCGTCGATAGTCCTTGTTTGATCACCAATTTGAAAATTTGCTCCATATTGCAGCCTTGTTTGGCCCCAATCTATGGTTCTGGGCTTCTGCCCAAGTTCTTGGTTTGTCTCCTGGTTCTTTAAGCAAAGGTTCAAAAACAGCCCTGGGGGCTTTCCTGGTGGCACAGTGGTTGAGAGTCCGCCTGCCGATGCAGGGGACGTGGGTTCGTGCCCCGGTCTGGGAAGATCCCACATGCCGCAGAGTGGCTGGGCCCGTGAGCCATGGCCGCTGAGCCTGTGCGTCCGGAGCCTGTGCTCCGCAACGGGAGAGGCCACAACAGTGAGAGGGGCCCGTGTACCGCAAAAAACAAACAAACAAACAAACAAAAAACAGCCCTGGATCCTGCCAACTAGGCTAGAACTTGGATACTTTGCTCAGCCTTTTCTAACTCATTCCTTGGAGCCCCACACTATTATCTAAGTATCCTCACTTACCAGTTGGAATCTAATCACAAACTAGAAAATTATGTGAAGTCTTGATGCTGTCTGAGAATCTTATCTGCTACTGGGCCCCATGCAACAGATTTAAGTCCTCTTGGACCAAGCCCAGACCTGTCAACATCTTTTGCATCCTGGGAACCTCGCTGACTCTAGTTTACGGGTGCCCTACTCTCACAAACCCCGACCCCCATCCAGTTCCTACTCTGCCTTTTCTCGTTGGTCCACTGCTGAGACCCATGATGACTTGCCATTAAAGGCATCAGATAGCCAAGAGCAAAGGTGGGAAGATCTAAGACTAAAACTAGCCTTAGGGAATGCAGAGGAGTTTCTACTGTTGTGGTTTTTTATGAGATGTATAGAAATACCTCCACCTAAAATATTCTTTCCTTCTGCTGTTCCCCTGTGTCATCATTCCTCCACCCCAAACACATACCTAGCCCACAGGCTCTCTCAATACTGGAAATACTATCATTTGTGATTTTCCCTTTTGGAGTGAAAATCATTGTGATTCCAGAAATCTCTTTCAGAATACTAATACATACCCCTGAGAGGGATAATAACCCATCGTTATCCGTTAAAACTTTGCAGTGTCCTATTTCCTTCTTGCTTTCAATGAGCTGCCTGCAAATGGGGCCCTGAGGAGACAAATCACAGAACACACAAGTGTGTGTTGACTATGCACCCAGCTTGTATTGTCCTGATGTTATTTCTAATAGTGTCCTATTTCACTATTGCCCAGGTTTTGACAATAATTAAATAGTCTCCTTAACCAAGTGGGATGAGTCAGGAGCATGTGTTTTATTTGGGGAAGGGAAATCTGGAGGAAGGATTGAATTTACCAAGGAGCAGCATGAAGTATTGGGAAAAGGTTGCTGGAGAGGAAAAAATGCCATAAAGAGTGTTGAAGAAAACTTTGTCCACTTCAGAATTTGTCCTTACAAATCTCCCAGTGTCTCCCATATGTCAATGAACCTGGAAACATTATGGATTGGCTTTGGGAGAGCATAGCCTAGGGATAAAAAGTCTAGTGACTCAGCCCTTGAAGTCAGTCTTGGGTTTAAATCCCAAGTCCACTACTACCTGGTGTCTGACTATGTCCTTAATTAACAAATCTTCTATTGATAATCTGTGTCCCTGTCTATGAGCCAATTTATTTGCAAAGTTGGGATAACAATAACAGCCACTCTTAAAGCAGCAGTGAAAGTCAAATAAATGAATGCATGTAAGGTATTCAGCATAGTGCTTGGGGCATAGCCATCACTCGATTTCATCAGTTGATACCACAGGAGTGGGTATCTTTGGGATGGTTTGTCCACCTGTCATTCTCTGAAAACCTATCTCACTGTGGTAGACTGAATAATGACCTCCAAAGATGTTCAAGTCTGAATCCCTGGAACCTATGAATGTTACCTTAGGTGGCAAAAGGCACTTTGCCGATGAGTTTAAGTTAAGGATCCTGAGATGGAAAGATTATCCTGGATTATCTGGGTCAATGCTAAAGGTAATTATAAGTGTCCTTACAAGAGGGAGGCAGAAAGAGATTTGACTACAGAAGAGGAGAAGGCTATGTAATGTTGGGGGCAGAATGATGCACTTTGAAGATAAATGAAGGGGCCATGAACCAAAGAATGCAGGTGGCCACTAGAAGTGGAAAAAGGCAAGGAGATGGATTCTCCCCTCAGAGGTTCCAGAAGGAACCAGCCCTGCCAACACATTGGCTTTAGTCCAATGAAATTGATTTCAGACTTCCGACTTCCAGACTTGTAAAAGAATACGTTTCTGCTGTTTGAAGCCACTGAATTTGCAGTAACCTGTTACAGCCGCGATAGGAAACTAAGACACCCACCTATAGTGGGAGACTCAACAGCCTTGGTTCTTTCACTTGGTCTAAGAGTGGACACATGACTTAAGCTGGGCCAATCAGATTCTTTCTCCCAGGTTTGTGGAATTTTGAGCTGGGACTTGTGGGCGTTAAGTCACATACATGGCAGAATGCCAGAGAGATGGTGTGCGAACTTCTGCGGCCAAGGTTCTCATACCTCTCCTGCTTCCTGCCCTCCCCCCAGATTATTCAGCAATCCTTCGGATACAACAGGGATATATTGTGGGATTTAACAGCATCCTTCCAACAAAATCCCTTTGTCAATTAAGGTAGCAAGTTTTGGTTTTTATTAGTTGCCACCTCCCCAAATTGATTGATACAGACAAGCTGTAATGGACAATCAACTAAGAAAACAGCGTGTCTGCAACAGATCACTGGCTGCAGCCTTTCTGGCAGCACCAGTTCAGGTTTCTGTGGCTTTAAAGCAGACAGCAATGGCTCCCGCCAGAAGACGCTCTGCAGCACATCTGAGCTGCAATGCCATTCCCAAAGCAAAACTAACAATGCTAGACTGCTGAGGAAATAGCTCACCTTGGCCTGGCACAGTCAAGGGGGGCCTGGCGCAGCTCATTTTGCGGGGAGGCCTCACGGAAATGTCAATTTGAGTCAAGATGCACATTCTTGAGACGCTACTGGATTTTTGCTGAGAGACCGTGGGTGGGAAATTGGAGAAACATTTCCACTGCCCAGTCGCCAAACCTCACAGGAAAGACAAGACGTGGATAGTTTCACCACCTTAAAAACTCATGGTTCCACAGAGCACGCCGTAGAGCTCTTCAAAGTGGGTCTACTTCAGGAAAGAAGCCTGCAGCTGAAACCTGGGGCTCCACGAGAGGCGGCCACAGATGAAGCCTGTGGAAATGCGTTTGTTTCTGCTTCCAGCCTAGTCTATATTTGGTATCTGTTCAAAAGCCGGTTCAGTGACGGTCACTTCGAAAGGACAGATGCCTTTACCTTCAGGGTTCATTCGTTCAGCAGGATTTTACTGAGCTGTTGCTTTGTGCCTGGAATGATGCAACGTGCATGAGGTACAAAGAGGAATGTGGCACACTTCCTGCTCCCAAGGGGCTGCCAGCTCATGTGGGGAGACACAGCGCCAAGGGAGTGGTGAGTGCCACTCGTGCAAAGACTTGAATTCTCTTCTCTCTCTCTCCCTCCCCGCTCCCCCACTCTCTTTCTTTCTTTTTACTTTTCCTGTGTGTGGACTTTGGAGATACAGGGATGAGTAAGACACAAGCACCACTATCTGTGTCCTTGAGGAGCTCGGCTTAGAGGGGAAGTGGGCTGGGTGACCAAGGAGGAAGCATGAACTCACTTTGGGGGAAAGGAGTCAGGGAAGTGACGTGATGAGGTCATAATCAAGCAAAGTTTTGAAGAACAAGGAGCTCTGCAGACAGAGACAAGGGGAGAAGGTTTTCCAGCAGGTACCTAGAGAATAACTCCATTAATAAGCCAAAACACAGGGACCCAAACACCCTGCCTTTGGAAAGGAGAGTGTTTTCCCAGCAGCACGAAGAGGTCAGTGTTGCTGGAACCTAGGCAACAAGGAGACCAGGGAGCAGGATGGGAGGCCAGAAACCCAGATCGAAGCTGGGTCATGGGGGGCTTGAGTGCCATGCTCAAAAGTTTGGATGGGGTGCAATTGAAGAGTTTGAGCAGTGGGACGAGCTAATCAGATCTCTGTGCCAGAAAAAAACTGGCCTAGAAGCAATGTGGTATATGACATAGAGAGAGGTGCCCCTAGATCTGAAAAGAAATGAGTTTTTAGGTGCTAGAGATTTCAGGGAATTCACACCTAATAGCCTCTCTTTCTCCTCTGAATTATTAAGTAAGAGAGAAGGTTATAATAGGACACCGAACAAGCAAAGGAGGTGGCTGCCACCAGTGTTCAGGTCGGGATGGCATTCCGGGGGTCAGTTATGTGCATCCTGAGACCTTATTGATGGCAGAAGCATTGTATAGTGTTATGGGCTGGACTGTGTCCCCACAGAATTCGTATGTTGAAGCCCTAACCCTCAGTACTTCCGAATGCGACTGTATTGAAGATAGGGCCTTTAAGGAGGCGACTAAGGTAAAATGGGTAAATAATGGTGGGCCCTAATTCAATGAGTGATGTCATCACAAGAAGAGGAAGTTAGACATACAAAAGGAGACACCAAGGGTGCGGTACACGGAGGAAAGACCATGTGAAGACAAAGGGAGAAGGTGACCACCTCCAAGCCAAGGAGAGAGGCCTCAGAAGAAACGAGACCTCCTAACATCTTGATCTTGGACTTCCAGCCTCCAAAACTTTGGGAAATAAGTTTCTGTTGTTTAAGCCTCCCAGTTTGTAGTATTTTGTTATGGCAGCCCTAGCAAGCTAATACAGTATGTCAAAATTCTCCCAGATACTGGATGTACATAGGAGAGTCTTAGTCTGTTTGGACTACTATAACAAAATACCACAGGCTCGTATGAATGACGAGAAATTTATTCCTCACAGTTCTGGAGGCTGGAAATCCAAAATCATGGTGTTAGCATGGCCAGGTTCTGGTGAAAGCCCTCTTCTAGGTTGTAGACTGCTGATTTCTTGCTGTGTCCTCACATGGTAGAAGGTGAAAGCAAGCTCTCTGTGGCTCCTTTTATAAGGACACTCATCTCATTCGTGAGGGCTCCACCCTCATGACCTAATCACCTGTATAGGCCCACCTCCTAAAACCCATCAACTTGGGATTTCAACATATAAATTTTGGGGGACACAAACATTCAGATCACAGCAGGGAACTACCCTGGTAGTATTTTTATTCTGATTTGCTTGGCTCATGTCACACGGGGAAGATGTAAGAGAATTGCATGGAAGAAGATCTGTGAGGGTGAGAACTAAGAGGAAAAACCATAATAAATTTAATTTGTCTAAGAAAATAGGTTGGTGAGGGGTAGTGAAGAGAGAAAGAATGATAAAGTTATTTAAAATCAATTTTAAAGTCTGTAGTTTGGTTTAACCACATTAAAAAAAATCTGGGCAAACTTGATTTTGTAATTCTTAGCTCCTTTAGAAAATCATTTATCAGAAGTACTAACACCACGTGAATCTTGTTTACTATGTAAAATGCAATATAAATTAAGATTACGTGTGTTCCAAATGAAAAAGAGCTGATGCTAAGGTAGAGGAAAATTGTTTTATTCCAGTTGGTGGGAAAAGTCAATCAAATGCTGTGACACTGATGTGAGTACCACATGGCTGTAATTTTTCTGTTGTTTTATTTTCCCCTGTAGGAGTGAAAAGATACTGAAACTCTGTAGGAGAGCTATTCAAGGTACTGGGAAAAGCAGAAAGTAGTTTTAGATAACTTCCTGGTAAAAGATTGCATACTCTGGAGGTCAAGGTTCTTTAGTTCTAAATTAAACAAGCCTCAGGGATTCAGTACTGATGTGAAGGCAAAAGACATCATGGAAGTAAAAGTCAACTTGAAAAAGGAGATGCCAAGAAATACTGAGTTAATTTCACTTAAGTCTAAAGAGAGGCGTGATATAATTATGACCTGGGGCAAGGAAAAAGACACTGAATGTGCCCCAACTGGTATATTTTTTTCCCACATTTTATTCTAACTGAAGATGCTATTTCAGTAGATTAAGTTTCATGTTTAACTGTTTTAAGTATTTTGTTAAAAACAGAGCAAAATCACAACAAAATTTTAATCCTGTGACAAAGACTGCCAATCTTAATCACAGTTAGCAAGGCTTTTTGGTCAGGTGGAAAAGCTCTACTGCCTGGCAGCGTTCTAATTGCACCTTCAACTTTCTAGAAAATAGAGCCTTGGTGGCCTTGAAACCACAACTATAAAAAAGGAGAGTAAAACACTTTCATTTTTACCTCCCAAATATGTCTAATTCAGCTACATCTCTCTCCCATTAAGCCTAACCTCATCAAAGCCACCACATCTTTCACACTATTGCAAACAAACACTTCAGTTTTGCTCTTCTGCATTTTCTACACTGGCTGAATGAAGTTAACTTTTTCAAATGTACATCTGATCACATCACCTTTGGCTTAAGAACTTTTCTATGAAACAGTAAATCTTCAACATGATACACACGTCCCTCTGTGTTCTGGTGCCATTTTCCTATCTCTCATCTCTTGCTCTCTGTTTGGGTCAATACTGGACTTTTCAATTCCTTGAATGAGCCATAACTCCTTGTTTTGGGGGTTTGGGCATCCTGTTCCTTCTACCTGGACTGCTTCCTATCCTTTACCTGGCTACTAGTACTTCAGTTCCCTGGAGCCCTTTTGTAGTCAAACCTCTCCTTCTCACCTTTTGCCCCCAGCAACCACAGATGTGATTTCTTTCCCTATAGTTTTGCCTTTTCCAGAATGTCATATAAATGGAATTCTACAGGATGTAACCTTTTGTGTCTGGCTTCTTTCACTTGGCATAATACTTTTGTGATTCAAGTGTCATTGCCTATATCAATAGCTCGTCCCTTTTTTTACTGTTGTATAGTCTTTCATTCTCCGGCTGAACCACAATCTGTTTCTCTATTTGCCAACTGATAGACATTTGGGTTGTTGCCAGTTTTCAGCTACTGTGAATAAGGGTGCAATAACATTCACATACAGGTCTTTACGTGGACATTTGTTTTTATTTCTTTAAGGTAAACACCTAGGAGTGAGATTGCTAGGTTATATGGAAGGTATATATTTAAATTTATGAGAAATTGCCAAGCTGTCTTCCAAAGGGGTTATTTGCATTCGCATCAGCAACGTATGAGAGTTCTAATTGTTCTATATTCCAGTCAGTCCTTTTAGCCATAGGTTAGTTATTTTAGCCATTCTAGTAGGTACGCGATGTAATTTTTTTTTTTTTTTTTTTTTTTTTTTTAACGGTACGCGGGCCTCTCACTGCTGTGGCCTCTCCCGTTGCGGAGCACAGGCTCCGGACGCGCAGGCTCAGTGGCCATGGCTCACGGGCCCAGCCGCTCCGCGGCACGTGGGACCCTCCCGGACCGGGGCACGAACCCGTGTCCCCTGCATCGGCAGGTGGACTCTCAACCACTGCGCCGCCAGGGAAGCCCCGCGATGTAGTTTTAACTTACATTTTTCTAATGACTAATGATGTTGAGGAACTTTTTATGTTTTTGCTGTTTGTATATTTTCACAGATAATGCTTCTGTTCAAATAGTTTGCCCATTTATTTTAGTTGGGTTGTCTTTTTTATTATTGAGTTGTAAGAATTCTTTATATATTCTGGATACAAATAATTTATCAGGTACATACTTCAGAATTATCTTTCCCAGTCTGTGCTTGCCTTTCATTTCCTTAGCAGCATCTTCCAAAGAGCAGAAGTTTAAACTTTTGATTAGTCGGATTTATCAATTGAAAAATTTTCTGGTTTACAGTTTTTTCATATCAAAGAAACCTTTGTCTAACCCAAGGTTACAAAGATTTTCTCCCATGGTTTGTTCTAGAAGTCTTACCCTTTTAGGTTTTACGTTTAAGCCAATGATCCATTTGAGTTCCTCCTCCTCCTCTTTACCCTCTCCAATCCCTCTACTCTTCCCTCTCCTTCTTCTTTGTCTTTAAATGTCTAATTGTCCCCGCACTATTTGTTGAAAGGACTATCCTTTCTCCATTGAGTTGCCTATCCATCTTTGGGAAAAATCAATTGACTATGGGTCTTTTGTGTGTGTGTGTGTGTGTGTGTGTGTGTGAGGTGTTCTGTTATTTTCCATTGATCCAGATGTTTGTCCTTACATCAGTACCATACTATCTTGATTACCGCAGCTTCATAGTAAGTCTTGAAATCTGGTAGTTGCATCTTCCAACTTGTCAACTTGTAAACTTCTACCTGAAAAAAGCCTGATGGGATTTTGATTGGAATCTATAGATCAATTTGGGTAGAACTGACATTTTCATAATACTGAGTCCATGAACATGGTATCTCTAATTATTTAGGCCTTCATTATTTTCTCTCATCAATGTTTTGTATTTTTCAATGTAAAACTTGTGCATGTTTTGTTAGATTGATCCCCAAATACTTCATGTGTTTGATCACTGTGATATTTTAAAATTTCAATTTCCAATTCTTTACTGATGCTATATAGAAATACAAGTGATTTTTGCATATTAACCTTGTATCCAGTGATCTTGGTGAACTCATGTATTAGGTCTAGAAGGTCTTTTGCAAATTATTTAGAACTTTCTACAGTTTTCCTTGCTTTTAATTTTCACTTTTTATTTGAAAATAATTCCAAACATAAAAGATGCAAAAAATTTGTGATGTTTAATTTTATGTGTCAACTAGACTGGCCTAAGGGATGCCTGGAGAGCTGATAAAACAATGTTTCTGGGTGTGTCTGTGAGGGTGTTTCTGGAAGAGATTAGCACTTGATTCAGTAGACTGAGTAAAGAGACCCCTCACCCTTACCAATGTGCGTAGACATTATCCAATCTGTTGAGGGCCCGGAAGGAACAAAAAGGCAAAGGAAAGGCAAATTCCCTCTCTTTTCTTGAGCTGGGACGCCTACCTTCTCCTGCCCTAGACACTGGAGCTCCTAGTTCTTGGGCCTTTGGACTCTGGGACTTACAAAAACAGCCCCCTGGTTCTCAGGCCTTTGGACTCAGGCTGAATTATACCCCTAGCTTTGTTGATTCTCCAGCTTCAGACAGCAGATTGTGGGAGTTTTCCATCTCCATGACTGCATTATGGAGCCAGTTCCTACAATAAATCTCCTCTATGTCTGTCTATCTGTCTGTCAATCGATCAATGGATCTATCCATCCATCTATCCATCTATTATCCTATATCCTATTGGTTCTGTTTCTCTGGGGAACCCTGACTAATACATAAGAACAAAGAACTCTCATATGCCCTTCACCCAGAGACTCCATTCACCTTTCACCGGTGATGCCAATAATATCTTTTAGTGCAAAAAGTGCCAAACCAGGGTTACACTTTGTACTTGTCATGTATCTTCAGTTTCCTTCATTCTGAAACTGTTTTTAGTTCTTTTTTGACCTTCATAATCTAAAATTTTTGAAGATTATAGGCCAGTCATTTTGTAAACTATCTCTCAATTTGGGTTTGATGTTTCCTATTAAGATTCAAGATACGCATTTTTGGCAGAAATACTGCAGAAGTGATGCTATAGCACCAGGTGTCGATTTGTCCCAACCCTTGTGACATTAATGCTCAGAGACAAATCTGCATGTCTCTGGAGACTCGTTTCCTTCCCTCTTTTCATAGCAGAGGTGAGAGCTGCACTGAGCAGGGCTGTGGGGAGACAAGACATTGGGCTGGGTAGGCAAAGCTGTTCCTAGGACCCTCTGAGCAGACCTTTGCCCTTGGTATGCTTATTGCACTGGACACGGGGTTTCCCTTGATGTATTCCTTGCTAGAGAAACTAGGAATTCCCTAACCCCAGTTAGGCTAACATATAAATATTAATGCAGTGTGGGCGTGGGGCACGCTTTCTGTCTTGGGCTCTGGCTCTGTCTGTCCATCTGGCTGCTGGCTAAGGCAGGCCTCGTCCTGCTGGAACTGTGGCCTGGAAACTTGACCATGGTACACACACAACAGCTATGCCTGGACTATGCTGTGTCATAAGGAAAGTTCAGGGGATTGTGTGCATCCTGCCACTTGTCTGCATGTAAGTTTCCCTCAGTAAGCCCCCTGTTACAGCTACAGCACATGGCACTAGGGGGGTGTGTGTCTGAGACTCCTGGTATGTCAGTTAACTTTGAATACTTGAGTAAGGTGGTATCTGCTAGATTCTCTTTTGTAAACTTCTCATTTTTTAAATAAGAATTTTATGGGGAGATGCTTTGAACCTATGTAAATACCTCATTCTTTGTTCAACTTTTACCCACTAACTTTAGCAAACACCGATACTTCTTGTCTGATGATTGTCAAATGGTGATTTTCTAATTCCATTATTCCTGCTAAATTTATTAGTTGCGATCTACTTTAAGCAAGAGTTATCTTTTCCCCCTATTATATTATTCATTTAAAAAACATCAGTGTGGACTCACGGCTTCTATTTTACTCCATGGGATAGAATCTCTTACTATCATAATTAATTTTGATGCTAAAATTGTCCCATATTTGGCCATTGGGAGCCCCTTCAAGCTGACTGCTTTGTCCTTTTGAAATTCTCCATCATTCCTTGAGCATTTTCATACTTTCTAGCACAATAAGGTGTTCCAGGCTTATTTATATATGATGCTTTCACATGTATATTTATTTTTATATCTATATATATTGAAAACTTTGAATTCACATCAATACTTCCAATTCTGATCCAATCACTCAAGCCTTCTTGCTGTTCCCCTTTCTGCGTTTTAACCCCCTTCTTCAACAGTGAGAAATCTGGCTCGCCTTATTCTTTTTTGTTTTGTTTTGTTTTTGTTTTTTCAGTATGCGGGCCTCTCACTGTTGTGGCCTCTCCCGTTGCTCCGGACGCGCAGGCTCAGCGGCCATGGCTCACGGGCCCAGCCGCTCCACGGAATGTGGGACCTTCCCGGACCTGGGCACGAACCCGTGTCCCCTGCATCGGCAGGCGGACTCTCAACCACTGCGCCACCAGGGAAGCCCTCACCTTATTCTTAACGTAGTTTTTCTTTGTGAAGTCTCCCTGTACATGATAAGTCACCTGACTTTGCTGGACCGACTCTCCCCCTTGTTTGGGCTCTGACGCCCACACTGAGCTGACTTCCTAGCTGAATATGGGGGTGCCTATATTCTCCTGTGTAGATAGAAGAGTAGAGAGAACCAGTCACTAGAGAGGGATGCACAGATGAGACAGGCACGCAGAAAATAATCACAGAAGAAGGACACTGAGAGTACCTTCTGGGTTCCTGGAAGCTTTCCAACTCCTGGTTCTAGCCTTTTGCTAAGGTGCAGCTGTATGCCTGCTCGCAGCTTTTGTGAGAAGCTCCTACATCCTTATGATAAATTCTTCCCTTCTGGTTAAGCTACTTCAGGTTGGTTTCTGTTACATGCAAACAGAGTCTTAAACGAAGGTATATTTATATCCTGGCTTGTTCTACAAAAAATAAAACAAATTGTGGAAATAATCAGGGAAAAGGGAAAATAAAAAATTAGCCCGCAGAAAACGCATACCACATGGTACTGTACTGTTGCTTAACGTGCTGAAATATTAGCTCTAAGATTTCTTGTGATCCAAACGAAGTGTGAAACACTATCCCTTACAAGGTTTTACGTCTACAGATTTAAACAAACCAGCAACTGGAGCATGAATAGATAGACCACTGGAAGAAAACACAGAATCTAGAAGTGAACTCTTCAACAAATGGCCAATGAACGGCAAACTATGTAGCCATCTGGAAAAAAAAAACTGGATTCATACCTCACACCATATACTGAATCAGGTCCAAGAGGATCAATGTTTAATTGCAAAAGACTGGAAGTCAAAACATCTTTCAGTAGAGAACTGGTTAAATAAACTATGGGCATATCCCTGCCATTAAATGTTATGGGGACTGAAAAAAGTAGCGAGGAGTTCTGTATAAATTGCTATAGACATATATTCTTGATATACTAAGTTAGAAAAAAAAGCAAGGTATAGTAAATGTGTATGGCACACTACCACTTTTGTAAATGAGGAATGTCTTGGCTTGTACTGCAAAAAAAAATTCTCTAGGAGAAGGAGCAAGAAACAGTGGTTACCTGTTTGGAGCATGGGGACAGGTGTGGGGAGAATTCTTTTTACTGTATACCTTTTTATGCTTTCTAATTAATGAACCATACATATGTACTTCTCTTTTTAAAAATTCAAAAAATGGTTGAAAATCAGACAAACCTGTTGATGGAGAAGCTCAGCTAGTCTTGACAGATTGAGACGACTGTAGGAGGGGATGGAAATTTTACCTGCCCACAAACTTCCACTGGAGTGAACCCCAGTGCCTATTCCCACCCTAAGAGGCCATCCTTCTCATAAAGCATTATCTCCAAAAAGGCTTTATTTATATTACTGGGGAGGTCTTCTGCCTACAGTGCAATATAAGTGCTGTATATACTTAAGAAAAGTTATTTTTATGGAGGTCCGCCAAGTACATTCTGACTACTTCCTAATTTTGCCCATGAACATTCTGTTTATGTGAAACGTCTTGCCAATTCACAGTAAATATATAAACAAAATGTGGGCGTTCTAGTGACTGAATATACCAGCCCTGAAGCCAGACCGCCTGGGTTCAAATTTCAGTTGTTCACTTATTAGCAGCTTACTTGCTGGAGGTTATGAATTGTCTTCATCTGTTAAAATGGGGGGGCAATCACAGCATCTACTCACAGGGTCCACATATCAATCAAAGCTTAGAACAGCCTGTCCAATAGCAATATATACGAGCCACAAAAGACATTAAAAACTTTCTAGTATTTACACTGAAAAAAAAAAATGAAACCCATATGTAACCTAATATGTCAAAAATACTATCACTTCAAAACGTAATCAATATGATAAATATTAGTGAGATGGTTTACATTCTTTTGTGGTAAAGAACACATACATCTGATTTCCAGCTATCGTATCTCGACTAGGACTAGCCATATTTGAAGTGCTCAATAACCACACGGAACTGGTGGCTGCTGTATGAACCAGCACCGCTCTAGACATGTCTAGCGCGTAGTATGTGCTAAGGGCTAACTCTTAGCAGAAGCGTGGTTGCTGTTACCATACCTCACCTGGAGTAAAGCAATCTATCAGGTGAGTCATCCGAAGACAGGCCTACATTTGGGGATAAATTAATAGAATTTTCTTTTAGCCAGTCACTTACAGGATCTCTATATTTTAATTCACAGCTGCAAGATAAAATACACTGTTCTGACCTATGCAAACGAACAATTTACATAAATGGGGCCGCTGCCCCCATCTCATTTTCTGGTTATCCCTGTTCCGGGGTGGGGCTGGGGGGGGGTGGGATTAGTTGTCTCCCCACATGCGGAGGGCCCTGGACCACTAACGCAGGGGAAAAGCAGGCGAGGGGATCGGTCCTTTGAAAAAGGTGCGGGGGCGGCGAAAGGAAATCCGAGCCCTGCGCACAACAATTACGACCATGGGGAAGGGCCTCGTTTAGGGGGCCGTGGGTGCCAGAAGGGGCAACAATGCAGGCGGACGAATTCCGAGAGCCAGCAGATTCTGCCGACTCAAGCGAGCGACCGCAACCCCGCAGCGCGGGCCCGGGATGGTGGCGAAGGTGCCGAGCGGCCGGCAGTGGAACGTCCGGGTACCTTCCCGGCTCTGGGCCGCAAACACCGCCTGGGCCTCCGCCGCTCGCGTCCACTGTCTCCCGGCTCCTGAGTGGCTGGGGGGCCGGGATTAACCTTTCACCGCCGCGCTCTGTCCAATCACAGGCTCGCTCTCATGCCGGCGCGGGGCGAGTGGAGCGTGGGGGCGCGGAGGGGGCGGTGCGGACGCCGGTCGGATTCTCCAAGCCGCTGTGCGCAGTTGCCGCAGGCCGTGCGCGGGCTGCGGGCGAGCAGGGCGCTGCGCAGTCTCCGCAAGCGCCGGCGGGAGGGGTCGCGGCGGAGGCGCGGCGCAGCGCGGCGCAGGCTGCTTCAGGCCCAGGTGAATGGAGTAACCTGACAGCGGGGACGAGGCGACGGCGAGCGGGAGGAAATGGCGGCGGCGGTGGCGGCGCCGGGCGGCACCGGGAGGCCTGGGCTGTGACGCGCGCGCCGGAGCGGGGTCCGATGGTTCTCGAAGGCCCGCGGCGCCCCGTGCTGCAGGTGAGGCGGGATCCCGCGGAGCCGCTTTGTGTCCGGGGCGGGGAGCGGCCCCGCCTGGCCCCGCGCCTGCCTGGGCTTCGAGGCCCGCGTGGGCGCCCGGCCCGGGCCTATGGTGGCGAGACTCGCGCGGACAGATGGCGCGGCCTCGCCTGGTCCCGGGCGACGCGGCCTGTGGGCCGGACGTCCACGCCGCCGGGCTTTGCGCCTCCCCGACCCCAGCGCCCATCCTGATTCGGTGCTTCCCAGGGACTTTGTGCGATCGCCCTGGCACCGGACGGGGACGGTGACGTGGGCGCCTCCGCTCCCGGAGTGGAGCGGGTCCTCGCAGGTCGCTCCCGGCCCGCGGAGAGTGGGGGTTTGACAGGTCCGGTTACGCACACGACGGTGGTACGGAGTCAACCGCCGCGTCTTGGGAGCATCCTCGGGAGCCTGCTTGGTAGCGGTGGCCGCGTTGGGCCTCCTGGGTGGACACCTTCGAGGGGGCGGGAGGAAAGGAAGCCGGGCCGTCCGCGCTGGCAGGAAAGCGCGAGACTTTGAGGCGCGCCCGGCGAGGATTGTTCGTGTTTATTGGCAGGTGACCAGATCTGGGTCCCCAGGGACGGGTGGCCGAGGCCATCTTTAAGCCCCTCCTCTCCGGTGTTTTTGTGCCAGCACTCCTGGACTCTGCAAAGGAGGCTTTCTTGAGGGTTTTCAGTCTTTGGGGAAATCAGTGTATGTTTTAAGTTGGCACGGCAGATTTTTTGTAGATTTTCCAGAAAAGCTGAGCTGCCCCATAGCTTTGCCCGCAGTACAGAACTAACAGACCACTTAATGTATCTTTAATGGCCTGAAGATTTGCAAAGACAGAGATGAGTGGGGCTCCTTGCTGTAGAGTGTTTAGTCAGTGCTTTTGAGAAGAAAGTCATGCTTATGGGGACACGTTACTTAACCCAGATGATAAGTCTATTGTTTTGACTATCACGGTTTAAAAAATACTCATCTGATTAAAGAATATTACTTGGAAGTCTTTGCTTCTTGACGTGCTTTGGTCTTTAACTTTTCTGAATCTTCACAATTCTGATTTTCAGTTGTCTTCGTGTTGCTTCTTTTTTACATGCAGCACACTCAGTGAAAGGAAAAGGGTACAAATTAGGAGTCACTCGGAAAATACTTTTAAAAAATGTGCTTCAATAAAAGGTTAACTCGATTGCAAACATTAAATTTTTGAAATAAAAATACCTATCTTAACCCAGAGCTCCAATAATTTATTAGAGGGTGGATGATGGTACAAGATGCTGAACGAGGCTGCTAGTGAATAGTAATTTTAGTATTAATATCTTTGGGAACTAGGTTGCCGTAATCAGTTTATTTTGCAAAGTGTTGTCTTTAAAGCTAGCTAGTAGCTATCTGTGGCATATGTATATTATATGTAATATATGCTGTATATACTTACATATATAATTATTTCAAAGCTTTATTTTAGGACATAGTTTATAAAACTTTAAAGATTAGAAACACTACAAAGATTGCTTTTAATATGATCTTTATGAACATTTAAATGGCAGTGTTGGATAATGGACTTACTCAAGGCATCAAAATGCTGTTTTAAGAAGATGAGCACATTTAATTTGGGGAGAAAAGACCTTCTTTTCCTGTAGTTATTTCAATAAGTGCTTGTTTTACTTTTTATGCTGTCATCTCATGATTAAAGGTTAAGTTCTGTCTACTATATTATATCTGTGGCACTGTGTATGTGTTGTAAAGTGAGGTGGTTTTGCCATTGCTGAATTTTATTGTCTTGATTTAGAAGACATTTTATTTTGATGTGGCTCATGGTTCTTATTTGATAGTGATTTTGTGGTAGTATATAGTGGGTAGTACTTTCAGTGTAGTGCTGTCTTCAAAGGAGGATGACTTTTATGGCATTGAGAGATTTATTCCCTGCCACTGTCTGATGTGTGAGATGCTTGTTTCGTTTGAGAAAATAGGTATTTCATCAACATTCTCTCCCTTGTGACCCTAACATCCTGTGGTCATTACTTGTGGCAAAGGAGAGAAGGGAAAACATTTATTAATAAGACGTTCCTCCTTAACTGTGTGCCAAGATGTTTCAGGTGCTTTTATGTGTGTTCTTATTTAATCCTCACCGTGATCCTGAGACAGACTTGGTATTGTCTTATTTTACATGCAAGGAAGCTAAGACTCAGAGAGTTATGAATCTAGAAGTGGCAGAGCCAGGATTGAATCATGGTTTGATTTTAAAATCTTTGCATGTGGGCTGTCTTCCTTACGTTGCATTGCTGTTCCAAGTGGATTTTAGGGAAAAAACCTGTGTAACTTGCAGGTAAGTTTTTAGTTAATACTTGTTTAATGAATGGAACTCTGTCTTAAATGTTCAGGTGACCTTTGGTTATCTGAATAATTAAGATTTTTAACTTTTTTTGTGGTAAAATATAACAAAATGTACCACTTTAACCATTTTTAAGTGTACAGCTTTGTGGCATTAATTACGTTCACATTGTTTGCCTGCCATCACCACCATCCATCTCCAGAACTTTTTCATCTTTCTCAACTGAAACTCTGTACCCATTAATCACTAACTCCCCATTCCACCCTCCTCCCAGGCCCAGGCAACCACCATTCTGTTTTCTGTCTCTATGAATCTGCTACTCTTGGAACCTAATTGAAGCAGAATCGTACAACATTTGTCCTTTTGTGACTGGCTTGTTTCACTTAGCGTAGCTTCTTCCAGATCCATTCATGTTGTAGCATGTGTCAGAATAGCCTTCCTTTTTAAGGCTGAATACTATTTCATTCTATATGTATGCACCACATTTTGCTATTCCATTAATCCCTTGATGGACACTTGGGTTGCTTGTACTTTTTTGGCCTTGTGAGTGATGTTGTTATGAACACAGGTATACAAATACTTGCTTGAGCCCCAGCTTCTGCTTCTTTTGGGTATACCCGGAAGTGGTTGGATTGTTTCTAGATCATCAGAACACTAGACTCAGAACTTATTGCAGTATGAGTTTTCTCAGGGTTTTTCCAGGTGGTTATACTTCCCTACAAATAGGAACTTTTTATTAATAGAAGACTTTAATCTTCTTGAGGCCCAGGATTTACTTGTTTTTATGATCTCGGTTCCCACCAGTGTCTGGCAAGTAACTGAATTCATTCAGTTGGTCCATCATGGAGCCATGTTCTGCTCTGTTGGATGTCAGAGGAAGGTACTGGTCAGGTCCCTGTTTAACTTGTGTAAATAGTTAAGTTGGAGCCAAGTGATTTATCCTTGTGCTCTGCATTTTGGACATTCAAGAGTTCAGCTCATTCTCAAAGCCCGATGGATGTATGCGTTTTATTATTTGTCTCCTTTGAGAAAGGATTTGAGATGGTCTTAAGATAGACGGATGTTGGAGAGGACAGTGAAAATAGTGGTGAAGGTCGAGGGGTAGAGTGTGGAGGGAATTAGATGAGAAGCTCAGGGCAAGGATAATTAGCGTCCGCATGTCAGTAAAGTTTTTTTTTTTTAATATTTTATCAGTCAAAGCAAAAGAGGATACAGGACTAATTATAGTTGGTATTGATTGGTGAAAGGAAGTATAGCAGTTAATCAGGAGAAGCAGACTTTTCTCTTGTATGATGAATAAGCCTTTGAATTCTCATGTAAAATGACATTAACAATATATGGAGAAAACGTTTTACATTTTATAAATGATGGAGAAATAGTTTTCACATGCCATTTTAGAGAAACTGGATAAAGGCCTCAGACATAATGGAAAAGCGTTAGTAATGTAGGTATACACGTTCTGGTGATTTGATTCATTAGTTTAGTTAATTTCTCTTTCAGACGATGTCCATCATATATCAGTTGTCTCATTCAGGCTTTTGACAGACGCTGAGTAATAATCCATTCACAACGTACTCTTTTCTGGATAGTATAGGCAGTCAGGATTTTCCAGATTCTCTCTGCCAGTCTTTAGGAATTGTGTGTTGGTCTAAAAAGTAGGATTGCTTGTATAGTGGTATAGCCTTATTTTTGAGGTCCAGCTGATGAAATTGAAATTTTCAGTCATGTAAGAAGGCCTTTGTTAAAATAAATTTTGAGTACAAAATGGCTTTCCTATCTTCCTGGAATTGTCAGTAAATTGTTGGTTCTCCTTTAATATGCAAATTTGCTATACATTTTAAGTAGGTGGCTAAGAAGATGCCACAAGAAAACATTGTCTGAGACTGTCAGTAAGACTTACTAGAAATAAGACACGAAAGACTTGAATTTTGGCCTTGCTGTTCTGATGTTTGAAGCTCATGGTGACACTAAATGTGCTGTGTTAAGGTTTACGGAATGGTAAGGATAGTAAGGGTAGAATAGAGCAGTGCTGGCGTAAAGAGGGTGCTCATCTTTGTTGAGTGAATAAATTATTCTTACATTAGTTTTTAAAGGACTTAGAAGTTAACAGTTTTATGGCAAATAATATTGCTTGTATATTAAGGCTTTTAAAAAGATCATTACTATTCGGATTTTGGACAGATCACGCTGCCTCATTCTTCATTAGTGAGGACTTATTATGTACACAGAGACATTGTGGATAGAGAGAAGGATTTCATAGAAGAAAATTGCTGTGAAGTTGGGAGTTTTCCTGGTATTGTAGGCTTTCTCATTGCCGAAGCTGGCTAACCCTGCTAGCTGCTGTGGTGGTTCTTTCTCAGGTGATGGCTCAATGTATGCAATAAAGTAAGAATTTAGAAAACACATTTGGAAATTCTTTTTTGATTAGACTACGTCAGCACACCAGTTCAGAATTTTAAAAATAATGTGCTTAAAGAACTCAGATAATGAGAGAGGGATCTCAGTTTAAGAACTGATCTTTGACATGATGTAGAAAGGTTCTTTGATTAAGGAGTTAGATCAGTAATCCTGTTTGAAGGGAAGGAGAAAGGCAGTAGACTTTGAGATATTTTGAGATATTTTTTTTGAGTGGACGAATTTAACATGTGGAGCCCAGAGCTTCGCGTGGCCTCCCCTCTCGCCCATCCTGCTACACTGCCATCACTCATGGGTAGCTCTGATTAGTGGTGTTTTAAGCTTTTTCCATCGTGCAGAATTAAATACTAGTATTTTATCAAAGCATTATAAGGATGTTTAAGAGCAAGTCTTTGGTGTCAGAGAGACCAGGGTTCAAATTCTGATTCCTCCAGTTTATAGCTGAGGAGCACAGGGTGTCTGGCAGCCTTTCTGAGTCAGCTCCCTCATCCGAAATCCGCTCATAATAATAGTACCTACTTCTTGAGGTTGTGAGGAAAAAGTGAGTTTCTTAAACTCTTAACCCAGTTCTGTCACATAACCACCATTTCCTAAACTTTAGCTGATGTTATTTTGCTTCAGATACGTACATTAGAGGAAATTTTCCTCAAGAGTATATTCTTAATGTGATTTGATGATATTGTGATTTCCCCCAGAATTATGAATATTGAGATGTTATGCTTAGCTTTATAATGGAAGATGAAAAAGAAAAGAGGGCTTGAGTGCAGTGTTTCACAGGCAGGTATTCTGTGTGAGGATGGTCTGTATTGGGTCAAATGGTTCAGCTACCTTAGTTGGGTCTCTATAATAGTGACCAAGCATAATAGTGCCTTAAGTATTGCTAAATTTCCCTATGTAACTATCATTCTTCTATTATGTATGAATACATGCATCATCCTTGAATCTATATTTTGCAGCAGCATAAACTTTATATATGTATCATGTGTACTTGATACAGTGCAGTGATTCTTATCCTTTGGAGACTCCTGATTTGACAAAAGATACGAGTCTTATCCCCAGAAGAATGTGCATGTGCATCCTGAGAATTTTAGATACAGTTATAGGAGGAGCAGGGACGCCTGCTGCACCCCATCCGTGCATGCTGATGTAGGCTATATGAACACAAATAAAGACCAGTAATAGGTTAACCAAGGATAAAAAAATTTCAGACAATTGAGGCAGACATGATTGGTGGAATGAATGAACAACGTAAAGTAACGAGTGGTTAGGAGACCTGTGTTCTAGTTTGGCTTTGCTTCTAAATAACTAGATATGTTAAGGGCAGGTCACCCTGGCCTTTCTAGACTTAGTTTTGGTTTTCTCACTTTTAAAATGAGAACGTTTGTAAGGCTCCAGGCTATCTTATAGTCGGTAATCTTTGAAGCATCTGTATAATTCAGGGACTTCTCCATTTCAAGCTGAATCTAAACTGCATGTGAGACTTGGAAAAGAGAGGCTGCATTTACTGAGCATTGAGGTTTAGTATGTAGTGACTATAAGAAAGTAGGTGATGGAATTGTGAGCTGTTCGGAGCAGGAAAGGTAAGGTGAAAACCATGGGAAGTAAGGCTTGGAAAGTAGGTCAAGTTGGATTGACGGCCAGATCTTTCAGAGACAGTTGAGTCTTTTCATCTTTTATCTCTGCATCTAGTACAGCTTAGTGAATGATTGCGAATGAATGAGAGTCTGATAGGAACTGTTCAAGCTCTTGATCTGATCAATATGATGAAGAGCAAGTAACCCACTGAGAGGCCTCTGGTACTATTAAAGAGGAAGAAAGTGTTTGATAGGCACCTTCGTATTTTAATTTTAAAAGCTTATTATATTTTTGTACGCGACTTCCCTGGGGTTTCAGTGGTTAGGATTATGCGTTCCAGTGCAGGGGGTGCGGGTTCCATCCCTGGTCGGGGAGCTAAGATCCCACATGCCTCGTGTCCAAAAGGCCAGAACATAAAACAGAAGCAATATTGTAACAAATTCAATAAAGACTTTAAAAGTGGTCCACATTAAAAAAAAAATCTTAAAAAAAATGCTTATTATATTTTGTATATAACACTACCGGGATTACCTACCTTTTCCAAGGGTCTTATATATTGTACAGCTAAACATTAAAAAGAAAAAAACCCTAATTTAAAAATCTTTATATGTACCTGTTACATATAATAAACTCAAGTAATTTATTTATCTTAGACCAAACATAATTTTGGTGTTCAGAGGAAAAGGCATAATTTTGTTGATTAAAAACATACGAACAAATAATAGAACAACCCAAATTAGGCATTTAAATGTAGTGTGTAAATTCTACTGGAGTTAAGGCAAGCTGTAATTTCCAAATGCTGTTAGTGCTTAAAAAGAGTAATTCTTTATTGCTTACATAACACATGGACTTCAGTTTCCAGCCCTTCTTCAATAAAGTATGTGAAATGAAGCATTGTCAAAGGGTGCTTTCTTTTGGGGATAATTTGTAAAAAAAAGTTTTTGTTGACACATGACAGAATTCTGAAGGAGAATATTTATTGTTATTATTTAAAATCAGTCTTTGTGCATCTCTAGCTTTTCTGTTGCTGAATGTTAGGAAAATTCAGGGAAGTTTTTTTTTTTTTTTTAGATTTATTTATTTATTTTTGGCTGTGTTGGGTCTTTGTTTCTGCGCACAGGCTTTCTCTAGTTGTGGAGAGCAGGGGCTACTCTTCGTTGTGGTGCGCAGGCTTCTCATTGTGGTGGCTTCTCTTGTTGTGGAGCACGGGCTCTAGGCATGTGGGCTTCAGTAGTTGTGGCACATGGGCTCAGTAGTTGTGGCTTGCGGGTTCTAGAGCGCAGGCTCAGTAGTTGTGGCGCACGGGCTTAGTTGCTCTGCGGCATGTGGGATCTTCCTGGACCAGGGTTCGAACCCGTGTCCCCTGCATTGGCAGGCGGATTCTTAACCACTGCGCCACCAGGGAAGTCCCCGGGAAGTTTTTTTACATATGAATTGGGTCCATATTTTGGCCAGGAGTAGGGAAAAAAATAATTTTCCTAAGGCCTCTTTAGCATGCACACGCTTATACATGTGCACATGCACGCATGTACCCACACATACATGTACACATGCAAAACATACATTTATACCTACATATATACATGTATGAAATCTGTGTCTTGCCTCAGCAGCAAATGCTCTGGCAAAATGCTTACCTGTGTTGTCTATATTGAGTGAAGAAAAAGTTACATGGTACATTGTAGTTTCTATAATATTAATTAATCTAGTTTATTTCACTATGTCTGAACCCCCTTTATAATAATCTGTCTTAAGGTAGCACTTAATTCATTTCACTAGAGAAAGAAGTCATTATGTAGTTTCGGTGTCAAGCAGTAAATCACGTTTAGTCTTCAGCTAAATGTAATAAAGGTATTGAAAAAAATGGTGAGATATATAGTCTGTTACTGTGTATTTATTGAGCACCTAAACTAGAAAGGCCAAGAGAAATATCCATAGTCAGGGCTGATTTCAGTTGCTAAGGCTTTATAATTAAAGCAATATTTGCTTATATGTGTTTATGCAGATTCAGTTAAAAGTAAAATATTCAGTGGGCATCTGTTAATCTTAAAATGGATACATTCTTTTTCAACCCCCTGAGGAGATCAAAAGGAACATATCCAGATACATATTTTGACCGGAAGATCACTGTAAAAATGGGCACTTCCTTTGAGGCCATAGTGTTTTGTATATTGTGAAAATAAAAATAGGAATCAGACAAAATTTTAAGCAGAATTCTACTTCTCCCATTCATTAGCCACATGGCCTTGGGCAAGTTATTTCAAATCCCTTTAAAATGGAGATGATAACTTGTCTTAGTGTTGCTTTGTGGATTAAACCAGATAATAGACTATAAGTGCTCAATAAAGGTAAATTTTCTCCCTTTCCTTCTTTACTCTGGGAGCTTTTGATATTTCATACTTGCCATGGTATATGAAGAATTTTTACACATTGTATTAAGGATTGTTTACTTCTCTTTTATTTTAAATTTTATTTATTATTATTTTTTGCGGTACACGGGCCTCTCACCACTGTGGCCTCTCCCGTTGCGGAGCACAGGCTCCGGACGCGCAGGGTCAGCGGCCATGGCTCACGGGCCCAGCCGCTCCGCGACATGTGGGATCCTCCCGGACCGGGGCACGAACCCGTGTCCCCTCGCATCGGCGGGCGGACCCTCAACCACTGTGCCACCAGGGAAGCCCTTGTTTACTTTTCTTTTAAAATAAACTTTAAGTGAAATCAGTTTCAGTTGATACACAGGAAAGTACATATATCGCAGGGGCACACATTGAACATACCGGTAACCAGTGCCCAGATCAAGGAACAGGTATGGCCTATGTTTTTTTTATAAGGTTTTCTCAATGCCCCCTCCCAGGCACTTCCCTCTCCCCCGTCCAGCCCCCACCAAAAAGAGTAAACACCATTCTGACTTAATTATTTTTCCTTATTTTTAATTTTATGTAGTGAAATTATATGGTAAGGTTTTGTGTGGTTTTTTTCACTTAATAAGTGTGTGAGATTCATTCTGTGTTGCATCATTGAGTTATAGCACTTAGTTATGTGATGTGTCAGCATTTACTTATGTTATATTGTTGATGGAGATTTGGCTTGTTTTCAGCTTTGGCTATTATGAATAGTGCAGTTCTGAACATTCTCGTGCATGTCTTTTGGAGAATATTTGTACATATTTCAGTTGGGCATACACTTAGGAATGGAGTTACTGGGGGGTACATGTATATTCAGCCATAGCAGATACTTCCAGTGTACAGGGTTGCCAGTAGTGTGTGAAAGTTCTCTAAGCTCCACGTTCTCCCCATCATTTAATGCTGTCTCTCTTCATTTTAGCTCTTCTGATGGGTGTGTGGTAGTAGCTCTTGGTGGTTTAATTTGTATTACTCTAATTGCTGATGAAGTTTATTGACCATTTTGGTATCCTGTGCTTTGAAGACCTTTGCCTGCTATTTGCTTGTCTGCCTTTTTCTTATTGCTTTGTAGCAGTTGATTATATATCTCCTGTTCTGGCTTGGCTTTTCACTCTCTTAATCAGTTCACTTTGTAAACGGAAGTTCTTAATTTTAATGTAGTCCAGCTTGTTAATTTCTTTCCGTATAATAAATTTTTGCTCACCCCAAGAACAGGAAAGTATTCTTCTATTTTTTTCTAATAACTTTATTGTTTTACTTTATACATTTAGATATCCAGCTGTCATTGATTTTGTGTATCATGTGAGGCGGGAGTCAAGATACACTTTTTCCACCCAGATACATAATTAGCCTAGCTTTTATTTGAAAAGATCATCTTTTTTCCCTACTGTGCTACAGTATTGTTTTTGCCATTAATTAAGTAACCTTATGGGTGTGGGTCTGTTTTTACATTCTGTTCTGTTGCATTGTCTGTTCTTGAGCCAGTACCTGCATGCTGTTTTAATAAACTGATTGATTTTTGAATATTAAACCATCCTTGCATTCCTCCGATAAACTACGGCTGTTCACGATGCATTATCCTTTGTACATATTTCTGAATTCAATTTGTTAATATTCTATTTAGTGTTTTTACATTTTTTGTTTGAGAGACAGGTCTATAATTTTACTTTCCTGTAATGTACTCAGGTTTTGGTGTCAAGTTCATGCTGGTCTCATGTAAAGAGTTGGGAAGTATTTCTTCTTATTTCTGACCTCCCGAAGAGTTTGTCTTTGAGATCGGGGTTACTCTTTAAATGTTTTGAAGAATTTACTAGTGAAGACATCTGGGCTTGGAGTATTTCATAATCAGTTTTTTTTTTTTTTTTTGCGGTACGCGGGCCTCTCACTGCTGTGGCCTCTCCTGTTGCGGAGCACAGGCTCCAGACGCGCAGGCCCAGCGGCCATGGCTCACGGGCCCAGCCGCTCCGCGGCATGTGGGATCTTCCCGGACCGGGGCACGAACCCATGTCCCCTGCATCAGCAGACGGACTCTCAACCACTGCGCCACCAGGGAAGCCCCATAAGTAGTTTTTAATTAAATTTCTTTAAAAGCTATAGGCTTCTTTACATTTTCTCTTTCTTAGATGTTAATTTTGGTAAATTGTATTTTGCAAGAAATTTGTCCATATCATCCAAAGTGTTCTCCAGAGTAAGATGTAATTGATATTAAAACATAACCAGGGCTTCCCTGGTGGTGCAGTGGCTGAGAGTCCGCCTGCCGATGCAGGGGACACGGGTTCGTGCCCCGGTCCGGGAAGATCCCACATGCTGTGGAGCGGCTGGGCCCGTGAGCCATGGCCGCTGGGCCTGTGCGTCCGGAGCCTGTACCTCGCAATGGGAGAGGCCATAGCAGTGAGAGGCCCGCGTACCGCAAAAAAAACAAAAACAAAAAACAAAACATAACCAGATAAAACTTTGCTCTACGTGGAAAAAATTACTTTTTAAGAGAGTCATTTAATGATTTAATATAAAAAAATACTCTTTGTTGTGGTGTATGGAAGAATAGAAGTGTTTAATGTCACTGAAATTAGGTTTTTTATGTCCTTAGAATTTAGGCACAAGTATGATTTATATGGACAAATTTAGTTCCCTGAAAACTAATAGAGTTAGTTTCATGAAAATGATATTCAAAAGCTGTCAGTATGTGACATCTTTAATTAGATTGGAAGCTAAATTTTTAATCTTTGGCCAAAGTTCACTCTGGATAAATTTGACTAATGAATTATAATTTAACATATTCTTTGTTGTTCTTGGAAGGATTGTTTCTGAGTGATAGTAAATAAAAATAAGTAGTTAAGGTATGAAACAGTAGTATTTTAAAAACCTTCCGGGAGGTGGGGGGCAGTCAATATTCAAATGGCCTCTACCTAAGAGTTGCCTGTTAGTGGTGAGAATTGTCAGCCTTTCTTCATGTATTCAGATAGATCCTGCTTGTGCCTGGTACTCGGATTGGTTCTGGACATATGGATTATATATATTAAATTACTGTCTTTTAACTGATATTGTTAACTTTGTGAAAATGTGACACTGGAGGTGAGACTTGAAGATTGAGGAGCAGATGGCCAGGGGATGGTGTGTGTAAAGGCTCTGAGGTAGGAAAGAGCTTGGTGGAGGGCCTAAGGCCCTGTGACTAGTGGGAGACGGGGGAGTTACCCAGCCCCAGTCAGGGAGAGGGAGAGGCAGGGTCACACATAGTAAGGATTTTAGATTTTATCCTAAGTGCAAAGGGAATTCATTGAAGGTTTTGAGCTGTCTTGCTGTCCTGGTTTGATTCATCACGTTTCTCGTACCCAGAGTCACCTGGAGCTTTACGCTCCATGAGTACTCTACTTTTGATTTTAATCCCTTTGTTTTTTTTCTGGGACTGATGCTTGTTGGTAGTCCTTGGCGAGAGGTTGAGTTTGGCAAATGACAGCTACTTCTTCTGCTCTTAGTGTTGGATACTGTGTCTCAGTCACATTGTCTATTTGCCATTCAGACAGTTTACTTACTGAGTAGGTCCCTTAGAGGTGCCAGACTTTATCTTTGCAATCATGTGTAAGCAGATACATATGGGGTATCCTCGTGGCTTTGCTCATGTTCAAACAATGTAGGATTAAAAGCACTAGGATACGGTATCCTTGCAGGATACGGTAGCCGCCAGTTTTGTCCTTTGGTCCAATGTGGGCGCTTGCCTGTTTTTTTAAAGAGGACTATAACAGTTCTGAAAGGTGGGACCAGTTATAGTTTTGGTTCTTGCTCTTCTTCCCATTCTCAGTGGTCCCCAGATTTGTGAACCGTGTAGCATACTCTTAATTGACTCTCAAGGAGAGGCTCTGAGAGTCTTTTTGAGCATGGTGCCCGCAGTCTCTCACCTCTTCTCTCCAATGTGTGCAATTCCTTTTTCCACAGCAAACATCTTACCTATTTTTTTTTTAGTGATTTGCGTAGTTGACTTACGCTAGAGTTAAATGTGTGTGTTGTGGATTATGTAGGGAGAAGGAGGAGCCAAGGGGCTGCCATCTGTGTAGGTGCCATTGTAGAAATGAGGTCGTTTGCCCGCAGTCTTAGAGCTAACGGGCTCATTCACCACTCTGACTTTGGAGCCTACTCCCTTTCCTCTCTTACCTGGATTCTTTCTATACTATATGTATATTGGGTTTAATTGTAACATAATTGAGTGAAATAAGAGTTGTTACCTTAGGAGACTGCATTTATTTTGATGCTGCTTTTCTTTCTTGAAGCAGCTCTGGAATTCCTGTAAGAATGGTTGTGTGAGGGGGTGTTTTTTTACTTGTACTTAGTAGTAGCAGATCTTCATCTTTCTTTTTAGATTAATTGAAGTTTTGGAGAAGTTCCTTTGATCTCCAAGTGGAAATGTACCGTAGGCAGTCAGGGGTAGTGAATTGGAGCTAGAGGTGGGGTGACCAACCCTCTTGGTTCTTCCGTGGTTGGACTGGATGGGTGGGTGGTTCCTGGGACAAGGGATTTCAGTGCACCAACAGGGACAGCTCCAGCCAAACCTGTATTCGCAGAGGCAATGATTGTAACCAGGAAAAGGAATGTCCCCTGTAAAGGAAAGAGTAAAGTTCAGGAGTCTCTTACTTTGTTGTATTCAGATTTCTTGTATATGGGCCTTGATAGAGAGTCATTCTTAGGCTGAGATTAAGTAGGTGACAACCCTTGGTGTATGCTGAGACTAAAAAGGCCCACAGGACGAGATTCTAATCCCTTTAGAGCTGTGTAGAAGGCCCTTTATGGTCTCGCCCCTGCTTATCTTACCACTTTCATGGTCTTGCTGTTCTCCTGTGGGACACAGCGCTGCAGCACACAGCTTGTAATTCCCTCAACTCGACTTGCCTGGTTTCTGCTTAAACGCTGCTTCACATGCTGTCTCCTCGTCCCCATGATGTCCTGTATTATCTTCTCCCTAACTAGTGCTATTACTACACATTCTTCAAAACTGAACTCAGGTTCTCACATTCTCCAGAATACAAGTTTGCATTAGGGATGTCTTGCTTAATAAATACGTGTTGAATGAATGAACAAATAATTTGAGGGGCAGGAGGTGCAATGAGAGTTTTTTAAGTGGGGAAAACCACTTTAAATGTTACTTTTTGTACTGCTCATCTGTGGAGGCTGTGATACACTCGTCGTGGAGTTACAGGGAAAGCAGAGAGCATGAGTGGCTGCACGTGGCTGTGGTGTAGGCTCTGCCTCTCACCTGGAACTTTGATGTGTTTGCTTCCTGACTCAACATTGACTAAGCGTCCATCCATAATCATGTTTGTTAGGCTCATTTTGTCTCAGAACTGACCTCTCTTTAGTAGTGAAATGTTCACATTGTAGCATCTTAAAGCAGCTTGACATAGAGAGTTGAGTTGTGGACCCTTTTCCCTCATGGATGTTCTTATGTGTTGTAAAAGGTAGAATTGAGTAACATTCTAGCACTTGTTGAACAATGTTTTTGAGTAAAGTACAGAAACTTGGAATCAAACATTAACCTTAAAACTCACCTTGAAAGCTAGTGATGTATTAAATATTTACCTTTCTGAAAACAAAATTGCAAAGTAAGGTCATTATAGGTGACTTGAAGGGCAGGGGCGGGTATCTGTGCCATTTCGATGTGTTGGAAGGTGGTCTTTTGAAGAAGTATTCCAAGTAAGTGGGCCATTGGCTGGCAGCCTAGAGTTACTTTCTATATGGAGATTTTGGTGGATGGAATTTGTTAAAATGGTATTTGACCTGTATTCAACTTCAATTTTGGACAAATCCCATTTTAGGCATAATTACCTGGAAATGTAAATATAATATGTTTATGCTACAGATTTTAGAGAAATGCAGAAATTTGTTTGGTTCATAGAGTAGTGCAGGAAAAGAAGGCTGGTGAATTTGTGGTTTAAGTTATAGAAACTGGGGTAAATTTTACCACATTCAGTGGCTTAAGAAGGGAGTTTTTTCCCCCAATACTTAAGACAGAGTCATATATCTTTATTGTCTTCATCCTCAGTTTAAGAGTGTGTTTACTTCTGAAAGTAATAAAGTGTTCAAATTGTAGGGGATTTTAAAATGCAGAAAAGTTTTAAGGAGAAAGAAATTACTTATGGTAGTAATCCCAGCCTCAATTTTGGGTGCAATTTTCTTTCCCTCCATTCCTCCCTTTCTTCTTTTCTTTAGTTTTTAACTTGAAGACACAATCAGATCTTCCTGTAAATAAAAGTTTTTTCATTGAATCCCATAACATGAGCATTTTTGTTTATTATAAACTGTCATCATTTTAATAGCTCAGTTGAACTGTAGTTCATATAAAGTGAGCCATCCATGGTTTACCAAACCATTCCCTCACTCATTGTTAGACATTTAGAGTTTTTGGGGGAGGTGGGAGGGACATTTTTTGCTATTATAAATGGTAATGCTGAAGGGTGCATATCTGAATGTGGTTTGTGTTAATGTTGTAAGCTAGATTTATATGCAAGGATTTCTAATTAATAATGACAGATATGACAAAAGTGAAAATGGAAATATTTCTCTTGTGCTGTGTATTTAACTACCTAAGACTAAAAATTCCAGTGTTTAAATTTTTGAAATTATTATCCCTTTTCTCTTTGGTCTGTCACTCTTTGGTTTGACCTTAGTCATTTCATAATCTATATTCACCAAATAATAGTTGATAAATCCTTGAAATATTTATTTTATGTACAATGGGTATTTTGGATGTTTCCTATCTTTTTGTTTTCTCTTTTCTTGCATTTTATATTTTCAAAACTTGTCTGATGGTGAGGATGATGATGACGACGGTTACTTGCCCAGCTGTGTACCATTTCATTGCCTAAGAAACAGTTCAGTCATGTTTGCAGTGATGTCTGGGGAGCCAAACAGAAGTAGCACGTAGTATTTTTTGGTTTTTGCTTTTAAAGAGGACTAGTGGACACAAAGGTGTTTAATTTTAGTTTACATTATATACCATGTTTTGTGATTTAAATTTGTTTGATTTTCATTGTACTGTAAACTCATAATGACTAGGTAGTTTGGAGTTTGTGGTTTTTCAGGTTCATCTGATTAAAAATACTGTATAAAATCTTGTATAGTACTTTAACTTTGTATGAGAATAATTTTTTTATATTGAATCTTAGGATTGATACAACATTTTAGGTTCTTTAAGGAGTTCCTTAAAGTCTTAAGAATTGTATGACAACAGTGGTTGTAGATAGAGATGGTCGTGTGGTTTCTTTAAAACTATCTGTTTTTGAACATTTTCTGTGCAAGGACTTTTGCTCTACCAAGGTTATTATGCGTTTAATTACTTAGTCGTCATAATAGGTGCTCTATTTTATAGGCAAGGAAACAACCTTAGAGAGAGGTAGTAGAGTCTGATAAACCTTGGTCTTCCTGACACTGGATTCTGCTAGCATTCAGATTATTTTAAATGAAAGATACTTAAAAAGAAAGAAAGAGAAAAGACTGCTTTCTACATCCCCAGTGGCCTTACCCAGTGTCCCTCCCACATCAGAGGGCCTCGCTGAGGAGGGAATGACTGTATTCCAAAATATTAAGAAGTGAGAGCATTGGCTTGACTTAGGAATTAACTTAAAACAGCCTCCTCTCTTTCTCCTCTAACTTTAATTTAGAAAAGGGAGGTTGTTTGGAGTTATTTGTAAATACCTTGGATCCTTCTTGTGTGCAGATTCCTTTTTAGGAACAAGAGGAGGTGTTTGCGCACTTAAGTTCTATTTTCATTTTTAAAACTGCTCTCTCTAGTGCAGTTGAGCAGTATATTTTAGGATTTTTCTACTGTTTTAAGTTTCAAGAAGTGGATTTTGTTATTTGGTGTGAATACTTTTTGAGAATTGGACTATTTTTTTTTTCTTTAAAGCTAATGTTGGGGAAATATAATTAAAAACAAAATCTCCTCCCAACCCAGAAAATCTCTCCAAAAATGTAGAAGGGAAGGAAGAATTTTTATTGATTAAGCATTAAACTAGAATGTGATGTGTATCTCAGGCTATCCACTAAAGAGATTGCAAAGACAGAAACCTTATTCTTTTGTATAGCTAAGTGGTTACAACACTTTACACCCATGTTTTCAAGATAAAATTGCTAATTTTCTCGTATCTTTATGACTGGTGGTAGGTTTTGCAATTTGGAGTCAGTTGCCAAATTAGGCCATCCTAGGAAACTGGGAGATTGGGCATTATCTTTCTTGGTGATGACATATCTTAAGGAAACATTCCTGAGAAGTGAGACTGGCTAGAGGCTTATTTGGCTTTTATAAAGATTCAAGTACAGCACAAAAGGACTGAAAAAGAAGTTCTGAAAAAAAAAAAAGGAGGGGAAAGAGTCTCTTTCCTTTATTTTCAAGTGGGAGAATTGAACCACTTATTTTTAATTTGCCCTTACGTCAGCAACCTGTATTATAAACCTGTTATTTTATATCCATAGCCAAGGATGCTCTTAGCATTTAGGCTTTGGTTGGAGTTAAAATTAATGTCTTGGATCTCCATAGCATATTTGTTACTGTATTAGAGACTAAAAGCTCTTCAGACGTGTTTTAGTTTTATCTCTTAGCTTCCAGGAGTATTTTTGACAGTGTTTTAATGTCACAATATTAATGTTGTGTGGGTGTGTTCTTTTGTTCACTATGGAACTTCATGGTAGTTGCGCATTTTGGGCTTCATGAGAATAGGAATGAAATCTGGACAGTCATATTTGTAAAGTTAGTAGTATCAGAATCTGTGACACATAATAAAATGAATGAGTTGGAAGTTTTCTGTTACCAGTTTTGAAAATATGCACCAGGAAGCTCTAGATGCCTTTAGACTTCAAACTAGGAGGGTTAGCTGTCTGTTGTTACAAGCCTTTGTCTGAAAGAGTACAGCCATATATGGGATCTAGATGGTAATTAGGTTAAGTTTGTTGGTTTATACTAGAACTTGACTGAGCATCTGGTATGTGGCATGTCTTTTTCAGAGTTATCTTAAAGGGACCTATCAAACATGAGTCATGTATGTAATTTAAATCGTAGTCATCAATTAAAATTAGAAAACTTGACCTATTGGCTCCGTAGTATGAACATAAGTTGTCATTGTACTTGGCATGTTAACTTTCTAATTTATCTCTATACAGAATTGTCTAGGGAAGTAAGTTGGATAACTCAACAATAATTTTGTAATAGTGGAGTTGCATTAAGTTTTAAAGGACTATCAGCTTATTATTTTGGCTACAGTGTTTCTAGAAAAGAGGTGAATATGAATTGGAAAGACGTCGAGTGTGACACATCAGGCCAAGTTGGTGTATTGCATTTACATCATACTAGGTGGCAGTACAGAACGGAATTAAAAGTCAAAGCATGAGGTAGTTTTTGAAAACACGAACTTACTCATTAGGAGAGTAAGGGGTTATAAGTTCATGTAAAGCATGGTACTGACTTACTGTAGTCTTTTAGTATTTTTTTAGTTTATTTTTTTGCGGTACGCGGGCCTCTCACTGTCGTGGCCTCTCCCGTTGCGGAGAGCAGGCTCCGGACGCGCAGGCTCCGAACGCTCAGGCTCCGGACGGACGCTCAGTCTCCGGACGGACGCTCAGGCTCAGCGGCCATGGCTCACGGGCCCAGCCGGTCTGCGGCATGTGGGATCTTTCCGGACCGGGGCACGAACCCGTGTCCCCTGCATCGGCAGGTGGACTCTCAACCACTGCGCCACCAGGGAAGCCCTCTTTTAGTATTTTTAAAGCCAGATTTTACTGGGGGGGAGATGTAATTTACTTCCAGGAATTCTCCTTATATCTAATTGAATTGTACTAACAACTCTTAAAAATTCCCAATTGTAATAGAACATAATAAATACTAATTTTTAAAGGGCAGCCCTTTCATACTTATACTGTTTTCTTGATTCCCAATAGATAAGTACAAAACTTGTTTTTATCAGAGATCTTATTCTGATAAGATAAATATCAGAAAAGTTTGTCAAGTAGGAAATTTCTTAAAGTTGTTTTTTAAAAATGAGTTGTATGTTCTAAAATATTCTCTCTGATTGCTTTTAGGTTACCTAGGGTATGAATTAATACAGACTTGGAAACTGAAAGAACTTAGAATCAGCATTTTGAGGTAAATATGTACATACTAAAGTAGTGTTAAGGTTTCCCCATTCTGCTTTGTTACCTTATTAGCGAAACCAATTTGTGTATGAAATGAGAAAGTTTAACCTCCATGCACGACCTATAGACTAGACTAGACTAGACACAAATAAGTGAAAAGAAACCACTGCCAATTTGTTTTTCCTGAGCTTGTGGTAGTAGAAGCATTGCAGTTAAGGAGCATAAATGAAATCCAGTATCAAATCTAAAAAAAGCAACATTGATTAAATCAAGCTTTTCACCTCAGTACTTTATGCTTCCTCATTTATTTTTTTTATTAATTAATTTATTTATTTTTGGCTGTGTTGGGTCTTCATTTCTGTGTGAGGGCTTTCTCTAGTTGTGGCAAGCGGGGGCCACTCTTCATCACGGTGCGCGGGCCTCTCACTGTCGCGGCCTCTCTTGTTGCGGAGCACAGGCTCCAGACGTGCAGGCTCAGTAGTTGTGGCTCACGGGCCTAGTTGCTCCGTGGCATGTGGGATCTTCCCAGGCCAGGGCTCGAACCCATGTCCCCTGCATTAGCAGGCAGAGTCTCAACCACTGCGCCACCAGGGAAGCCCTACGCTTCCTCATTTTTTGACTTATAATTTTGATTTTGATTTATAATCTCTTAGGATTATTTAGGACCACCCCTAAATTTAAATTTCTCCACAGTATTGACATTGTTGAACTGAGTTCTTAAATTTTTATTCATAAATGAATTTTATAAAAGAGTTTATCATTAGATTAAATTGTTCTTTGAGTTCGTATTTTTAATTTCCTTTGAGAAATTGAAATTGCTGATGGATTTCATACTTGTAGTGAAAACTTGCTACCGGGTGATTTGGATTACTCAGCCAAGTACTCTTCTGGTGATCTTCTTTACTTCTTTTGTATATATGAACTTAGGAAATGACACATCTCTGTCCTTTTATTTATTTATTTTTTCCATTTCCCTAATCACTGTCTTTAGAATTTATGTACTTTGTTTGATTTCCTTGCATTCATTTTTAAATCTTTCCTCTAACTTTTCTCAAGACAGCCCACGCCCCACCCCAGTCTCTGGGAATTAGGCATGCTATTGTTATAGCTCATTCTCTTGTTCTTTGTTTTAGAATAAGACTTAGTATCCTAAAATAACCCAGATGTCTTTTGTTTAAATTTTAATCCAAAGTAATGGCCTTTTATTCAGCTTTTCATATCCATAAGGCTTTCTTGTAGATGCGTTTATATTTAGTTTAAGTACAGGAGTCTTAAACTTGGCTATTTTTGCATTTATTTTTAGAGCAGAAGCTTGGGTATGCTGTGATTTTCCAATAAACTGCTATCACAATGTCAAAATGCAGTTCAGACAACAGCAACACAGAGATCTCAAACATTAAGACGGTAAATCTGGGCTTTGTCGTATGTGGAAAGAGGAAGAGAGTTTTTATTCATGTGTTTTACTAAGTTATTTCTAAATGAACCATATAAAAGCTATGAAACAACCTCACAGCTTTCATGAGTGTTAATTGTTTGACCAGAAATTTGAAATCTATGATTGGAAAGTAGTCATGTGGATTACTCTGTTGGCTCTGCTGAAGCAGTTAACCATAGTTAGTTAATCTGTGAAACTATAGAACTTTCACTTACCAGCAGGGATTCAGAGCTTTTCATTAAGACCAAGTTAAGAAAAAAAAATCTATTTAAACATGCCAAAGAAAGTAAAAATTGGCGAAATTATAGGTTTTTCAGTTTTCACATTATTGGATTACTTGTTGACTTTTTAAATGTTGGATTTGCTTTCTTCAAATAGATAGTGTATCGCTGGGGCCAGTCACTGTGTACTAAATGAATGAAAATTAATTTAAATATTGTGACCTTCTGGAAATGTAACGGGGAGGGTTCAATTGCCGTCCTCCATTTCCCTGCAAATTCTCTGTCTTGTATCCACCCTTCAGGGTGAGTAGGAGTGGTGCGGGCATGGATCTCCAAACCAAATACTGTAGAAATAACTTTTGAACTATGATTCTGTTCTGTATGGTACTGTGTGGACATTCATGAACCTCTGATTCAGTTCATCAGATATTTATCTAAATGTACATATGGTACATTATACCAGGTAGTAAGAGCTGTAAAGAATGAGACACACATCTAGTTCTCGTGGAGCATGTTTGCCAGTATGCCAGTAAAAGAATAAGTTGTGTATGTATGTGTCTCTGTGAATATATGCAATGTGATGTAAGTTATAAAAGGCAAATAGAAACTGTTTGAAGGTTTTTATGTCACGCACATGGACAGTATTTGCATTTTACGAACCTGTATTTTTTGTTTGCCATGTCTGGGGTGTGATTTGGTTCGGTAGGTGGTAGGAATATGTGTGAGACATACAGCTCTTGTACTCAAGGAGATCCTAGTCTAATGGGTAATATTTATTTATTTACTTTTTAAAGCTCTTTATTTGGAAGTAATTTCAAACGGACAGAAAATAAGATTAGGACAAAGAATATGTGCTTTACCTATTTTGCCCCATTTGCTTTATCAGTTGCACCCATTCTCTCTCTGTATATCTACGTGTAGTTTCTTCTTCTGAACCATTTGAGAATAAGTTGCATACGACATGACCCTTTTACTCCTAAATATTTCACTATATATTTGTCAAGAATAAGGATGCTCCCCTACATAGTCATGGTGCGGTTATCAACTCAGTGAATGTAACACTGCTGTATCTACAGCCTTATCAGTGGACTCTGTAATGGTCTTTATGGCATTGCTCTCAGGAAAGGATCCAGTCTGAGGTCAGTTACTGCGTTTAGTTGTCATGTCTCTAGAGTCTTCTTTAATCGGGAACATTTTCATAGTTTTTCTTTGTACTGGTACTGATAATTTTGAAGAATATAGTTCCCCCTTAAGGAAATGGAACAACAACAACAAAAGAGGAACATTCTTCTATTTTTTAGACTATTCTAAAAGTAGACTTTATTTTTAAACTACTTTATATAGTCTATAATAAATTTTTAACTAAATATTTAAATATTTATACATAGACTGTTTTTAGACTCTTCTAAAAATAGAACATTCATTTGCTTTTTAGACTATTTTCTGGCACCGTCATCATTATTAATGTTGTCTACATGAAAAGGAATGATGACAGTGATCGGAAGGAGGGTTCCCACTGTACATGGTTTCTGGAGGTGGAAGAAATGTGTTTGGGGATTTACACTGCTGCCCTCTTTTCTCCTTTGAAAATTTCCATCCCCCACCAGGATTTAGGCTTCTTTCCTGATCCCTTCCACCATGTCTTTGTTTGGTCTTGGATTAACGTTTGGGTTGGGTGAAAAGTGAGGTGTGAGGCTTAACAATGATAAATCGTCCTGCCAGTAAGCAGCCTGGAGTCATGAAGGACAAGTACAGTTGTCCTTCAGTGCCCATGGGAATCGGTCCAGGTCCCCTGCAGATGCCAAAATCCATGGATGCTCACGTCCCTTGCATAGTACAGCTGGCCCTCCGTATCTTTGGATTCATCCGACCAAGGATAGATTCGACCTACGGGTGTGGAACCCCTGGATAAGGAGGACCATAGAGATATCCCAAGAATGGTAGGCAGGTGGGAAGTGCCTGCAAATCCCTTGGGCCTTCAGCGTAACCTGCTGGATCTTAGGAAGTTAGGTAAAATAGCCTTCCGCCTCAGGTTCTCTGCAGCGGTGTCAAGAAGCTTGAATGGTCAACCTGAGGGTGTTTATCCTGTGGGCCTGTAGAATTGGGAGAAGTGAATGCTGAGTGTAAAAGGGGTAAAAAGAAAGGCTGTTGGGACTTTGATTCAGTAGAGAGTGAGCACGTTATTTCTCATGAAAGACATAGTTCTGCTTGACCCAGGCAAAATAATGACTTGATAGTTTTTCATAATGTACTCTGGAATGCTGTGCTTGCCATCTTCCTCTGAGAGGGATAATGAGAATGGTTGTGCTGTCTGGTCCACGGACACGCCTGCCTTGCTGAGGTCCTTGGCCCTGCAGCCATTTGCCCCTTTACCATTTACTTGAGATCCTACTTGTATTAGCTGGATGTTGAATTCTTGTCAACTGAATTGAGCTCTGAAATCAGAATTTGGTATTATGCCTATGCATAAGAGAGACTCTACTCTGGAGACTTCTTGTTGGACTAGCTGCAACAATTTAAGTCACTGTGTTGTACAGTGGTTATAAATTTAACATGTCAAGAGATTCAGAGTTTTTGTTGTCAAGGAACAAAGAGTGGGGATTCTTTCTTTCCAGTGTCATAGAGTAATAACAATGAACACTGCAAAGCAGTACAAGGGAGAAAATTCCCTTCTACGAGGCAGGTGAATTCTGCTGCTGATGGACTTTCACGTAGAGATTTGAAACCCTAACCCTCTATCTGCAGGTTAGGAATTTTAAAAAGACTGAATTATTATTTTCTCATTTTACATAATCATTTTTATCTTTGGGGAAGAATATATGCAATATAGAAGAGTGCTTAGATACCATGAAATAACTTTTATTTCACAGAATGGTGTTGCCTTGTTTTAATTTATCTAGGATATGATAATTTTAAAGATACATATGTAAATAGTTGAGCAGCTGTGCAGTTGTGATAGGTTGTCAGTTGAGAAGAATGACCTTCTGTGTTTATGGTCCTTTGATAAAATGACCAAATGTTGGCAGGCATTTGAATGCTTCCCGTGTGCAGGCATAGTGCGCAGTGCCTTCCATACAGTTTTCTCATTATTTTATCAATAGCAGCATCACAGAATTTACAAAGAATGTTTGAAATGTATTTACGTATGTATTTGCACGTTTTGTATATATACACGTATTTTAAAGGGCATCGATACTGTACATATTTTCTCTTAAAGGTATATTATGGGCACAGTTCTGTGTCAGTAAATACAGATCTGTCTTATCTTATGGATTTATAGTGTTCTATTTTAAGACTAGACCATAATTTACTTAGCTAACTTTTGATTAATTCATTTTAAGGTTATTTCTTGTTCTTAAGTAATAATGCAGCAATAAATACTCACGTGTTTACCTCTTTGTGCAGCCGCCTGATTCTTTTAGACAGGTTTCTAGGTGTAGAATTGCTGGGTTGGCGAGTACAGAATGCTTGACTTTTAAAACGATCCTCTTAGATCATGAAAAAGCTAAAACAATTATGAAGAGTTTGAAAAGGCCCATAGGAATGATATTCTGATGTTCCTCTTGTTTCCGTGCTTTCTTTTGTTTTTAACCCTGCATGGTTGTGTAATGGTATTCTTTTTCCCTTTTGTAGTAAGCTGTGCTAGAACAAAAATGCAATGAAAGAAACACTGGATGAATGAAAAGCCCTGCTTTGCAACCCCTCAGCATGGCAGGCCTGCAGCTCATGACCCCTGCTTCCTCACCAATGGGTCCTTTCTTTGGACTGCCATGGCAACAAGAAGCAATTCATGATAACATTTATACGCCAAGAAAATATCAGGTACTAATGAGAACACTAATACTGGAGCATTTTCACTAAAATGGAATAAATTAGCATACAGTTGACACAACTTATATAAAACTCCTTTACCTTTTCAAGCTTTCCTCTTCTGATTAATTTTCTCATTCCAGATACTTTTTTTCTTAATAGTCCTTTTCTAACATCTGCTGGGTAATTGATTTGATAGTTTTATTGGTGAAATTTCTTTTTCTTTTTTTTTTTCCCCCTGTGAAAACTTCACTGTTCCTTAGTATCTATTTGGGTGTGTCTGTCCTCATGATCTGGGTAGGAATTGAGATTGGTCTGAGCAACCTTGGACTGGCAGAAGAACCATGGTTATAGTCATTTCAGTTCATATTATTCTAGAGAAGTTTTCTGTCCCTGTGAAAATAATTCTTAAAGAAATTGTAAATGCCATTTCAACACATTTACACAGCACAGCTATGTGCAACCGGTATTTTAATGTCTCTGATTATTATTCTTATATAAAGATGTAGAATGTATGCTTTTTGAAGGGGCAGATTTGTTGGAGGAAGATTTTAGAAAACAGTGAAATTTTCTGAATTAAAACAAATCCAATTTTCTAAATTCTGTACTTAGATAAGAAGTGTATAATCTTTTTTTCCCCCACTGTATTTCTAGGTTGAACTGCTTGAAGCAGCTCTGGATCATAATACCATAGTCTGTTTAAACACTGGCTCAGGGAAGACGTTTATTGCAGTACTACTCACTAAAGAGCTGTCCTATCAGATCAGGGGAGACTTCAACAGAAATGGCAAAAGGACGGTGTTCTTGGTCAACTCTGGTAATAAAAAATTATTTTATCAAATTGTGTGGAGGAAAACTGGATGAGATTTTATGGTTAAGGAGATTTTTCCTGTGGGTATTAAGTTAAACTCTTGAAAGTATAGAGAGGTTGATGAATAATGTGTTTGTTGAAGCGGAAATATCATTCTGTCTTATTTCTTAACTTTATAGTATTTCTCTTAAATGTTAGTCATCTTACTTCATAGGTGTTAAACTTCAGCTTTTTTCCTAAAACGTAATTGCGTTTAATTCCAATTCTGCATTTTTTTTGAAGGATTACTTTCGGAATATAATCTGATCTAAGTAGTTGTTTTTGTTGTTGATGTTTTAGCTTCACATAGTGTATCAAAAGGTGCTTGATTATGAAATAGGTAACTTTGATTTATGATCTTGCTATGCCAGTTGTAGAAAGAAAGTTAGATGCTTAACTTAAAAGTTAGATATTCAGTAAGAGTTTAAAGTACTGGTTTTTATGTGTTTGGGATTAGATATTAAACTAAAGGGTATAAAATGTGAACATAAACTGCTCGGGTACTAATATAACCATGTCACTCCTCTTCTTTTTTTTTTTTTTTAGATTGTCTCAGCATGTGATGTTCTCATGTGCTTTAAATACATATTAGTCTGTCTTATTTCTTGGTGATACAGTCAGATTTTATTGAAGAAAACAGGAAGGGTGGATCTGGAGTAGTTGCCATTCCAACCTAGAAATTATATTCTTAGATTGGGGAAAGTCACCTTTAAAGAAGGAAGGTGGTATAAGGCTCTCTGAAGTGAATGACAGAGGGTGGGGTGGTGAGTCTAATAAGTGTGTTTTGGAGATTACTGTGAAAATATGATTTTAAATTGGCTATCTAAATTGGTGGTTAGGTGTAATGTATAATAATAAGGATTTCCTGAACTGTTTAACTGTTAGTAGTCCAGAGAGCCGTTTAAGGAGGAGTTCTCATATTTACACAGCATATTATATTTGTAATCAGCAAACCAGGTTGCTCAACAAGTGTCAGCTGTCAGAACTCACTCAGATCTCAAGGTTGGGGAATACTCAGACCTGGAAGTAAGTGCGTCTTGGACAAAAGAGAAATGGAACCAAGAGTTTACTAAGCACCAGGTAAGACTTGTAGAGAATTTTCACTTAATAAATCTGTACAAGTCCTTGGTTTATGAGATGATCTGTAGCCTTGGTTGTCTGAATTAGGTTTGAAAACTCTACTTTTCTGTACTTTGTCAGCCTAGAAGCTAGCCCTCATGCGTTTTCTTACTATAATCTCATCCTAAAGCCAGGTAAATTACTGACATGTATTGCTCTTATGCGATAGAAAAGAAACAGCTTTTACAGTATGATTTACTTGCTTGAAAAACACAAATTCCTATGACCTATTTCCATCTTGCAGATAACTTGCTTTCACAAAGTTTATTCTTGAGTTAAATGTCTTGAAACTGGAGACATTTCTTGGTTGAGGTCTTAGCGTCTTTGATGGAAGACTTCCTCGTAGACGTTTCCATGTAGCCAGCTTGTGTTGAGGGCCTTTCGTGTGTTGGATCTGAAGTGGTTAAGGGATGCTTCCTAACTAAGCTGAGCAGTCCCCAGTTTGCTAGTATGTCTTACATATTGGGGTAAAGCCCTCACTGGTAAAGCACTTAAAATCCACAGAATGATAAGCCCCTGTCTGCTTCCAGAAAACCTTGTCAGTTTGATGGGGAAAAACTGTGATAAAACTGATAGGTCTTATCAGTCAAAATTATGGCTCTAGGAACCTAAAAACCTGAAGTAGATTTAGTAGATTTATCATAAAAACATGGTCTCCATTATCAAAATTTTCTTTCTTGTCTCTTTCCGCGTTTTCCTAATTTTACACCTTGGTTCTCAAGTACGAGCTTCCATACGTTGAGGATTTGGGTTTTAATTTTTACGGATGAGTGTCTTAATCTTCACCTGAAATACAGTGGTTCCATAATCTGATTTCATAGAAGTGTGTCCAGGCAGGTGAATGGCATGTGTTGTATACTGATAGCAGTTTTATTTTAGGTTCTCGTTATGACTTGCTATGTCGCCTTGAATGTTCTGAAAAATGGTTACTTATCACTATCAGACATTAACCTTTTGGTGTTTGATGAGTGTCATCTTGCAATCCTAGACCACCCCTACCGAGAAATTATGAAGGTAAGTTTTTAGATTTTATCAGTCTTAATAATGCAGGTCAAATTACTGAGTATAAGCAATGTTTTTATAGATCAAAAGCAGTATTAGTTACCAGTTTGGGGAACTTGGTTCCAGTGTAGGAATGAATGAATGAATATTAAATTAATGTTCATTTAAATCTATAACCTATAATATTAAACTGTAATAAATTTATAACAAGTTCTAAATCTATAATAAAAATTTAAACATAATATAAATCAATAAATTATATGATCTATCATAAGTGAATTCATAATCCATCATAGCATATTTAAATGTTCCTTTTTGATAAACTGATCTTTTAAACAAGCTACAGTAATTCTATAAGTGATAATTTTAGTATTTGTTAGGTCTTCTTGACATGTTTTATTAGGATGCTGTCTCTTTGGTTAGGGCCTTGCAAAATGAATCCCTTACTGTCAGTATCTTTTGTTTTGTTAGCTCTGTGAAAATTGTCCATCATGTCCTCGTATTTTGGGACTAACTGCTTCCATTTTAAATGGGAAATGTGATCCAGAGGAATTGGAAGAAAAGATTCAGAAACTGGAGAAAATTCTTAAGAGTAATGCTGAAACTGCAACTGACTTGGTGGTCTTAGACAGGTATGCACTTCGTATTGACTGGGCTTTAATGAGACCTGCTATGACAGTTTTAGGCCTTCAGTCTCAGTGCCTTGCAGATAGTCTCTAAGGGAACAAATGGCTATTAAAAGGAAAGAGCAAGACTAAGAATTCCTTATCAGGACAGTCATCTTCGAATGCAAGAATCTGACGTTATTTCCACAGAGAGTAACGGAGGTGTTTCTGCCTTAAGAGGAAATGCTGCATAAGCGCGGGCCCATCCTATTTGCTGGTGTTGACGAGGACTGGGGAACTCTGGAAATCAGCGTCCTTTTCTGCAAGTGTGGACACTTTGTTGTTTTGACCCACGTGTCCCACATGATGCTTTGCAAGAGCATTTATTTATTTACAGAATTCAATATTTTACAACGTGCTTTAAAATAATAGGAAACACCCTCTAGTTTTGAAAGTGGGTGTGAATTTCTGAGAAGATGTTTGTGACTTTGAGGTTTGTCTCTTCGAAGGGGTTGCTATTTTGAGTTTCATTAAAACGTGCAGACACAAACAGCCTTTTTGATCTAAGTTGGTGGAAGTGAGCCTATATAAATGAGGTTTTTAAGTAAATGTAACTAATCCAATTCATATTAAAATACCCATATTAGATATAGCCTTTAACAAGGTTAAAGGTTACCAAGCGGTGATTCTTAGAACAGTTATAATAGAGGTGACTTATTTCTCAGGTTATGAAGTTAAGTCACACATGGGTTTTGAGTACTGGCTCCACTAATTGTAAGCCATGTGACTTCGAGTGAGTCATTTATTGTTCCTGAGCCTGTAAAATGGCATTAGTGGTTTCAAGGGATTCTTTGATGACATGGAAAACACCTTGTGGTGTACCTGTCATTTAGTAGGATTTTGGAAAGAGTTCTCTTTGTGGAGTGAGGTGAAAAGGTAACTTGTAGATTCATAAAACTTACGAATCCAAATGTAAGGTGAAATACAAATCTCATGGCCTTAAGGACATGCTGTTTTCTGATTTTCCTGAGCTAAGATAGTCTGTGATGTAGAAGTGAAAGGCTGTACTTTTGCTTTTATCTGACCTGAATTAGATTGGTAGGCCTGTCCTACTTGAAGTCTTTAGGAGAAGCAGTGGTATTAGAGTGTTTGGGTAAAACTGGTGAGTAGTCTGTTGAGTCTGGCATCACCTAATTCTCAAAATGTGACTCTTAAACATTCTCTCTGGGAATAATGAAAACTGTGGTATTTAAATATGTCTTTATTGTGTTTCTTTTCCTTAATTAATTATTATATGTGCTTTTAGGATTTTGCGTGTTGTTCTGGTTGTCGTATTATGAAAGTCATGAAAGATCCAATTACATGAATGATAATGTAATTGACTGAAATTTGGGGGCAGTTTCCTTATGAAGATATGTTAAAAACACATTAAAAATAAAATTGACATTTGCAAATGCTAAACGTTTTCAAATAGTGTGGAAATGGATACATTTAATGGTAACACTTCCTCTCTATGATCTTCTCCCCTCCCCCTTCCCTGTTTCTGCTTCTGAGAAATCATCATTATTGAGTTTCTTGAGTATTTTGACTAACATTGTTTCTCATTCTGGATGATGCCTAAGGGGGCAAAAGATGAAAGGCTAAACCTAAAAAACCAAATGAAAAACCTGGGATAATAATGCCGTAACAAAATTCACATTGAGACCTAACAGGCAAACACAGTACGGATAGAAGGAGCACCACTTCAGGAATGCTTGCTGTGAGCCTGCTTGTTATTCCAAATGAAAATAGGAAGTTTCTGTTTTGGTTTAGATAGATAACGGATCGTAATGCTGTAGTGAATTTGTGTATTGTGTATTGACGACTTTTGTTTCTGATATTAAAGATATACTTCTCAGCCATGTGAGATTGTGGTAGACTGTGGACCATTTACTGACAGAAGTGGGCTTTATGAAAGACTGCTGATGGAATTAGAAGAAGCACTTAATTTTATCAATGACTGTAACATATCTGTACATTCAAAAGAAAGAGATTCTACTTTAATTTCTAAACAGGTAAGCATATACAAAGTAAGTATGGGGAGTATAATAAAAGGCTTCTATTTATTTTTAATGTTGAAATGAATATTCTTCTAATGAGGCTGTTTTATATACATTTTAGTTTAAGGCCTTGCCTTCTTATCTCTGGACATTTTTCATTGAATGTATTGCATCGGGTTGAGTTTACTATTACCCGACAGACAGTTATATTATTAAATATAGACCTCCCTGGTTTAAGGAGATGTCATGGTTATTTAAGTATAAGAAGTGAGTCCAGTTTTTTTTTTTTTTTTTTTTTCTTGGTCAGATGAATTAGTTCCTGATCAAACCCCCGGGCTGAATGAATTCTTCGGCTCTTTCTTTGTATGTGACTGGATATGAGCTCGTCATCCCTGAACAGTGCAGCTTTGAGAAGCAATTCCTTAGGACAGTGGCCTTCAAAGTGTGGGCCCTAGATGAGCAGCTTCCCTCTGGAACTTTTTAGACATGCAGATGACAGGCCCCACCCTTGACCTGCTGAATTTGAAGCTCTGTGGGTGGGGTCCAGCAGTCTGAGATTTGACAGGCCCTTTGGTTATCCCGATGCCATTAAAACTTGAGAACCATTGTCCCAGGACTTTGCAGCCAGCTGTGAACGGTAGCGCCGTACTGAACCTGAGTCTTAGTTCTCTCCTGCTGGGTTTCTTCCGGAGCGGCAGTGCCCAGGCTCTGCTCAACGCTTGTCTTCTCATTAAGTCCATGGTCAACCCCGTGTGTCTTTTACTTGCCTGCAGAACTGGCAGTCCCTCAGTTTTTAGCTTTAATATGGATTTACATTCTGCTCTGAGCTCGGCTTGTAAGATGTGGCACTCTGGGCATAGATAAAGTTAAAGGAAAATTGTTTTGCTTTTCTTTGATACCTAAAATAAAATTACATACTCTGTTGCATTTGCATGTACATATATATGTACATTCTGCTACATAGTTCTTTGCATATTTACCTAGACGTAAATGACTCAGTTGTACTTCGAACTAATCACAGTTCTAAAATTGCTTTATTAACTGTATACAGTTGCATCTTTTAATTTCTCTTGTTTGATTATTTTTGCTGGGGAAAACAAAAGGATGGTTCTGGGCGTGTCTATGAAAAAGTAGAGCTTGAAAAGACCATTGGCCTTTCCCCCTAACCTTGGGGAATTAACCTCAGTGTTTATATTAGAGGGGTAAATTTATTTTGAAGGGGCAGACTAAAGACAACTTAAATCCCAGTTAAACTCCATGTGAAAATAACTACATGATTATTGTTTAGCATTTGGGCCTTTACATTGTTTTGTAGATACTCTCAGACTGTCGTGCGGTATTGGTAGTTCTGGGACCCTGGTGTGCAGATAAAGTAGCTGGAATGATGGTAAGAGAACTACAGAAATATATCAAACACGAACAAGAGGAGCTGCACAGGAAATTTCTATTGTTTACAGACACTTTCCTAAGGAAAATCCATGCACTATGTGAAGAGCACTTCTCACCTGCCTCACTTGACCTGAAATTTGTAACTCCGAAAGTAATAAAACTGCTTGAAATCTTACGCAAATATAAACCGTATGAGCGACAGCAGTTTGAAAGCGTTGAGTGGTATAATAATAGGAATCAGGATAATTACGTGTCTTGGAGTGATTCTGAGGATGATGAGGAGGATGAAGAAATTGAAGAAAAAGAAAAGCCAGAGACAAACTTTCCTTCTCCATTTACCAATATTTTGTGTGGAATTATTTTTGTGGAAAGAAGATATACAGCAGTTGTCTTAAACAGGTAAATCTCTAAGATTGACGTTTTTTCCATAGTAGAACAGGCAGCTTTTTGTTTTGTGAAGTGATATGTTGTAATAGCTTTAAGAGCTACCAGAAGGCTTTTATGTAAGTGTCCTGTACTTGGCACCATCCTCATAGCTCATGTGTTACGCTATACTGGGATTGACAGGATGTTTATATATACAGTAGCTTTCCCCGAAGGCTAGATTTGATATGACTGAGGTTTTTTCCCCTAAAGGGTGCTAATCTTTTCTAATCCATGAAAATAGAGTGCAAGTGTAGAAAAATTGTTACATTACGGTAAAGCATTCCTTGTTTTATATTAATTGTTAGCTTCAGTTAGATATTTACTAACCTGTGACTATGATGTGTTGGGCATGTGTTGAGCATTTCACACCAAGCTTTCTCCTTCAGGTAAATGTTAAAGATAAATTTTATCAGGGTATTACTGCGGCTAATGTTTCTGTTAGCTTTTCTCCTTACCAGATGTCGATTCAAGTTGGCACGTTTGCAGGGAAAAGTTTTCAACAACTGGATTTGAAATTTGGATTGGTTCATAGACTACATATTAAAATTTTCTGAATCAGAGGAAAATAAAAATGTTAGGGAGGAATTCAGAGGATATTGGCAAAGGTGACAGCGAATGCCAATTAGGTTGTGAATTCCCACCCTACCCCCTTCTTCAATAGAAGTGTATCTTTCCTGAATATAGACCCAGCTAGCTGAGGAGCTACACTTCAGATTTGTGTCATATGGTCACTTACTGTATGGTTCTTTTGACTTGTGGATGGATGCTCTACTATTTACAAGGGCCAGAAAGGGTCCTTATTTTGCACTTCAATCTACTTTTCTACAAGATCCATTAATTGGCCAGAGTTGATCCCTAAGAGCCTTTTCTGCAAGTATTGATCTCTGAGGAGAAATTAAGCTTTGTTTCCTGAGGTAATTTGGGATTTTTTTTTTTTTTTTCCAAACTGCTCTGACTGTTTGGGGGCCTCGAGAACTTACTTGAATAACGAGAAATTGGACTCTGGGGAAGTCATCTGGCGGTTTTCGGTCTGGTAATTTTCATAGTCATTGGGCCTGATCCTTGTGATGAATATGAGGTAAAGTAACTTCAGGTAGTGAATTACATTGGAATCAGAAGTCTAAGGTTGGAAAGGGACTTCACTGACTGTCTAATCCAACCCACTTACTTTTATGAAAAAGAGAAGGGCCTCAGGAGGAAAAGTGATTCGCTCTGAGTTAAATCCAGTCAGCGGCAGAGACAACTCTAGAATCCTGATATCCTGCCTCCTAGTTTTCAGTTCTTTGTGTAACCGTAATGCCCTTGGGTATGACAGAACACTAAAAACCGGTGCTTTCCAGTGGGAAGGCTGCCAGGAGACAGTCCAGGGAGTGCGTGTCTGTTCGGGTTGTTTCTTAGAATGGGGGAAAGGCATTTTGGGGGTCAGAAAAGTTTAGCGTTGGCACGGTTGTAAGCCGAGTTATAGACGTACTCCCTGCCCCTATACAGGATGGTTTAAGAATTAAATACATTTTCTGGGGCTTGGAGAGAAGTCGGGGTTCATTTTCTTCCTTTCCCCGCTTTTCTGCATGCGTTTTTAAGTGTAGAGATGTACTCACTTTCACTGCAGGAATATTAGCCTGAAAAGGTCAATATTCAGTAGTCAATGTTACTTCCTGTTGACTTTGAGGATCAGATTAGTTGTGATCAACTTTCATAAAATGTGGCCGGAATTCAATGTTGGATGATGAATCAGGAGCGGTTTGAGGCTTGGCTTTATGGGCAGCTAATTAAATATACAATAGAGGTCTTGTCCCGGTGAGCTTTTTAATAAGCTTAGAAAAACTTCCTGCAATCCAGGTTCTTTCCTTCCATCAGTTTAATGGGAGGAAAAACCCTTCTTCAGTGAACAGTTTAATGGGAGTACAAGCTATTGTAATACACAGGCAGTTTTCTATTCTCCTAATTAAAAAAATAAATCACAGCTACTTCTATATATAATGTAGTATGTGTACAGTCTTCTGTTTATAGTTTTTCTTTTGCCTTTTGTGTTTAGGGCTTTATCATTTATTTATAATTTACCTTTATATATTTTTTTAAAATTTCAGAACAGTCCATGAGGGAAGAAGGTAGATGTTTTTGCTATATCATAGATGAGGAAAATAACACTCAGTTTGTGACCTCCTGAAGTAATGCAAGTATCAAGTGGCAGAAAGTGGTTTCCACTCTCCAAGTCTAGAGCTCTTTTCAGTGCGTAATTTACTAGCATTGTGTGACTTTCACCAGTTTTTCCATTAATGTCCTCTTTTTAAAAAAAAAAAGTATATATATATATTTATTTATTTATTTATTTTGGCTGCACTGGGTCTAGCTGCGGCACATGGGATCTTTGTTGCGGCATGCAGGATCTTTAGTTGCGGCACGCATGTGGGATCTAGTTCCCTGACCAGGGATTGATCCCAGGCCCCTGCATTGGGAGCGCAGAGTCTTACCCACTGGACCACCAGGGAAATCCCTATTAATGTCCTCTTTTTAATCCAAGGTGTACCAGAGTTCATTTAGTTGTTATATTTCCCTAATTTCCTTTGGTCTGTTACAGCGTCTTCTTTCCTTGTTTTTGATGACTTTGATACTCTTGAGGAGTACTGATCAGATAGTTTGTAGAAGGCCTCTCAGTTTGAATTTGTCTGATGTTTTTCTCAGGATTAGACTGGGTTTTAGGATTTGGAAGAATACTACAGACGTGAAGTGCCCTTCTGGTCACTTCGTCTCAGAGGGATTCATGGTATTAACACAGAACATCACTGGTGATGTTAAACTTCATCATGTGATTATGATTGCGTTTGCCAGTTTTCTCCACTGTAAAGTCATTGTTTTTCTCTTTTCTTACTTAATTCTTTGGAAGCAAGTCACCAAATCTAGTTTATTCTGGGGAGGGAGGGATTCAGTTTCATTCCTGGAGAGGGGCTTATATATGTATGTTACAGAAATTCTTCTGTAAGGCAAGTGTGTCTCTTTTATCCTATTTATCTGTTTATATTTGTTGAATCATGTTCTTTTATCATTATGAACTCGTGTTTGTTTATTTTATACTTCGGTTATAATCTGATACTAGTTTTTTGTCTTGTTTTGTTTTGTTCTGTATAAGTTGTTCCACCCTGGGCCGTTGGGGGCTGTTTGAGGTTAGCTCCTGTGTCCCTTTGACATGCCCTCATCCTTTTGTTTTTTGAACGCTTCCTTACTTTCTGGCACTACAAGATGTTCCAGGCTCATCTTGTATTTTTCTTGCATAGGATCAGCCATCTCTCCAAGGAGCCCTGGTTCCTTTTATTTCTACTCACTTTATAGGTGTATGTTTTGTGCAAGTTATTTACCTTTTTAAAGTCTCAGCATCTTCATCTATAAAAGAGTAATAATACCTCCCTCTCTTACTGGGTTGTTAATAAGAGACACTGGATATAAAAATGGCAGTCTTACCACCTGACATTGTACTTGGGGAGGCTGTATGCACACACACATGCACTGTGACCTGTGAGTCTGTGCCAGCTGCGTTGAGTGAGATACAGAGATGGAGGGTAAGCATAAACTCTTAGTTTTAAGAGTAAGTTTTGTCCTCTGAATGTCATACAGTTATATTCATAAACTCTTAGTTTTTTATGTCTGCTGAATGTTATACAATTGGCCGTTGAATTTTAATGCTTTTAAAGTTATATTTTCTTAGTAGTTAATTTTCGTGGAATTTTACAAAAATTTTGCTTTCGGGTGAGTTTGAAATTAGGAAAAAAATAACCAGTTCTTTGCTATAGATTGTTTGAGAAACTCTGTGCACTAGAGAACAGCATTCTTTATCAAACAGCTTGCTTGTGGAACAACTCACATAAACTCAGTATAAAATTAAAAGAAACAAATAAGACTCTGTCCCAGCAATTCTGTGGTACTGTGAAGTCTCTAGGCAGTGTGTGTTACTCAGTAACAAGCTCCCTGCCAACAGTAGACCTTGTTTTGTTTCTCTGGAAGCCCATAACTTTGCAGGGATTTCTTAAATTTATCTGATCAAGAAATTTTTCTCTTTAAACGTTGTCAGCACAGGTATATAGAATTCAGCCGTTGCTTATGAGAGACTTTTTTTTTAATTAACGTGCAGATTGTTTCTTCTCTTCCCGGCAGTCCTGGTGAGAGTCTGGTTAAGGAGAAATAAAGGTACTTGTAGTGCTTCTGTTTCCCAGCTAGTTGAAGTCTACCAGATTTATTTTTTTAGGCAAATTGAAATACATTGTATACCTAATTAGGAGTAACGTGAAATGCATTTTTTTAAACCTCTGTTATGTTCAAATTGATGCTAATTTACATAAACTAAAATGTGGAAGTATATATTATTTCTAAGATAATTAATTTCATATTTTAGATTTTGGGGCATGCTCTTTGCATGTAGCACTGTTTTCTGTTACTGACATCATAAGTTTATGATAACTAAACGAATCTTGGAACATATTAAAGAAGTTTCTGATTTTGAACTTTTTAAGTACTTGAACTATAGAGCAGACTCTCAAACTAACCTAGACACACAAGTGTTTTACTGATTTGGAGGCAGGAAGATATTCTAGATGGCCCTTCAAGGTTTTTTTCAGGGCTTTGATATTAGCCTGTTTCATGTACTTATTGGGGGGAAAAAAAAAAAAAAAGAATGGTTTGACTTAAAAATGCAATTTTCTATTAGGAATTTATACTATGTTGTATGACTTCAGAAGAACCATATGGAATCGCTTAGGTCAGGTGTGGAACCATTTATCCTGTGTGCTGAGTTTTTGAATGTGGATATTTCCAAAATAGCTGTAATGGCAACACTAACTGTTAACCTTCTGCACCCATGTAATGTGAGCCCGTCCTGTAGCTCTTTTCCCGTTTCTTAGTGGAGGACCCGTCTGAGGGGACCAGCTTTCTGGGTTAATACAGAGGTGCAGGCAGAAAGGGAGATGAGCTCGGGAGTATGTGCTCTTTCCTGACAGGATGGGGTGCGAACTCTCTAGGCCTTGCAGTGCCGAAGCTCAGTGGCCTTTAATGCAGAACCGTGGTCAGCGGCCTGCCCAGGGACATGAGTGTTGGGAATGGAGATGCTTAGCAGTGGATGGAGGCATCGCTTTTTTTTTTTCAATTTTAAAATTAATTTTTTAGATTTTAGAAAGTAGTTTAACCACCACTTTTCAAGTAGCTCAGTTTTTGAGACTGATGATGGCAAATTGCTTGGAGGGAAAGGTAGGAAGACAAGTTAATTTCTTTCTTATTTTAAATCTCAGAGTGAACAGCTATAAGATTGGATATGTTAACATCCCATGCAGGGTCTGAATGGTTCAATTAAAGGGGCAAGGCTACGTTCTTCATGGACTTTTATTCCTTTTTTGCTTTGTATTATTATTATTATTTTTTATTTTTATTTTTTTTAAACATCTTTATTGGGGTATAATTGCTTTACAATGGTGTGTTAGTTTCTGCTTTATAACAAACTGAATCAGCTATACATATACATATGTTCCCATATGTCTCCCCTCTTGCGTCTCCCTCCCTCCCACTCTCCCCATCCCACCCCTCCAGGCTGTCACAAAGCACCGAGCTAATATCCCTGTGCCTTGCGGCTGCTTCCCCCTAGCTATCTACCTTACTACGTTTGTTAGTGTGTATATGTCCATGACTCTCTCTCGCCCTGTCAGGAGGCATCGCTTTGCCTAGAGCCGTGCTTCCAGTGGTACAGAGTGCTGGGGTAAATCTAAAAGAAATAACGCACTTCTTTTCATGCACAGCTGGAACTCTCTTACTGTGTGCAGAGGAGAATGAAGTATTCCTTTGGGGTATTTGGTACTTTGCGTAAGTTTGGCCGTGGACGCAAGGGCATGACCATCGCTGCAAGCTGTGTGTGTGCTTAGGGAAGTGCGCTGAGAAAGAGTGTGCGGTTTTTTCATTAAGACTTGGACTAAAGCCAAAATACATGCGGAATCCATGTTCCTCTTTGCCTAGCGCTGTCCCCTCCTGGGCCACATTTCTATGAAGGTCATCACTGCCAAATTAGAAAGTTTGAGGGACTGTGACCATTTCATTCATCAGTGTAAATCAGCCCTGTATTTGGTGTTATAAGTATTTGGTCCACAGATCGACTCAGAAGAGCGACAGTGATTTCTTTTTAAGCTAGTTGAAAAAAAAAAAACCGACTATTTTGTTAGGTATGTTGGCAAAAGGATATGTATTTCCATTTTAAGGGAGACCTTAGAAACAGAAGTTTAAATTTTTTTCCCTCAGCAGTGCTTAACTTCCAAATGTGTATAATTTTCTTAGATTGATAAAGGAAGCTGGCAAACAAGATCCAGAGCTGGCTTACATCAGCAGCAATTTTATAACTGGACATGGCATTGGAAAGAATCAGCCTCGCAACAAACAGATGGAAGCGGAATTCAGAAAGCAGGAAGAGGTAACTAAGTTCAAATAATTGTACAATAACAATTTTCAGAACATACACAAACCTTGCCCGTAGGAACTTCCTTTCTTCATAGTTCCTCTGCATTTTTTGGGAATATAGAGTACTCGTTCATGCAGAAACTAGCCGTCTCCTTTGCGGTAGCTGTATAGTGATTCATACGTTGAGAATCTATCTGGAAAATCAGTTCTGTGTCTTAATTGCCATCACCCATTTTGTTTTCCATTATTGGGCTGATGGCACACAACTGCATTTTATAGAAAAAGAAAGCTTGTGTAAACTTAACTCCTGTTGACTCCATACGACTCTGAAGCAACAAACTGAAATGTTTTCCTAGAAAGTGTTTTGTTTTCTACTTAAAGTCCTGCCTTGGTTGAATCCTTTAAAAATAACAATACATTTTAAAGATTTTGGCCTAATTTTTTTCATGCTTTTTAAGATTTTGATATAGGAAATAGCATTGTAAAGATGCTAAAACTTAATATAGTGTTCCAGCTTGCAAGTAAAATCTTTTTATTTAAAAGTTGTTATTTAACTTAAAAGTAGCAGAATAATTCACGTTGAAGTCATTTCTCTGTGATAGCTCTTTGGTAATCTTCCAGGTTTGGGGAGTCTAACAGCCAGAGTCTGACAGATCAGTCTAAAACCCAACTTACTTTCGTATTTAACTTATTCTGGATTGGGAAATGATGTTACCTTAAATCTAGTGTGAAAAAATTTTTCACTTTAAAAAAAAATCATTTCTGATCCCTTAAATGTGTCCCAAGATGCCAGAAAATAAGTAATGCTTTGCTTGTAATTTTTAATGCCGAGTGATTTAGGGATTTTAGTGAAAGAGTTTTGACATCTTTGGAGGGATGTTGGCACAAACTCACAGCCGTAAGATCCCATTACGGAGGCTCAGAATGGCAACAGGACTCCAGAAGGGGATTCGTTTGGTCACTTTGGTTATTAAAGAAGCCAGCGCCTTCATCTTGAAGGCTGTGATTTGTCTGTGGGTGCTTCTGTAAAATAGAAAGGCACTTGGATTTTTCAAGTCATATTCAGTTGAAAACGTCATGTGTTCATGCGTCTCGAGTTTTGTGAGGTGTTATCGTCATCTTCAGCCTGGCCTGGATTAAGCGTGCTCAGAGTATTGTCAGAAATGACAGTTGTCCCTTAATTTTACTACATTGTTTTCTTTGGAAGATTTCTTAGAATTGCTATCCTTGGTGGATTTTTTTTCAGGTACTTAGGAAATTTCGAGCACATGAAACCAACCTGCTTATTGCAACAAGTATTGTGGAGGAGGGTGTTGACATACCGAAATGCAACTTGGTGGTTCGTTTTGATCTGCCCACAGAGTATCGATCCTATGTTCAATCTAAGGGAAGAGCGAGGGCACCGATCTCTAATTATGTAATGTTAGCAGATACAGACAAAATAAAAAGTTTTGAAGAGGACCTTAAAACATACAAAGCTATTGAAAAGGTAAGATTCATGTGTTATCTTTCAGTTGTTTTTATGTGTTTAGAAATAGTTTTATCTTCAGAGACTAGTCTCAACAGAGCTGTGCAGTGTGTACACTATTAGAAAGTTGAGAGTAATTACACAGAGCCAGCAGTATTTTACAGGAAAATAGCAGTGAAAATGGTCATATGGATTATTGGGGAAGAAGACCTGGGAAGTGTACTGTTTATGTGGACAGTGTAGTAACAGTTGATTGCTTGAGATGCAGTGATTTGAGAGTGATGACATAGCCCCTATACTCATGAAAGACTGGGGATCACGTGTGTGTGTGTGTGTGTGTGTGTGTAGGTAGGTAGGTAGGTACAGTACCTTTTAAGCCTTGTTACCTGTATGGGGAACTTCTCCACATGATTGGAGCTGGAAAGGATTAATTAGGAGAAATTTTCAGCAGCAGGCACCTGTGGAGTATTGCAGTGTATTTAGGAGAGGTGTTTCATGTCAAGAGAGCTTTTTCTGTAGGTACAGAAGCAGACAACTGATGGCAGAAAAAGCATTTGTTTTCATAAGTTCTGTTTTTAAAATGTTCAGATCTTGAGAAACAAATGTTCCAAGTCAGTTGATACCGGTGAGACTGACATTGAGCCTGTTGTGGATGATGATGATGTGTTCCCACCATATGTGTTGAGGCCCGATGATGGTGGTCCACGAGTCACAATCAACACGGCCATCGGACACATCAATAGGTATGGCATCAAATCATTTGCACGGAAAGCCTGTGAGAATTGCGAGATTTAAGTCTAAACCTATAAGTATTGTGTTGTTTACCTTTTGCAAACAATCACCAATCTTTCTGCTTATGGCCTGTGATACTTTGATGAGAGAAGGAAAAGAAGTTGCCTTTTTTGGTTCATTGTTCTTTTTCGTCAGAAGGCAAAACCAGTGTTGCATAGTAATAAATGTTTAGTTCTCATTGACAAGGCTGACATAATGAAGGCATGCGTATTTTAATTAGATTGAAATTAATTTTGCAGGAAAATTAATTAACAGCTCTTCTTTTATAAATCTTGAAACTTGTTTTGTGTCATGAATGTTGGTGGATGTTGAATTTTCCATTAGCAGTAATGGAAGATTATGATAAATTAACCTTTTTTTTTGGGGGGTATGTTCTGTTTTACTTTGTCCTGAGTTGGTGATAACATTTCTAAGAACTAAGAAAAGCAGATACATAGCTAGATCATGTATCAGGATAAATTTTGTGCAGAGGCAAAATAAAGGAGCAGAAAACATAAGATTTTCTTTTTAACTTTTTATTTTGAAACAATTTTAGACTTTAAAATATTGCAAGAGTACTACAGAGAACTCACATATACCCTTCACCCAGAGAGACCCGTTCAAGTTTCATGAGAATGTTCTTGGAGTGAAAGGGTCCAGTCCAGGATCGTGGGTTGTACCCATTTTCCTCATCTCTCTGGTCTCCTTCAACCTGGAACCATTCTTCAGTCTTTCCTTGACTTTAATGACCTTGAAACTTTGGAAGATGACAGGCCAGTCATTTCTCAATTTGGGTTTATTTGATATTTTCTCCTGATTAGACCCAGGTTATGTGTTTTCGGCCAGCGTATCATGGAAGTGATGCTGCGTTCCTTTCATTCTCTCTAACGGGGTCCCTCAGTGTTTATTTGTCCTCTTATTATGGTGGTGACTTTGATCACTTACGTAAGGTCTGCCAGCTTTCTCTACTGTAAAGTTGCCTTTCCCCCTTTATAATTAGTGACTGTTTCATGGGGAGGTATTTTGAGATGATATGAAATTTATTCCTCTTCCCAGTTTCACCCATCAGCGTCAGTACTCCATTGATATTTCTTGCCTGAATTGATTATTTCTGTGATGTCTGCAAAATGGTGATTTTCCGATTGCACTAGTCTTTCTGGTATTTGTTGTCGTTTTACTGTGAGGAAGAGCTTTCTCTTCTCTCTGTTTATTTGTTCCTTTTATTTTTTTATCCAGTGTGAACTAATGGGCTTCTGTTTTATTCAGTCATTTATAGTCTTTTGCTGTCATTTATTTTGTTGTTAAAATTGTGTAAAATTTGGCTGGTGGGGGCCCCTTCGTTCTAGCTTCTATGTCTTTTTAACATGTCACCATTATTCTTTGAACATTTCTGTATTTTATGGCACACTAAGATGTTCTAGACTCATAATTTCCCTGCCCCAGCCTAGATATTGGCTATTTCTCCAAAAGGTCCTGGTTCCTTTTAGTGGAGAATGAGTTGTGTTTAGAAACCAAGATCTGTGCACTAGGTGTGTTCATTGCCTCTGGAGTATTACTGCTACCAGGCTGTTTAGTAGATGGAGCTAGAAAATGTTTATACCTATTCACGTACACGTGTATATAAACATTTATATAAATACACGTTTGTAATTATTTCTGTACCTGACTACCTGTCTGTTGTTAACTCCATTTTTTAGCATGACACCAGAGGGTTTATTCTAGCTTCCCTTTTTTCCATCTTTGTTCCTGGCTTTTTTAATAGTGAGGAATCTGATTCCCATTGTCCTCAAAGTAATTACTTGACTGTTCAGTCTCCCTATATGTAGCAGTCTGCAGGGCTGCCACCACGTTTAGGTGCCCTTATTGCACAGGTCCTGACCTTGCAGGGTTGCTGCCCATTCCGCTGCCCTCCTTGCGTGTGTCCTGACCCCCACTGGGTTGGCTTCCTGTCCCAGCACCCTCCTGACTTGGGCCCCAGCTCCCTCGAGGCTGGCTTCTTGTCCCGCTTGCAGTGCTCTCCTTGTGCTGCTGCTGGGTGGCCGTCTTGTTCTGCTGCCCTCCTTTGTGTGAACACTGGGCCCGCTTCTGATGCCGTCCTTGCATAGACCCCAGCGGTTGTGGGCAAATGTAAGGTCATTAAGGACCAAACACTGCCAGTCATTCCCTTAACGGGCTCTGAGCAGTACTTTCTGCACAGTCCAGTCGTAGCACTAGACGCGTATGGCTATTTATATTCAAATTTCAATTTAGTTCCTTCGCTGCCCTTGCCACATTGCACGTGCTCAGTGGCCTCCCTGTCAGACAGCACAGATACAGAAAGAACATCATTGCAGAATGTTCCATTATGGATATAAATGTACTGTTCCATCTTATTGAAAGTTTGAAGCAGTGAAGCTCAGGCTCCACATACAAACACCAATCCAGTAGAGGGCAAGAGGGGCATAAAAAAATCAAACTTTAGAATGTGAATATCAGTAAAAAATTCTTCCTCTGTTTCTCAGTTGTAGACTCAGCATCCGAATTTCTTTTTCTTCACAGATACTGTGCTAGATTACCAAGTGATCCGTTTACTCACCTGGCTCCTAAATGTAGAACCCGAGAGTTGCCTGATGGTACATTTTATTCAACTCTTTACCTGCCGATTAACTCACCTCTTCGAGCCTCCATTGTTGTAAGTTTAGAAAAAGAAATGATTGTGCCTTAAAATATGTCATTGATAGATTTGTTTTCAGCTTCTCTAAGGCTATGCAAGTTACAGGTAAATTTGGCTTTAAATCTACTTTAAAAAGTAAATTTGTAAATCTCTTTTGTAGTCAACTGTATGTTCCAATCTTCAATAGACTGTATAATTCGTAGACTCCCAGAATTAGATTAGATGACCCCTGAAGTTTCCTTTAAGATCTTACTACTGTAAACATTTCTGGCAGAATCATTGATCTGTGGCTTAGATACCTACAGTGACACAGAATCCATTAAATGCATCTGGGTTGTCGTTGACTTGAAAATCAGCCTTTGTGTAACTGCTGTCCTTAGTCTCAATACTGATATATTAAATTCTTACTAAAATTTAAATTCATCAAAATTGTAAAATCTTAGTTATAACTATGTAGGTTTTACTGAGCAGGCTTTTTTTTTTAAAAATTAATTAATTAATTAATTTTTGGCTGTGTTGGGTCTTCGTTGCTGTGCATGGGCTTTCTCTAGTTGCCGCGAGTGGGGGCTTCTCTTGTTGCAGAGCACGGGCTCTAGGCGCATGGGCTTCAGTAGTTGTGGCACGCGGGCTTGGAAGTTGTGGCTCGCAGGCTGTAGAGCACAGGCTCAGTAGTTGTGGAGCACGGGCTTAGTTGCTCCGCAGCATGTGGGATCTTCCCGGCCCAGGGCTCGAACCTGTGTCCCCTGCCTTGGCAGGTGGATTCTTAACCACTGTGCCACCTGGGAAGCCCTGGGCAGGATTTTTAAAGATGGCTCTTCAAATTATGGAGATTAGGATTTTTTTAAACTTGCTGACGTTTTTCAAAACGAAACTTTGTTCTGGTAAATTCAACTTTAAAGATCTCGGGGTAGAGGTTTAATATATGTTTTACGCACTAATGATAATACAGCTTCTTGCATATATAATGGGCACATTTTTTGTTACTTTCAGGGTCCCCCAATGAGCTGTATACGATTGGCTGAAAGAGTCGTAGCTCTCATTTGCTGTGAAAAACTGCACAAAATTGGTAAGAGTGTTTGAAAGGCACGTGTAAATAAAAATAAAGTTAAAAACACTGTAGAACAAAAGCACATCAAGGGCTTCATAGGTGCCCAAGGATTATGCGGGCTGTGAGCCTGTTGCTCTTGGTGTGCTTCGGTGAAGACAGATGTAAGTATGGTGTAACTGAAGATCCCGTGTAAGGTGGAGGAGCTCTGTTTTCCACAGCTTAACAGCTACAATTTATTTGCTCCCGTTTCCTGACCTCTTTTCAGTATATAAATACCTAAAGGTCTTCTAGTAACTGTTGAATCATGAACATTTGTGTTTTGTGTTTTAATGTATCGGTCTCAAATTAGTCTATGTTAGTGTACAAATTAAAACTTTTTTATTTTAATGGGAAGACTCGTTTTCCAGTGGCATTTGTAAGCGGATGACATGTGCTATTTTTCTGTTCATGTTTTTATTTTTTAATCTTAGAACAGAATTTATAATCCTGATCATATTGAATATACAAATGTCAAAATAGACTGCTTTAAGTATCACATCTGATAACTTGCGTATTATTAAAAGCACAGATGCTTTAGTTTTCATGACTTTTCCAGTTGCTTCCTAACATAGTGCTGTTCTGGATTATTCACTGATGAGTCAGAGAGGCAAAATCAGGATTGTTTGTTAATTCTCTTTACATTTCTCAGGCGAACTGGATGACCATTTGATGCCAGTTGGGAAAGAGACTGTTAAATACGAAGAAGAGCTTGATTTACATGACGAAGAAGAGACCAGTGTTCCAGGAAGACCAGGCTCCACAAAACGAAGACAGTGCTACCCAAAAGCGGTTAGTATTGGTTAGAACCAAGTAAAAATCTAGCCTTTCTGACTTTATTTCTTGCTATATCAAGTCTAGGTTCCTTTGCTTGGCTTCCAAAACCCTTGTAATTTAGCCCACTCTGGATCTCAGCTCGTTGCCCTCCCTCGTTCACAGCTTCTCTCAGATCAGCCCCTTCGCTGTCATGTGGACACTGTGTACTCTTTCTCATTTCAGACATTGCTTTTGTTTTTCTTCTCAAAAGGATTCCTGGACTCATCTATCAGATTCTTTTTTCTTATTGGCTTTTTATTTTTTATTTATTTTTTTAACATCTTTATTGGGGTATAATTGCTTTACAATGGTGTGTTAGTTTCTGCTTTATAACAGAGTGAATCAGTTATACATATACATATGTTCCCATATCTCCTCCCTCTTGCATCTTCCTCCCTCCCACCCTCCCCATCCCACCCCTCCAGGCGGTCACAAAGCACTGAGCTGATCTCCCTGTGCTATGGGGCTGCTTCCCACTAGCTATCTACCTTATGTTTGGTAGTGTATATATGTCCATGCCTCTCTCGCGCGTTGTCACAGCTCACCCTTCCCCCTCCCCGTATCCTCAAGTCCGTTCTCCAGTAGGTCTGTGCCTTTATTCCTTTCTTACCCCTAGGTTCTTCATGACACTTTTTTTTTTTCTTAAATTCCATATATATGTGTTAGCATACGGTATTTGTCTTTCTCTTTCTGACTTACTTCACTCTGTATGACAGACTCTGGGTCTATCCACCTCATTACAAATAGCTCAATTTCATCTATCAGATTCTATCCAGAGTGTGTTAATTTCATTTAAAGGGACTTTCTTTGTTTCATTCACTTTTGTGTCAAGGTTCTTGCTTTACCTTATGTTCGGAGCTAAAACATAGAGGGTGTGTATGATAAAACAGGCAAGTGCCCATCCAGATGAGGGGCACACCAGCAGGTGCAAGCACAGTTACTTGTCGGGAGTTAGGATGTGGCTAGACTGGAGTTAAAATTAGTTTTTCCAATGTATTGTGTCTAGCTGGATCTGTGGCATAGTTCTAGCTGTAACCATACTGGGCTGAAACACTTATTTAAAAAATATTTGTCAATATTTTTACCTTATAAAAACCCCAAACAGAAGCAAAAATTTGCTGTGTACTTTGATCTTGGCCTAAACGTATGATTTTTTTGTTTTATTTTTTTGTTTTATTGAGTTTTTACTTTTTTAAAAAGTTTGCACCCAGCTAAGCATTTTCAAGATTCAAAATCCTGTCAGTTTTTCAAAAATCATGAATTAAGTTATCCGATTTTCTGAAATGCTTATTTCCTCATAACCAGTTTTCCTGCTCTAACATTTATCCTAGTGATTACTGGACTGGTTTCATATGACATCATATGTTATCACCAATAAGTGTTTTGAGAAGCATAGTACTGCTTTGCATCCTGTTTAATTAATAGGTGCATTCTGTATTATCTGATATTCTATTAACTATAACTATCCCATAGCCAGCATTTCTGTACCTTTTAACTGTGGGCATAATTACTTATGTTATTGAGCCTCAGAAACTGCAAGACTATTGGGTGAGGTTGTATGATTATTGAAAGTTCAGAAGCAATCTTAGTTTAAGTCATGGTTTACTCCTTCAATGAGGTGGCCATTAAAAATGATACTGATTTGTATTGACCCTGAAAGATGTTCTCACTGTAGTAACTGGAGATAAAAATCAGGTTATGATACAGTCTTTTTTTTGTGATTCCATTTGTAGTGAAAAATATGTATGTGTGTATGTTTATATACATTTATTCTGGAATGTATACATTTATTCCAGAAAAAGTCTGGAAGATGATACAGTATGTCACAGTGTTAATAAAGGTCATCTTTGAGTTTCAGGATACATGGGATTTAAAAAATTTGGCTACCTTGATTTTCTGCTAGTCTACAAGTGAGTAAAGGCTAAGAAACCCAAGAAAGAAAAGAGTTTGTTCTCTAGTCAAAAGGAATAGATCAAATGCACAGTATTGTGTTGAAAGACCCTGCAGTGTTTGACGGTTTTATATACTTTTGCAGACCCAGAAGTGCCGACTCTCCAGTGAGGTTAAGAAATTGGGAGGTCTCCTGCCTTGGATATTTTCTCAGTTTTCTCTCATCAGCTTTTAGTAAAGCCAGGAATAAGTTTGTTATCTTGCCGACATCTGGAAAAGAGGTTAATACACTTGAACTTGATGCTTAATTTTTCTTCCCAATCCCAGATTCCAGAATGTTTGAGGGATAGCTACCCCAAGCCCGATCAGCCTTGTTACCTGTATGTGATAGGAATGGTTCTAACGACACCTTTACCTGATGAACTCAACTTTAGAAGGCGGAAGCTTTATCCCCCTGAGGATACCACAAGATGCTTTGGAATACTGACAGCCAAACCCATACCTCAGGTAGACATTTCATAATAACTGTTTATGTTGAACTGTCTTGTTCTTTTTTAAAAAAAGGAAAAGCTACTTTAACTATCTTTTGTTACCTCAGAATGTTTAATATTTTAAAATTAAGGTATCTCTTCTGTTCCCCTGATACAAAGCACCATTCCTTTTCTGAAGTTAAATGTTTGTAATGGACTGAAACATCTGCTAACCTTGGGGGTGCATTATTTTTCTTTTTGTTAAGATTCCGCACTTTCCTGTGTACACACGCTCTGGAGAGGTTACCATATCTATTGAGTTGAAGAAGTCTGGTTTCACGTTATCTCTACAAATGCTTGAGTTGATTACAAGACTTCACCAGTATATATTCTCACATATTCTTCGGCTTGAAAAACCTGCACTAGAATTTAAACCCACAGACGCTGACTCAGCATACTGTGTTCTACCTCTTAATGTTGGTAAGAAGGACCCAGACTCTAAAGTGTTTCTGTATACTAGCTTAAAAATGAAACTGTTGCTTAATGAGCTTATTGTATAAACTACAGGAATATCTTTGATAACTCTGAATTAGACACATGTAATGAATATATAGCTTGAGTAAGGATCTTACCTGTATTATTGTATTTTAACAAGCTAAAGGGTCTTTTTCTTCCCTAAGTTAATGACTCCAGCACTTTGGACATTGACTTTAAATTCATGGAAGATATCGAGAAATCCGAAGCTCGCATAGGCATTCCCAGTACAAAGTATTCAAAAGAAACTCCCTTTGTTTTTAAATTAGAAGATTACCAAGATGCAGTTATCATTCCAAGGTAAGACTTTAAGAGGAAGGCTAAGTGGTGGTGATACTTCGTTTCAGAAGATTCCCTTGTTCATATGGGGAATGTAAGTGACCTGTGACTTTGGCATTGATGTTACTAGTAGAAAATATAGGTGTCTCTCCATGGTGGACCTGTTCTCTTCAGTTTACTTACTTAGAAAACAAAAACAAAACCCAAAACACTGTTGATGAAGGGATTTGACTTTGTGAAGGTCAGATCTTCTGAATGATGTTGGTAGTCTTTCTTCGTAGAAGCTCCATCCTTTTAATCCCCAAAGTCTTAAAGAATTTGGGTGTAAATAATGGTTTATTAGAATTGTTAAAATGCATAGTGTTATTAAGTGCAGTGAAAACAGTAAATTACTATGCTTTGTTTCTTATTTTGTAAAAATTTAGGGGATGGAGTTTTTGATCAATAAAATTAAACATTGCACTTTTTAAAGAATTAAAGTACTGGCTGCAGTTCAGTCTTTGGTTTTTGTTTTTGTTTTCTTTTTTCTTTGTGTACTTCAAAGCCATATTTTAAATGTTAGCTAACACCAACCTATCAGTATCATAAATGCCGCAGTAATACATTTTATGTGGCGAGTGTCTTTCATGTTTAGCGTTAGGAATATACACAGTATTTACTTGGTTGTTGAGATATTGAAAGTTTTCTATACTATTTATACTGATGAAATTAAGAGATACTTAAAGGTGCCATTTAGCTTTCATGTGTTATCAAAGTATAGATATTTAGAACAAGGACAGTAGTAAAATAGGGGAAGGGGGAGAGTCAGTTTTTACTTGATATAAATGTAGTTCTTCTCGTCTTAAATTCACTTGAAATGTATTATTTAGAATTGAAGTTTCTTTAATGTTACTTATTTTTAACCTTTTCGAACTCTTTAAAATCAAATAATTTGCATTAATGCATATTAAAAGCAGTTGTGTCTTGAGAATAGTTGATTTAAACCAGAAAGTCACTGATTGTTTTTCCTTTTTAGATACCGCAATTTTGATCAGCCTCATCGATTTTATGTAGCTGATGTGTACACTGATCTTACCCCCCTGAGTAAATTTCCTTCCCCTGAATATGAAACTTTTGCAGAATATTATAAAACAAAGTATAACCTTGACCTGACCAATCTCAACCAGCCGCTGCTGGATGTGGACCACACATCTTCAAGGTAAAGGAGCTCTAGAAATGACGTTTTGATTTTACTTGTGGCATTATTTCCAGAGGTCAGTAGGCAGATGTGGAGGTTCACAGTCCACACAGCCCACCTGTATGTGGGCTCTGAACTCAGGAGGTCCTTTGCACACAGAGTTGCCCAGAGTGTGGCCCAGCGGTCTGCAGTTTAAATGAGCTCTTCAGGTGACTTGTAGACACACTGAAGTTTTAGAACCACTGTGAGAGTGTACTTGTTTTTGTCTGTTTGATCAAATTATTTTGAAATTTCTATAGACTGAATCTTCTGACACCTCGCCATTTGAATCAGAAGGGGAAAGCTCTTCCTCTAAGCAGTGCTGAAAAGAGGAAAGCCAAATGGGAAAGTCTGCAGAATAAACAGGTAGTGAGTTAATTGTGACTAGCATAACTTAATGTTTTGAAAGATAAGTTTGAATTTTATTTTATCAAGTGAATTGAGTGATTCGTGAGGTTTCTGGAAGTTGCCCAACCCTTAGGTTTTGTTTGGCTTTAATTAATATGATGTATTGACTTCCATTTGAATGTCTTTTTGGTAAGTGTGAGAGGTTTGGCTTTTATACTTGATCCACTGATAGCAATTATATCATGAAATCATCCATGTAAATCCTAGGATAAATCCCATTTTCCTTAAAGGGTTATTTTAAAGAATATTTTTAAGATTTTTTGCTAGTGTTTTTGATTTTTGTCTTTCTTCGTTAGTGAAATTGGCCTTAAGTTTTATTTTTTCTTCTCTTGTGTGTCTGCTCTCTATTTGTCTATCCACAATTTATATTTATCCACATTTTTGCTTACTCAAAGATACTGGTTCCAGAACTCTGTGCTATACATCCAATTCCAGCATCACTGTGGAGAAAAGCGGTTTGTCTCCCCAGCATACTTTATCGCCTTCACTGCCTTTTGACCGCAGAGGAGCTAAGGGCGCAGACAGCCGGCGACGCTGGTGTGGGAGTGAGGTCACTGCCCGCGGATTTTAGGTACGCCTGTGCTGTGGGCCAGGAAGAGCTCGGCTCGTGAGGTCCTGCTGGCAGAGGAGCAGAATTAAGTTCACATTTTAATTGTATGTAGAATAATTTTTAAAAGATTAGAAAGAAAACGTGGATGCCTATCTAATACGTGAAATAAATGCATCGCTTGACTCATAAGTGAAAATCTATACATTGGGTCAATGAGTCTAACATTCTTGGGAAGTTACAGCTGGAGAGGAGAGCCTGAGGTCAAAAACAGTCATTCCCCCTTCAGAGATGGCAGTTAAAGTGAAAATGAAAACAGTTGTTTGCCACTGCTGACATTTTAAGACGCTTCCTTTTTTTATAACATCAAATGTACATGAAAGAGCAGCTGCCTCTGTGTGGTCTTTGTCTTCATTATTTTCTTCTCATCTGTCAGGACTCTGCATTCTAAAGAAATCAGCCAGTTGGCAAGACCAAGATGGTTCAGGAAATGAGGAACTTTATAATAGCAGTGATCACGCCTGCATTTATTGAGTACTTACTGCAGCGTCAGACACTGGCTTAAATGCTGTAGCTCATGTCAGGTGATTTCATTGTTAGGATCCTGTGGTGTAAGAGGTGTTAGTTCCTCTTCCAGGTGTGGAAGCTGAGGTACGGAGACATGAAGTAAGTTATCCCAGGTTACCCAGCTAGTTACCTTGTTGGCCTCGGGTCCCAGCCCTCGCAGTCGGTGGCTCTAGGTCCCGTAGGCTGGCCCCAGGCTTCACGAGCTAAGCCCTACAGCGTGCAGAGACCCATGTCCCACTTGATGGTTTACACTGTGCAGAGTTCCAGGTGTGTTGATTTCTGCCTTGGAGACTTACTTATCTTCTAAGGTAGGAGTATATTTATAGGGATCTTCATTTATTTAATTTTTACTCAAATTGCTCTTGCTCTAAGCCTAGCCTTTTTGAAGGATCTGATGAAAAGCTATAAAAATGTCTTTGCAGATACCCCAACTTGGACTTCGGGTGGAAAAAATCTATTGACAGCAAGTCTTTCATCTCAGTCGCTAACTCCTCTTCAGCTGAAAATGAGAATCCCTGTAAGCTCAGCACAGTCGTCGTCCTTGAAAACGCTGCGCGCCAAGGTGCTAACAGAACCTCCTGTCTAGAAAGTCACGACCACGTGCCTGTGAACTGCAGAACGCTGTTCGAGTCACCTGGTAAGCTCCAAATCGAAGTTTCAACAGATCTGACAGCAATTAATGGTCTTTCTTACAATAAAAATCTCGCCAATGGCAGTTACGATTTAGCTAACAGAGACTTTTGCCAAGGAAACCATCTGAATTACTACAAGCAGGAAATACCTGTACAACCAACTACCTCATATCCCGTTCAGAATTTATACAATTATGAGAACCAGCCCAAGCCCAGCGATGAATGTACTCTACTGAGTAATAAATACCTTGATGGAAATGCTAACAAATCTACCTCAGATGGAAGTCCCACGATGGCCGCCGTGCCTGGTACTACAGAGACTGGTAAGGCGCTCACGGACAGGACGGCTTCTGAGCAGAACCCTTCTCCCGGGTACTCCTCGAGAACGCTTGGCCCAAACCCTGGACTTATTCTTCAGGCTTTGACCCTTTCAAATGCTAGTGATGGATTTAACCTGGAGCGGCTCGAAATGCTTGGCGACTCCTTTCTAAAGCATGCCATCACCACGTATCTCTTTTGCACTTATCCCGATGCTCACGAGGGCCGCCTTTCCTATATGAGAAGCAAAAAGGTAAGAAAGCGTCCTTTGATTTTGAGCAGTTGTATTACTCAGCGTGCATAGAAGTGGTCTCAAGCATCGGATAAATTTCAGAGGATGAGGAAAGTGTTACCGCAGGGATTGCCACACCCGACAGGGCAGCTGGAGCCTCCTCTGTACCCCCGTGGGAGTGACACTAAATTTAGCGTGGAATTAAGATTGAGGGAAGAAAAGTAACGAAGATAAATATTTAAATGATGATAAAAGAGATGTCACAAGGCGCCATGCACCTGCTTGACAAGTAACACACAAAACTGCTAAGCGCTCAGAAGGAAGGAATATCACTTGTGATCAGGGGAGGCGTTAACAGAAGAGGTGCGTTTGTAGTGTGTAAACAGGGAACATATGGCAGAGCGTGTCAGGACTCGGTGAATAAACTGTGGGGAAAGTGTGGAAAGATCCGAGAAAAGACTTAAAAAGGCGGGTGGGCTGAAGCTGTACTATGGAGGATCTTCAGTGCCAGGCCAAAGAGTCGGCACTGTTTTGAATGAGGTGCATGTTGAGGGTACTTCTTGTGTAAGGGACTATTAATATTAATACGGTAGTTTTAAATGGTCAGGCTGGAAGCAGAATGCGGCATGAGTTGAAAAGCAAAACTAACCAAGCTGAGTGATCATTTGGGCCTTTGGAGAAGTCTAAGCTTAAGTGGAAAATGAGACAGATGTAGAGTCTGGCAGCAAGGAAAGCACTGAGGGGAGTGAGATTTCAGAGGCGATGAGGTTCTTAGCCGACACCTGCGAGTACTTACTCTAGCCAGACACTACCCTCGTCACCTTACATATATTAATTACCTGATTTAATTCTGTATACTTCTATTTATTTTATTTTTTTTGTGATTGTGTGTACTTCAGTCATCCCCATTTTATAGCTGAGGATACTGAGGCAGGAGAGATTACCTTGTTCAAGTTAACATGGCAAGTACGTGGCACGGCCTAGACAGTCTGGCTTTAGAGACCTTGCTCTTGACCACTACGCTGACCTCCCTCTGAAGTTGTCTGTAACACTAGGCACTGCACTGAGTGTTCTACACACCTGCTCTTTCCAGTCTTCTCAGCGTGCCCCTCAGCGGTAGATGACATGTCCCCATTTTGCAGTTGAGAAAACTCTTGCCTAGGGAGTTTCATTGGCTCGTGCAGGTCATCCAGCTAGTCTGGGATGGTCGGGAGCGTGACCGAGGCCAGAGCCCATAGCCTCGCCCACTCTTCTCTGCTGCCTCCCGGTAGAGAGGGTGACGCAGAACTAACGGCCATAGCGGCTGGGGCTGCTGACGGGGCTGGTGCTGAGGAAGACAGAAGTATAGGAGTAAGAGTTGGGGCTAGAGTTTTTAGACCTCATGGCCTAGGAAGTGGAATGTTCAGGTAATTAAGAATTTAGGACTTAGGTGCAGTCTGGGGAAACAGTCTTCGTGAGAGTGATAATTGAGAACAAATGAGATTTCCCAGGGGTGGCTGCAGGAAGCAAGTATCAGAGGCTGAGAATGAGCACAAAGCAACAGCACACTCCTAGGTAAGAAGGGAATTCTTTTCCTTTTTGAAAGTTCATCCATCATCTTCTCAGAAAGCTCTGACTCCTTACATGCTGCAGAAATCCCTGTCGCTCCCGCAGCACGGTGGTGAAGACCCTTTCAGGGTGCCCCCCGCCCCCAAGGGTCCTGGCCGGGCTGCCGCCCCTGGCTGTCCTTCGCGGGACCTGCGCACACACCTGCTGTCGTTCCTTCCCCGCTGCTCGCCCCGTTTCTGCGGGCTGAGCTCTGCCTGCCCCACCTTGTGCCTCACGTGGGCCCTTACTGAGCTCTTCTTCCTTTTCCACCCGGCGGACCATTTCTGCTGACTTTGAATGTGATTTCTGTCCCTTTCACGCCCCTGTCGTACTTTACCCTCTTGTTGGCATCTGTGATGCTGTGTTCCCATGGTGTGGAAAGGGAAGCCAGCGTGTACTTAAGCCGTGCAGGCGGCGTGGGAAAGGGCTTCGGCCCAGAGTGAGCGTCATGGGGGGCTCCCGGCCCAGCCTGCGGGCTCCAGGGACCGCTCCTCTGCCTCGCTGCCCGCCAGCGCCTCTCCGACGTGGGTGCTTGTTCAGGGATATTGAGTTACGTGGAAAAAGGGCTCATGAAGTACTTAAATAAAAAGGAACCCAGTTTTTAGAAAATGAAAATGAGATTGACCGTTCTAGACCTTGGTTTCCAAGTAAAAATGAGATGGAAACATGGATTTGAGTAAATTAAGGAGGAGATGGAGGCCTTAGGAGAAACAGACTAGAGGGTAGACAGTAAAGCTGTTTTATTGATGACAGTAAACATGGAGCTTTTCTTTATTGCCTTTTGCTCTATTTTAAAATGGTTGAACAAAACATCTTGAAATGCCATCCAAAACTAAGGAATAATATTTGAGAAAGCATTGCCGTCGAAATCATATTCATAGCTTAGGTTCTAGGAACATAAAATTATTTTAGCTCAGTTCAGTGCCAATTTTCACTTTATAGCTAGAGTTTATGGTATTTCCTCCTTTTATTTCATTGAGAATATTGTGACATCTTGGACCTAATGTGGAATTGCACTCTTTTCTATTTTGATAGTCCCAATTAACAGTTTGAATTTTATATCATCAGATTACATGAGAATTTAATATTTCCTATCATGAAGAGGTAGAGAAACTATACAGTCTGAATAATTGATGACCAGTTATGGAATATGAAGAATATTTAGCTAAAAAATTATGTTAATGCCTTATGTGAATTTCAGCAGTGACTGTTCATGGATAAGTATCTTATAAATTTTTTCTGCTAAAGGTCAGCAACTGTAATCTGTATCGGCTTGGAAAAAAGAAGGGGCTGCCCAGCCGCATGGTGGTGTCAATATTTGATCCCCCTGTGAATTGGCTTCCTCCTGGTTATGTAGTAAATCAAGACAAAAGTAACACAGAGAAATGGGAAAAAGATGAAATAGTAAGTTTTTGGTAACTGGATGGATTTATTTTCTGGTGAGGGGCAGAGTCTTGTTCTATTAATTTTTTGTTTCTTTTCCCTGGTGTGTTTATAGTAGAGTAGAAATTCAATATATTGAATGAATTCCTTTAAACAGATGTCTTTTCATGAATTTAGAAGTGTTGTAATTTTGACGGAGAACAATTTCTGTGATCTTCCTTTTCCAAAGGCAATAGAGTATCTGATGCTGTGACTCCAAAAAAAAAAAGCAAAGCTCTGTAACGTTTCACTTTAATATTACGTATTACGATTTATTGTAGATCCTTAGCTCCGTTCAGTGAAATGACTTTTCAGTGACCTATGATCTCCGATCTGTATGTGTAGTAATTTCAGTAAAATTTTGCTTTTGCAGCTCAGGGCTTTTTCAGGACTATTTCTCCTCTTGTGACCTTAAAAAAAAATACATAAAGGTAGTTTTCTGGAAATAGTTTAAGATCTTGCCAATGACTTTAAGTCTCCAAACGTTAGCTGCAGCTGCTTCATTTTGTCCTGTCTCGAAGGCCACCAGAGGGCACCTCGGAGGGCCTTGCGAGCCGGAGAGCTGTGGAAGCAGCCTGTCCAGTGTGGTTAGCTGGGAGGCCATCTCGCGGGCAGTTTCGTTTTTCAGGCATTTATTTTGCACTAATGATAAACTGGCTCGTTGTTACTTCATTTCCAGGTAGCATGCTCTGTGACTCTGTTTTGATTTTTACTTACTCATTGAGTATATTTTTAACTCGTGCAGTATTCGACTTACTACAGAAATTGAACTTATCTGGAAAAGCATTAAGAGAATATTTTAATGCAAGTTGGGTTAGAAAAATTATATATGTTATTAATTTAGAAATAGAACCTTAGAGGAAGATGTGTAAGATTTTGAGAACTTTAGAGGAAATATTGCATTTCTTTGCAAAACATTCCAGTAACACATATCCTGCCTTATAAATCCTGTTTCATAGTATCATTGGTTCTTTAAATAAAAAAAAAAAAATTAGCATAGAGGTGATGTTAGCGTGTCCTTTTAATTAAAAAAAATTTTTTTATTTTAAGATACAACATAAAGTTATTTTCCTTAACATTTCAAATGACCTGGCACTTTGGTTCTTAGAATACATTAAATACTGTTTATATTTTCATTTACTAATTTCTACTTCTTGAAATGGACCATTATATGATATTGGAAAGCATATGCTGGATCCATTCCTGTTCTACCTGCCTTGCTCCTCAGCAGATAGGTTTAAGTGAAAGCTTTGCACACAGATGCCGAAGGTGGGAATAACGCAGGTGGAAAGTGAACTTGAACTGTAAAAGGAGTTTCGTGCTGGTGGTTTTGCTTTTTTTTGTTTGTTTGTGTTTGTTTTTTTTGGGGGTATTTTTTTCGTTTTTTTTTTTTTTGAGAGCTTGAAATGCTCTTGGAAACCATTTAGTGAGGTAGACTCCCACTATTTTGCAGATAAAAAAAACCCAAAACCCAAAGGCACTAATGAACTTTGCCCAAGATCACACAGCTTGTTTGTTGATAAAACCCAGCCTTTGTTGTGAGTTTTGCCAGTGTCTGGTTATGATAGCATCTTACTAAAGATACATAAGGATTTTTTTAAATTACAAATATTATTTAGTCTTTATTTTTTTTTTTTAGTTGCAATTTGGCCTTTTTTTCCTAAGGACCAGCTAGTCAAAAACATCTCACGTTACCTTGGGAAAGTGTAATTTTTATTAGGTAATAGTCCCTAGAGGTGTCCACCGTTTTAGGTTTTTTCTTTTTTTGGTTTTCCTCCTTATTCTTGAAAAAAATTTGTAAACTTTTTAATTAAAATAGACAGATAGTGGTAGGTATATGGATGGCTTGGCTCATTGCACTTATTTCTTTTCAAACAAATGCACTGTTTGCATCTCTTTTGAGTCTGGCTTAAAATGAGAATATTTGCAGCATTTAAAAAAATGGTTGACAAAGTTTGAAAACCTTTTTATCAGAATACGCTGCAAAGTTGTCACTATTGAAATTGAAGCACACCCTCCTTGAAGCACTCCCTCCCGCCTTTCCCCCCCAAGTAAAGTCTTTTTTATTTATTTATTTATTTTTTTATTGAACAACAGAAATTTGGTATCTTTCTAGCATTGCAAAAAAGTTACATCATTACTGAATCCTGGCCCATTATTAAGGTTGTCATTCACAAATAAGCTTTTGCCAAAGAAATTGGAATTAGCAAAGATCTTCTGACAGAAATTGGATTGTTGTGTTTCCTGTTAGTCTAAATTGTCTTCTATTTTTGTCAGTTATGCTATAATCTGTTGCCCTGATTCCTCTAGCTCACCGAAAGGGAAAAGCATAATTCCTCAAATTCACAGCTTAGCTCACAGTGATCACTTTTAGTTTCCAAGCAAAGTAGTTTAGTTTTACATTGTAGCGAATGAGCTTTGAAGTGGAAATAGGGACCAAAACTTATTATTATGAAACCCCACTGTACATTTTTAATGTTATAAAGAAAATAATTCGATCTGTTTACATATTATTCTCTTATTTAATTGCAAAGATAACGCTTTTTCTACATCTGGAATTTAATTTTATTAATTTGAAAATCTTTTAAAAAAAATTTTAAAACTTTGTCAGCCAACTTGAAGCTCTCTGTGATCAGCATATGAGAGCTTTCCTTGTGTCTCCTGCTACAGTCAGAATTCTTAGCTGAAGTTTTGCCTTGTGGAGCTTAATTTTAAACTTTATATCCATGTATAAAATCCTTGACTTAAAGCTTCATACTGGATAAAGGTCATTTTATAACTCAGAAAATGAACATTCAAAGAACGTGTTTTACTTTGTTTATATGATTAAATAACTTATTTTATGTTAATTGAAAACAAATGGCCATGATTTGAAAGTTGCCTTTTAGTATTTGTGGTTGTCATTTGAAATTATCCATAACCCTTGCTTTTATTGAGTCTCAGGCCCTTTTAAAAACAGCAGCTATGTCTCCCCTCCTTCCCCATTCTCCCTCTTGCAGACAAAAGACTGCATGTTGGCTAATGGCAAGCTGGACGATGACTTCGAAGAGGAGGAGGAGGGGGGGGGCCTGACGTGGGGGGCTCCGAAGGAGGACGCCGACGACGAGGAGGACTTCCTGGAGTACGACCAGGAGCACATCAAGTTCATAGATAGCATGCTGATGGGATCCGGAGCTTTTGTCAAGAAAATCTCGCTTTCTGCTTTTTCAGCCACTGATTCCGCCTATGAATGGAAAATGCCCAAAAAGTCCTCCTTAGGTAGTATACCATTTTCATCAGATTTTGAGGATTTTGACTATAGCTCTTGGGATGCAATGTGCTATCTGGATCCTAGCAAAGCTGTTGAAGAGGATGACTTTGTGGTGGGGTTCTGGAATCCATCAGAAGAAAACTGTGGTGTTGACACAGGGAAACAGTCCATTTCTTACGACCTGCACACCGAGCAGTGCATTGCTGACAAAAGCATAGCCGACTGTGTGGAAGCCCTGCTGGGCTGCTATTTAACCAGCTGTGGCGAGAGGGCTGCTCAGCTTTTCCTCTGTTCGCTGGGGCTGAAGGTGCTCCCGGTAATTAAGAGGACTGATCGGGAAAAGGCCATGTGCCCGACCAGGGAGAATTTCACCAGCCAACAAAAGAACCTTTCAGGGAGCCGCGCTGCCGCCTCTGGAGCTGGCCCCCGCTCCTCTGTGTTGAAAGACGTGGAGTATGGGTGTTTGGAGATCCCACCGAGGTGCATGTTTGATCACCCAGATGCAGATAGGACACTGAGTCACCTTATCTCGGGGTTTGAAAATTTCGAAAAGAAAATCAACTACAGATTCAAGAATAAGGCTTACCTACTACAGGCTTTTACACACGCCTCCTACCACTACAACACTATCACTGGTAAGGAGCCCCAGACCAGAGCTCACTGCTCTGAAAATGAGACCTTGTGTTCATGGAGCTGTTCTGTAGAATAATGTAAAAAGAATAATCTATGCATGTACGTTAGAGTTCAGTGTGCACGGTGCGGGGAGGAAGCACAAGAAAGTGAAAGAAGCCTTTCTTTTTGGGAGCATGGACTGTTCCTTACCTTTGACAGCTGGGAGCAGAGCTATCTTAGCTCCTCGTGTCTCTGTCATTTGATATGCGGCATAATTAGACAGGTTCGGGCCTTAGTATTTCGGTGTGTTTTTGCCATTTTATGCTCCCCCGCCCTTGTCCTTCTGATGCCCGGTCACTGCTGCTTTTGGTTCTTGAATAATCTATTCGTGTATTCTGGATGTCTTTCCACATCTTTTTATTGTTCTTCCTGAACAAAAAGCCCCCTCCCTTTAAGGTCTTTTAAAATCTAAAGATGAACCGATTAAAAGAAACTCTTTCACAGGAAGGTTTCATTGCTCTGACTCTGCTGTCACCTTCTGCTCTGCGCTGTGCTCCGTGTTTTTTTTCCTCCTTTATTTAATAGGCTCCCGATCCATTCGATTAGAAGGGAGAATAGGCGCCTAAAACCAAAATCGGCTTCAGTTTTCGAAACAGCTAAAGTCTGTATTTTTTTTCTGTGTCAGAGTAATAAGCGCTTGAATTCAGAAAACCAAAGCCGAGTGTAAAGTTTGTGTGAGAAAAACAGGGTAGGCCAAGGTGATCAGAAAAACGGAAAGCCAAGAGCGAAAAATTAGCTGACTCTGGACCAGAAAGGCTGGTGGAACTAAAACCTGTTTTTCTTTGTGGAGAAGAAACGAGGCCTCCTTTTCTACCACGCTGTACTGGCAGGAGCCCTGGGTTCTAGTCTGCCTCGGGCCCTGCTTCTGAGCTCATCGGCTGTGCGGGGGCAGCTCACTATCTCTGTTCCCGCCTCAGTTTCCACAGTTGAACGACTTTTTTTTTTTTTAATTTTTATTGCTTTACGATGCTGTATTACTTTCTACTGTACAGCAAAATGAATCAGCTATACACACACACACACACACACACACACACACACAAAATGTGTGTATCTCCCCTCTCTTTTGGACTTCCTTCCCGTTTAGGTCACCACAGTGCATTAAGTAGAGTTCCCTGTGCTATGCAGTGTGTTCTCACTAGTTATCTATATTTATAGCAGTATCAATAGTGTATATGTGTCAGTCCCAATCTCCCAGTTCATCTCACCTGAACAGCTTCTTTTTAATCACTGTGAGATGATAGAGGTGTTGATCAGTGTCGATAACTTCTCACATTTTGACATCGATCATTTTTGCTTAAGGTCTTTGCTCGCCTCCACGACTCTCCTTTCTCAGCCTCTTGGTTTGTGTCTAATTCAACATTTTTCATTCAAGTTGAGAAGAAAACTGTCTTGTACTAACTGTCATCTTGTGTAGCAAATGTAACCCAGGAGTGGCGAGGCATGGTATCACTCCCGCACTTTCCAGAGTGTGAGTGGACAGTGTGCAGGGGTGACAGCAGAGTGTGGGGCAGGACTATGTGCAGGGTCTGGCGTTCGTTGCTAGGTGACGATGTGTGATGGAGCCTTTAGAATGGTGCCCCAGCACCTGCCTGGCCAGCACAGTGCCGGAGGAAAAGGGTTGAGTGATGATGATGGCACTTGGGAAATGCTTTTTCCTTAACGAGCATTAGTCTTTTGGCCACTTAAAAATTTTATGACCCCAATTTCTATGTAAGAAATATGCTTAATTTGTCATTAGAATTTAATTTCCAGAGGCTTCCGTATGATGTCAAATAATTTTGTCACTGAAGAATATATATGAAAATGAATCCCAATAAAAAGTCTTTTCAGTGTGTCTGGGGGATCGGTTCTTTATCTGAGTTATTATTTGAAAATTGTGTAAACGTTTTTGCCGGAGCTCAGGGCTTCACTTTGGATCTTCCCTCAGATTGTTACCAGCGCTTAGAATTCCTGGGAGATGCAATTTTGGACTACCTCATAACCAAGCACCTTTATGAAGACCCACGGCAGCACTCCCCAGGGGTCCTGACTGACCTGCGCTCGGCTCTGGTCAACAACACCATCTTTGCGTCATTGGCTGTGAAGTATGACTACCACAAGTACTTTAAAGCAGTTTCTCCTGAGCTCTTCCACGTCATCGATGATTTTGTGCAGTTTCAGCTCGAGAAGAATGAAATGCAAGGGATGGATTCTGAGGTTAGTGCCATTTTAAGATATGTTGAAGTCAGTGTTTAAAATAAGCCTTCCGACTAGGGTTCTCGACAGAGCTGTCTAGAGAGCCAGCCGAAGGCCGGGGTTGTGGTCCCCAGCACGCTCTGCGTTTTCCAGGGAGAAGTGAATGGGTCTCAGTCTTCAGAGAGGCCTTTTCAACTTGACCACTCATACTGTGGTCGTTCTGGCGAGGAGAGGGAGCCAGGGGGCTTTCAGCTGCTTCACCACCCCCAGTCCTTGATTCGGGCTCCAGGCGGTTAGGCACGCCAGAGAGGTGCAGCCCTCCCCCTGCCCCCAGAGGAGCTTTAACCTCAGTGAGAGCTCGGCGTGGTTGGTTCTGTCTTTCTTTGTGTTTAAAATAGGTCGGGAGTATTTGCTAATATCTCAGGTAAGCATCACAAATGTATATTCTGCTTCTACTGGAGATGGGAAGATCTCATTTAAAAACCAAACGTATACGTTTTTAGGGACTGGAATTTGAGAGGTTTCTACTGTAAGTTCAGCCACAGGTTCTTTGGTCGGCAGAGCTAACTCCATGTGTTCGTGAACTATTTTGAAATTTTGTAGGAAAGGATTTTGCTGAGATCTTTCCAGTCTCCTCTAACCCTTCACTAACATCCATCCACATACCTGGGTACCCAGGAGAGCACTTGCATTTCTTCTTCTCCTCATTCTGATTCCTTTGTTCTTCTTTCTGTAGATTTCTTGTAAGTCATGGAATTCATTCATAACTCTGGTAGCCATTTTAATTACTCTTTCTTTAATTTGTACCTTCCTGTTTTTTAATCGCACAAACCGTCGTTAGGGAGTAGTGCATTTCCTTGGCCTCCTGTGAGAGAAATGAAGAGCCTGGGTTTTGAGGTGTAGCCACGGGGCAGAAGGGTCAAGCATGTTGAACGGGATGGAGGATGTGCTGAAGGGGAATCAGTAGGCAGTGCCCTTCCTCTCCCCTTTCACCCTTGCACACGCTTCCAAGATTAATGGTCTGAGTTGGAGCACAGCTAGCAGTGAGACCAGGAATTAGAACCATCTCAGATATATTCAATATTATTTCTAGTCTCATTCTGTAGAAATATTTAAGCTTAGAAGTTGAGGAATTAGCTAAACCCAAAGTTCTCTTTTGATGACAGTTGGACATACTGGCTTTGTTAGTTTTTGTTCATTCTTTTCCTTCCCTTCATTTATATAAACATATGTATAGAAGTTACAAAAACCGATTGGGAATGTCATGGTCTGGCTTCTCTGACTTACTGTTTGATCTTAAGAAAGTCTCTCCACCTCTCTGGGCCCCAATTTCCTCATTTGTAAAAGGAGAGAATTAAACTTGATAAGTTTAAAAATTCCCATCTACAACAGTAAGTATCTTATTTTTTCCGGTAGTCAGCATCTACTATATAGAACTTTGTGTGGCTAAACCATCCATTTAGAAATTACTATCCCCTCTTCTTTTTATTTCTCTTTCACAAGTAATGTGTGTGTATTTTAGAAAATACAAATAACCAAAATTAACATTTTGTGATGTTTTATTGCTAATGTACATAGACATAAAGTTATGTACGATATAAAATGAAATTATAGCACGCACAGTGTACCATACCCTATTCTTTTCACTTAATATATTGTGGATGACTTTCCCCGATCGTTAATAATTGGGATTACAACTTTCAGTAGCTGCACGCTAGTGAGTATATGGCTATAATGTAATGCGTTTAAACAATCCTTTGCGACTGGGTGGTTAAGGTATTTTTTGTTAGGGTTTGTAATAAACGTGGATGTGGTAAATATACTTAAATATCCAGTTACCTCCTTAAGATGAATTCCTAGAGACGGAATTGCCACATCAAAGAATTATGAACTTTTAAAAGGCGTTTGATACATAGGTGAGTTTTTATTCTATTAATCTGAGTACCTACTGTGTGTCAGGTTCTCTGTCATAGTGAACATTTATTAAGTGGTTTCATAAAAGGGGAGCTTGGAGGAAAATATCTTCCAAATAGAATTTCCCTGTCGAAAAAGCGGCAGTTTACACTCCTCAGGGCAGTGCGCACCCTTGCTCGCGCTGCACCAGCGAGTGTTCTGCCTGCTCCTTGCCAAGCCGCCAGGGGCTAGCCCTGTTTCAGTGTGCATTCTGTGATTATGAGTGAAATATGAAACTTTTTTCCATCAATTTATTGCCTGTCTCCAGTTCGTGTTAGGGTTGTTTTTGTTTTTATTTGGAAGTAATCTTTTTTCCTTTGTTGACTATAGAATACTAAATAGGGAAGGGCTTTTTTTCTTTTTCTTTTTTTTTTTTTAAGGTAAGGTAACGTTTGTGAAGAACCTATTAACGGTGTGATTGGCATGTCATAAATGTTTGATGTTACCCTTGTTAAAGATATAGTAAGAGTCATATCCAAGAAAAGAAACACATCTCTGTAGACTGCCTTTCAAAGCGGCCTTTTTGCTTACGAGTCACTTTTCTCCCTATAACAGCTTAGGAGATCTGAGGAGGATGAAGAGAAGGAAGAGGATATTGAAGTTCCAAAGGCCATGGGGGATATTTTCGAGTCGCTTGCTGGTGCCATTTACATGGATAGCGGGATGTCGCTGGAGACGGTTTGGCAGGTGTACTACCCTATGATGCGGCCGCTGATAGGTACAGTTGCTCCCCTTCGAGAGAGGCAGAGTCACGGTTAAAAACAACTTCAGGGGTACTGATCACATTATTCTTTCATTTTGATTACAGAAAAATTTTCTGCAAATGTGCCCCGTTCCCCTGTGCGAGAATTGCTTGAAATGGAACCAGAAACCGCCAAATTTAGGTAAGCAAAAATATGCGTGGAAAACAGTTAACTTACTGAAAAACAAGGGGGAAGAGTTCTCGAAGATGCCATACACGAATGATTTTGAAAAATGCTTACCCTGGGACACGCTCTTATGCAGTTGCTGTTTGTAGCCCGATTGACTTCTTTTTGTTTTGTAAAGTAACGCTGAGTGAGAGAAAGAGCTGCAGCCCTGTCTGTTGGCAGTATGCAGCAGTCATAACGCATGTTTCCTTCGTGTGGTGTCAGCTTGTGTCGGGGGCTCTCAGCCTGAGAGTACATACTTGGTGCTGACTGACTATAATTATAAATACTTCTGACTTCTAATTCAAGCTGTTTGGCTTTGTTACAGCCCGGCTGAGAGAACTTACGATGGCAAGGTCAGAGTCACCGTGGAAGTAGTAGGAAAGGGGAAATTCAAAGGTGTTGGCCGAAGTTACAGGATTGCCAAATCTGCAGCGGCAAGAAGAGCCCTACGAAGCCTCAAAGCTAATCAACCTCAGGTTCCCAACAGCTGAAACCCCTTTTTAAAATTAAAAAAAAAAAAAAAAAAAAAAGCAAAAAAAAGCAGAATTAAGGTGGAAAATATTTAAGTTGAAAAGGATGATTTAAAACTGATAGTGAGTGGAACGAATTGAAGGCAGAATTTAAAGTTTGTTTGATAACAAGATAGGTTACAGAATAAAACATTTAACACATGTATAAAAATTTTGGAACTAACTGTAGTTTTAGTTTTTTGCGCAAACACAATCTTGTCTTCTTTCCTCACTTCTGCTTTGTTTAAATCACAAGAGTGCTTTACTGATGACATTTAGCAAGTGTTCAAAGAAATTATTGAGAGTTTTTGTTTTGTTTTGTTTCGTTTTAGTTTAATTCTGTCAGCTTTGCTTAGAGTTCGGAGGCCAAGGAGCTTAAACCTGGAATAGCCCCCAGGGTTCTGTTGAGAGCTCTTGACACCCGACGGTGTGTGTGGCAGTGCCAGTCCTGCATAGTTGATAAGCTGAGTGGAGCGATGCAGTTTGCGAGAGAAGTGTGCCAGTGTTGTCTTTCCTTTCCACATTATAGCGTGTAAGATGATGTTTCCTGGTCGCTGTTGCACTTGATAGTAAGGGACAGATTTTTAATTAGCATTGGCTGGCATGTTGGCAAATCACATTTTAGTTTTCTCATGCCATGTTGTCTTGCATAAAAGAGGTTCTTGCCTTAAGAGTAAAACCCTCATGGATATTCTTTCATTTCTGATCTTTTTGGAACAAACCGTTTTACATTCCCTTCGTTGTGTTATTATGCATTAGACCTTGAGACAGCGTGATACTTACAACTCACTAGTATAGTTGTAACCTAACTTATGACGGGATTATATGAGAATTTCTGTCATATGTGTACTGAAGACATTTTCAAAACCAGAATAGGTAGTCTATGGAGTTTTAAAAATACCATCATAAAAATAATCGTTGGCTAAATACCCAATTTTACTGAAAACCTCCTGCTAGGTAGTTCCGCTGATGGAAATTGTTTGTGGCAAATAATTTTGCCCTGTAGGCTGTTGCTCTAACAAAATAAACTTTAGACATATCACACCTAAAATATGCTGCAGATTTTATAATGGATTGGTTACTTATTTAAAGAAGCAAAACAGAGCACCTTACCCTTAGTCTTCTCACATACATTTCTTACTGTACTTTTCAGAGTGTTGCATGCGTATTTCACCTACCAAAGCTGTGCTGTCAATGCCACGAAAGTTTAACGTTTGCGATAAACTGCCGTAATTTTGATACATCTGTGATTTAGGCCATTAATTTAGATAAACTAGCTCATTGTTTCCATCTTTGGAAAAGGAAGAAAAAAAGGCATTTTTAGGCATTTGCCTAAGTTTCTTTAATTAGACTTGTAGGCACTCTTCATTTAAATACCTCAGTTCTTTTGCATGCATTTTTTCCCCTGTTTGGTGCTATGTTTATGTATTATGCTTGAAATTTTAATTTTTTTTTTTTTGCACTGTAACTGTAATACCTCTTAATTTACCTTTTTAAAAGCTGTGGGTCAGTCTCGCACTCCCACCAACATACCAGTAGAGTTTTGCTGCAATTTGCCCCATTAATTATGCTTGAAATTCAAGAAGCTGAGCAGAGGTGTCTAAATAATTTCCAGCACATCATTGTGAACGTGATGCCTCATGCAATGCTGCATTTATGTTTTAAATTGCAGTTGAATACTGTACTTCTTGCTTTATCTGCACCACCTACCCCCAGAGAAACACCTCTGTGCGTGTGCACACAGAAAACTGTCAGCTCTGCTTTCTAAGGAGACCTGAGTGAAGGGGACGTTAAGCTTCTCCAGTGTGATTTGTTGTCTCCAATCTTAAACTTCAGTTGAGATCTAAATTATTAAATGAGCTTGAGAGCAAATCAGTTTGGGTGGACACGTGTTTAAAATATTTAATTCTGGTTTGGAACCTTAGACTTCTATTTGTTTTTTGTTTTTTGTTTTTTTTAAGAAACCTCCATGTAAGATCTCCTGGCAATTTAAAACCAAGCAATTGTTGGATTATGTAACTGTAAATGTATACAATTAACAAGTAAGGCTGGATGTGAATTTCACTTTTGAGGGTGATTCGTGAGAAAGTTGTATCACAGATCTCTTGATAATTTATAAACTACCTGATGCCAGGAGCTTAGGGCCTTGCATTGTGTCTAAGGCACTAATCCCAGTGTTAAGGGATTCACTGGCCTCCTGGCACCCAAATCAGATTGTTTCACAGTTACAATTCCCGTGGGGAGAAAAATGCCTCAATATATTTTGTAACCTTAAGACGAGTATTTTTTGTTAATACTAAAAAGTTCAGACTTGGATGAGATTAGGTCACACAGTCTCAGGGGTTCAAATTTCCTGCTACCATTCAAAATGTTTTTATCAACAGCAAACTTCAGCTATTGCTTGTTTTATTTTTTTGGTTGGAGGACAATAGCTGATTTTAATTGTGACTCACGCTTTGAAGCAATCTGTGATCCCCTGGTTACTAAGTTAAAAAATAAAAACTATGAGTTAGACGTATGAAATGGTTATGAACGCTTTTGTGCTGCTGATTTTTAATGCTGTAAACTTTCCCCTAGTTTCGTTTATTGAAATGTTTCCCATCCATTAATTAAGGGAAAAAAAATCACTCTTGTTGCTCCACTTTACCACCTTGTCTGTCATCCTTTTGTTCCTGTGATTGCCACGTGAGACCGAGTGTGATTTGGAAACCCCCCTGGTGTGGCTGTGCGGCCAGCACGTGCGGGAAGGACTGGGCAGGCGCGTTTTGAAAAGCAGCTGCAGAAATTCCTTACGGTGATTGTGTGGGGGTTAGTTGGCATGAACCTTCATTGTAAGTGTTTTTTGATTTTTTTTTTTTTTATAATACACTTTCAGCAGTCCTGACTATGCTGCGTTTTGTAATAGCTTTTTTCCCCTCTGTTCTGTTCATGTAGCACAGATAAGCATTGCACTTGGTACCATGCTTTACCTCATTTCAAGGAAAATATGCTTAACTGAGAGGAAAAAATGTGGTTTGGCCTCGCTGCTGTTCTGATTTACCGAATTTGAAAAAGAAAATTACAATGCCTGCAATGTGTCATATACTTGCACAACTTAAATAGGTCATTTTTGTCTGTGGCATTTTTACTGTTTGTGAAAGTATGACGAAGATTTGTTAACTGAACTCTTAATTATGTTTTAAAGATGTTTGTTACTTTTTTTTTCTTTTCTCTTTTACATTATGTGAAGTGATTAAATTTAGAATGACCTCTAACACTCCTGTAATTATCTTCTGAAATACTAATATTTTTCCTCTCTTAATAATAGCTTGCCCTCAGAAAGATTCAAATTGCCCTGCCCGAATAGTAAGAGACTGGAGGCTACTTTGGTTCTGTTGGTTCAGTTCATAAATACAATTATTCACCCAGCAGTCGGCTCTTTTAGTCGTTACCTGACATCAGCCTGTGTAACTGCAGAGTGCAGAGACTAATCGAGACCCAGACCTACCACAGTTCAGTCTTAAGGCCCAGTTGATTTAAAACTTTCTGTCTTCCTCTGTTAGGGTGTCTAATCCTTTTACACAAAATTTAAGCCACCAAACGGAGACCTTGATGTCTTCATTTCAACTGCATCTGAAGTTCTTTTAGTGCCCCGAACCAGTTTGTGTTAGCTGCGGAATTGAAACTCGTGTCTTGTTTATTACCTATATGGTTATTTTAATTACATTTAAATAGGTATATTTTTTCAACCACTGATTACTTTTCAGGAACTTAATTATTTCCAAATAAATTTCTTTATTTTATATTGTACATGAGAAGTTTTTAAGATATGTTTAAGACCAAGAATATTGAAATGATTTTAAAAGTTGTTGGATTCGCCAGTAGCAATATCTAGGGAATTTGCATTGAGACTATTGTATTTTCCACTAGCAGTGAAAATGATCTTTTGAAGCTAACGTGTAAATATATTTTAATCGTTAATTGTTTTTTTTCTCTAGTCCATTTTTATTTGGACGTCACCCACAATTTAAATTTTATAGATGCACTCAGAATTCACTGGTTACATAGCAAAAACGCAAAGGTGAACAGGAAGTGAAATTTCTGGCTTTTCTGCTGTAAATAGAGTGAAGGAAAATGACTAAAATCAAGTAAAACTAACACATACATAATTTGATTGACAAAAAAATATTTACCATCACACGCTGCAGCTGTTTCTAAGGAACACGACGTGATTCATTCATACGGCAATCATGCTGCAGAAATCCGCGTCTGCACCTTATGGGTCACAATTACCTTTAGTCGTTTTTTTTTTTTTTTGTAATAATTGTAGCCAAGTAAATCTCCAATAAAGTTATGGTCGGTTCACTTTGTGTCCTTTTGTCTTTTTCTTTTCTTGTTCTGATTCAGGTCAAGTTTAAATAGTTGTAGCAGAAATGCCTTTAAAGTGTTTTAATTCCATGGTCATCTGAAAACGCATACTTTAATATGATAAAACGTTGTTTACCAAGTTATGCTTCCCGTCTACTGGTGGAGTTATCTACTAACAACTGCCTTGTTCTTTTTCTGATTTAAATAATACCAGTGTGTTTGCCTGAAATTCTGCCACGTTGACTGATGTTTTCCAGGTCCTGGATTATCTGTGACACATTTGACACATTCCTTAAGGGAATTTGGTTATTCTGAAGTCAAGTGGACAGAATGTTCGGCTTCCAGGTTTTTAGGACCCACTTCCAATGTAGTATTGGTTAAGAAAGAATTCCGTTATTTCAAGCTTTGACCTAACCTTTCTGTAACTCAGTAAACCAAGCACTAAAAGGAATGCCTTTGCCGTAGGAACAAGAGGGTAAGTATAAGTTTCTTAGAATGAGAAAAAAAATTCAGTTTTCCTTTATAAGAGTTTAAATTAATCTCTTCCTTTCCCCTCACTCTGACTTCTCGAAACCGAAGGAGAAAAAAGTATACGTATTTTAATCCTGAGGAATTTGGTTGAGTTCTACGTACTTGTGTTCGTTGGTGTTGCTGCCCAGAATTCACTGCATGGTTCAGGCCAAGCCTGAGAGCCACAGCCCTTTCCCGCCGCCTCGCCCTCCCTTCCTGTGGCTGGAACAGGGAACACAGCCAGGCCAGGCCAGGCACATCAGCTTGCAGGTTGTGATGTGCATGGAAAGAATCCAGACGGAAGTGAGCTCTTTTCTTTTTGTGGATCCGTAAGTGTATAATGTAGGTATTGGATGGAATGGTGGGTGCTGGGTGCAGCCCGCTTGGGCGTGGACTGAGTTGTAATCCCCGCAGAGACACCAGGGGCCAGGGAGTGCCCTCACGGTAGACGCGCGGCCAGGAGCGTTCCCGACCTGTGTGCAAGGCAGTGTGGGAACAACTCGTAGATCTTCTTTATTTCTCTTTTTTCTTTTTGTGGTGAATTATACGTAAAACTCACCACAGAGCCATTTTTAATTGTAGAGTTTAATGACATTAAGTACATTCACGTTGTTCTGCAACCATCACCACCATCTCGTTCCAGAACTTTTCTGCATCCCAAACTGGAACCCTGTCCCCGTTAAACACTAACTCCCATCTGCTCCGTCCCCCAGTCCTGGTATCCACCATTCTGCTTTCTGTCTCTGAATTTGACTATTTTAGCTACTTACAGATGAGTGGAATCAGACAGTATTTGTCCCTTGGCGTCTGGCTTGTTTGTTAGGGTCCAGCCGTGTTGTAGCAGGCGTCAGAATTTCCTTCCTCTCTAGGGCCGAGTAACATTCCGTTGTATATATAATATATAGACCACATCTTGTTTATCCGTTCACTTGCCGACGGGCGTTGGGTTGCTTTCACGCTTCCACTTTTTGGCTGTTGTGAATAGTGCTGCCGTGAACGTTGGTGTACATTTACCTGTTTGAATCCCTGCTTTCATTTCTTTAGCGTATGTATCCAGGAATGGAATTGCTAGATCACACGGTAAATTCTCTGTTTGATTTTTTTGAGAAGCTTCCGTACTGTTTTCACAGCGTTGCACCATTTTACATTCTCGCCACACCAGTGCACAAGGATCCCAGTTTCTCTTCACATCCTCACCAGCTCTTTATTTTTATTTTTGATAATAGCTCTCCCAGTGGGTGTGAGCTGGTATCTTATTGTCGTTTTGTGCTCCTTGGCCATGTGTACGTCTTTGTAGAAATAACTCTTCAAGTCCTTCGCCCATTTTTGAATTGGGTTGTTTTTTGTTGTTGAGTTTTAAGGAGTTCTTTATATATTTTGGATATTAAACCTTTATCAAGTTTGTGATTTACAAATACATTTTTCCATTCTGTGGGTTGCCTTTTTACTCCCTTGAAAATTCTGTCTTGAAGAATTCTGAATTGCAAGACACGTTGGCCTCAAGGATTTCAAATGAGGGCTCTCGGACCTATAATAACTAAGATTTATTGAACAGGTACGAGGTGCCTGATCTGTCCTCAGTGTTTTACGCATTTTATGCCGTTCCCTCCTCACCACGATTACAGAAATGGTAGCCTCTGGAGGGAAGTAGAGCATAGTGCGCCACACTGAGAACTGGGGTCACAGTGTCTGGCTTCCGGCACTGTGCAACTTCAGGCAAGTTGTTAAGCCACCCTTAGCCCCACGTCCTTGCCTTTACAATGAGGGAGAGTCATTTGGCTTCAGTGAGGGTTCGTGTAAAACGCTGGGCTCAGGGCCCCACACATCCTCAGCCCATAACGAACGCTCATTGTTACTATAACCCCCATTTTACAGATGGGAAAAATGCATAGAGAAGGGAAGTAACTTGCCTGAGGTCACAGCAAGTCAGGGCTGGCCCTTGAACACCCATCTGCCTGAATCAAAAGGAGTGTTTAACCGTCATTCAACAATTCCCTAATTTATGGGGCTCCTTTAAGATAAAGGTGAAATTAAAACGTGAACGTATGTGTGTGTGTGTCATAGATTTTTTACGTTGAGAAGAAAACCAGATGGTGACTCATAGCGAACATGGGCGGCAGTTGTGGGATTTGTTTCTTTGTTTTGTATGTAACCCTAGTAGCTCCTGAGGAGAAGATTCATGGTCTTTGTTAGAGAGCCCGCGTTAAAACCTACCATTACTGTTACCCAACTCACATTAGTCTGAAAATCTAGGGATGTGCCCAGCGGCTGTTTAAGGGCTGTGCATGAGGCCAGTAGTCTTGGTAGGAGAAGCCATTGGTTCCCCGTTTTAAATAACACTCTTCCTGGTCCAACAAGAAATAAGCGTTTATTTTAACCTCTCTGCTTTTTTCCCCTCCTGCTTTTGCATTCACTGTATTTTGAAAAGAAAGGAAAGCCCTTTTACCTCAGTAAAGCCACTCCCGTTATGCTGTAAGGTGCCATTATAACAGGACCAAAATGAGTGAGTGAAGTTGGGCTGCAGTCCGAAGTGGGTGTTCTTTGCGTGCACGCGTACACACACACACACACACACACACACACACACACACACACACACACACACAGCCTTGCAGCAGAAGTGTGGCCCGTGATGGCGTTTATGCCGTGCAAAGCGAAGGGGATGTTCCCTGATCTTGGTGACCTCCTCCCAGTTTTCTGTGGTTGTGGGACCGGGTGTGGTGGCTGGTGAGTGCACCACCTCGCATCTGTACCTAGGGAGTTACCAGGTGATGAAGCAGCGCCCGAGTGCTATTGGTGTCTTGAAATGTTTTTCTAACATTTTTAGGGAATAATTTTTGACGCGCCTCTTACTAGTGCTGAATGTTGCCTGGGTTTTTCGTTCTGAACATTGCCTCTCATTCGTAACACTCCCTACCCACCCCCGCTTTCCTGTCAGTGCCTGAATCTGCCTTTGAGATGGAGACTTGGGTAGATTCCAGGGATGTTCATAGATGTGACGTGGCAAAAAAAAAAAAGGTTCCGTGGTTCGCTAAGTTTGGGCATTTATGGGTTAAACATAGTTGAACAGGATTCTTTGCGGGGCTTCCCAGGTCCTTTATTATGCTGAAGTGCCTTGGGCCTGAGAGAGGGCTGCATTTCCCAAACTTACTAGACCACAGACCCCTTCACAGTCGATCTTAGGTACCAGCGTCCTGAGCAGCACACTTGAAGACGTGCCCTGCCAAGCATGCGGGCGTTTGGGGAACCATGTCTCTGCCAGTGCCCAGGAACCCAGCAGCCTGTGGTCGGTCAGCCAGTGGGCCCAAGGTCGCACATGAAGGTGACAAGCGGCCCTTGCGGCTGATGAACTGGAAGGGGCCCTAAGGGGTTATTCACTGTGTCACTTTGGCTCCCCAGGCATAGGTGAGTCCAAGCCCTGTTGTCCTGGCTGGCTACACGTGACTTGCAATTGGCAGTCACGAAGTCATGCTCCTGTTGGGTGTGTTTTCTGTTAAAGCGAGTTTTGCTTGTGCAGGGGTTGGTCCCTGACAGTCCTAGAGCAGGACACACTTCAGGACATTTGCCTCCTGCTGAGGGCTGCACCTTCGTCGTCTCAGGATGATGGATGTTGTCTTCCGTATCATCCCAAGTCTGCAGCTTTCAGGGAGGCCTTTCTATGTGCTGCTGACTCTGCCTAAAGCTCTCCTGGCCCTCTCCCCACCTTTTTATTCATCCAGTGCGACCCTTCCCTGCAGACAGAGCTGGGCCCCTGGCCCCCTGGGACATCTTCCCGTACCCAGCCCATACCCTTCTCATAGTACGTCTCACACCACTGCCCCACCTCTCCACACGTCTGCGAGCCTCCAGAATGAAAGGACCGTGTCCTAACCACCACCATGTGTTCTGGGTCCCAGGTGCCACTGGACCACAGGAGAACCTCGGTATGTGCTGATCTCAGCCCAGTGCCGTGTGCCCTCTGTCTGCAGGTACTAATGATCCTTCAAGAGACAAGGGCAGGGTCAAGAGAGGGTTGAGGGCGGAGGCAGCAGAGAAGAGAGTGGGGAGAATCCCTGCTTTGCACAATGTCTTCACCGAGGGGAGTGGGACCCGGGTCCTCCTGACTATTGTGTCATAGTCTGGGGTGAAGAGTGGGTCTTCTGGTCCATCGGACACAGTTGGTTCATGCAGAGCTGAAAACCCAGTCGAGAAATGTCTGGAAGAGCCTGTGCTTTTCCTGAAGATCTGGTTGGAATGGACACTGATCTTGTAACTGATCTTTTTTCCCCTTTTTGCTTTGACTACTCGGCAGCTCAGAGCCAGATTTGCAGCAGGCCTACGGGTCACCTGTTCACTGAAACATTTGTGGGCACCGTCTGTGTGCGGCACTCTTCCAGGTACTGAGGACAGAGCTGTGAGGGGCACGAAGACCTCGTCCTCATCACAGGCTGTCACATCCCGCGGCCAAACCAACGGGTGGTTGCTTTCTGGGAATAAAACCCTGTGTTTGTATTAGTTTCTCATTTCCCTTTGCCCTCATCCCCCTAAGTCTCCATCCTGTCCTGTTATAGCATCTCTGCCGTCGTTGCCACAGATCTTGGGAATAAGGTGGGCTGTAACAAGCATATCGATATGTCTTGGTCCAGGATATGCATTAAGCAGCTATTAAGTGTTCGGTCGGAAGCTGACCTAAATGAGTTAAGGTAGTTCTTGAGAAGGCCGGTAGCCCAGTAGAGTCACAGCTTTGAACTTTGTTCTGGTTTTGCTGTGACGTCCCAGTGGGCCGGCCTGTTAAATGGGTACGGCCGCAGCCCACGCGCTGTTATGTGAAGACAAGCAAGGCGACGGCCAGCCGTGCTCTCCCACGACAGGGGGCGTCATGCTCTCGGTGTCCCCCCACCCCCCACCCCCCGCTCCCAAGCCCAGGCTCAAATGTGGGCAGACACAGTGGGACACAAGTTGATTTTATGGGAACGTGTGTTTGAGCTTTAAGTTCTCTTAAGAGCCGTAAGGCCACTTTCGGTTTTGTTTGGTGGTTAGTTATTTTTACT